>NC_057869.1:13297382-13616229 GCF_019740435.1 Gambusia affinis | reverse complement strand
ATTAAGCACCTTGAGAAATGCTGTTCATCCAACAAGTTTGTTTCATTGTGAGGAGATTGTCATTGCTTTAAAATGATGTCTCTGCATTTGATATCGATAGTCTGTCTCAACTCAAACCATGTTTTTAGCTGCTACAACACACTGACCTGTTGAAGAAAAGCATAAAAATTGAGAACTGATAATAACAGGGCGGGTAGCTTTACAGCACTTGAGTTGATTAATAGTGGATTATGTCATGCCCAAAAGTTCTCTGTCATGTTTTAATTGATATCTCGAGCAACAAAAATGCTGAAAATGTTTCCTCAGTTTGCAGAAATGCAGAAATGCACAGTAACCAAATATATCAAGTTTTCTTCTCATAAAAAAAGAAACAATAATTTTGACTGAGAATCATGACCAGAGATATCTAGTCTCTTCACCTTGAACACTTGTAGTTCCCTTTCCCTCTCACACAAACACATTTTCTACCAACTTTTGAAGCCTGCTGTTGGTAAAATTGAAAGACTCAAAAATATTTTAAAACAAAAGGGAATTGAAAGATATTAAAACTGCAACTTATGCACCCCAGAAGTGTTATTTTTAAAACATAAAAAGCCCTAAAAGGATAGGACTTCAAGTATGACTTTCAAAGACACTTGCTGCAATAAACTAACCAACATCTGTTCTGGGAACCTACAAAAGTCCTGGTCAAAAAATCCTTATGTAAAACACAACACTCATCATTTTGCGTAGCTGACACTGGTCTAACTGTACATATTGGAAATATTTTCTCTTAGTCCAATTGCACTTCCATATATATATTGCCAGCTTTGCACCATGTATATTACCAGGTTACTATGAGTATGATGATTACTGTCACTCAAACAGGATAACAAACCAACTGCAAAGAAATAAATATTCTAGAAGCAAACAAGCTGTTTGCAAGGAAAAAGACATGAAGCTTAAAAAGAGGAGCTAATTTCTTACCAAAAGCTATCTGATCTTGGATTAGTACATATTATGTACTATGTTTAAGTGCACAGGATGCAACATATTCACACACATGTTGACAACTTTAATTACCCTTAATCTGTTTTGTATTTTATGGATGGTGTGATCTTTCCCATTAGAGAAACACTTTTAAAAATGTGTATCTGCATGAACTGTTTTGTTATTTAGACAATAAAACAACAAGATTGAAATGAAAATAAAAAATCCTGAAATGTAATGTCAGTTTTTAGACAGTTGCAAAAATGTGATTTCTCAATATCTTTTTAATTTTAGCACTGGCATTTGTTTCATCCCTCTTTGGCAGTTTCAGGCTATGTTTAAACATCTTACTGTGGACATGCTCCCTGCCAGCTGGCGTTTCTACTGGTCTGACCCAAACTGTTCAGCCAAGAAAGACCAGTGCCTTGTGCAACATTTCTGTTAAACTGTGACTGAACTCTGTGTTTTATGCCTTATCAAGAACAGAACAACACTAATAAAGTGTCAAAATACCCAGACAACTGTAACAGAAAAATTGGGGAAGTGTCAGTTTAAATCAATATCTATAACATTGTAGAGCTAAAGACGATGGTATAGCTGACACATGATGAAGAAAGGCTTGCCCCACTTTACTGCAACACATCAGAGATCTTAAAATAGATTTGAAACTTTTAACATCTATTCTCTGAGTTTATGATGTAGAATGTGCACCCAGGCCTGGCCCTATCATCATGGACAAAGTCATACCACAAGGCTCGTTTTTTTTTTCCATCTGAAAGCGCAATAATAGCAATAATTATACTGTCAAACAGCAAAGTTTAGGGTACAACATGTCAGTCAGGGAAGCTTTTAGAAACACACAAACCTACTCATTGTGTAGACACTTGCTATTTTCAGGGCAGGTCTTCTGCTGATAACCAAGAATATTCTAGAGGCCGGCACCCTGACTGGCATTGACAAAGAGCTTGAGATATGTGACGTAAAATTAAAAACAAACATTTACACTGCCCTCAGTGGTGATGAGTCTTTTATTAATCTCAAGTCACGTTTTTTGTGTGTGTATATGTTGACTGTAAGCTTTTTCTATACAGCTGACTGCTTTAGTCATATATATGTTGTATGTATGAGTGTGAAATACCCAGTTTTATTTGAAAACATCCTTCACTTTACAAACACAGGAGATCGACTTTTCTAATCAATCTCACTACTCAGATTTTTGAGCTGTTGCAATGCAGAGTCTTTGGAAAACCTTACTATCATCATAACTGTCTTGCAGGTAAGCGCTGAGACAAATAATTACTGCCAGCCTGTAATTATGATTCTCACAGGCAAACTCTTTTTTAAACCAAAGGCTTCTCTGTGTCTTTGTCCCCATTTCTCTCTGCACTCGTATTAAAGCTGAAGCTCTTCATGAGCTGAATGCAGTGTCACACTTCTGAACCATTTTCCCCTCTGTCCTTGCATTTTGCTGAATCCATTGCCATCTCCCCACTGGTTTCTGTGTAAATGAGGTGAAGACCACAGCAAAAAGGGGTGTGCATGAAAATAAAGTAAGAGGACAGGAAAAAAGGGCAGCAAGCAAACCGAGGAAAAGCTCAGAGGTTATCTATAGGGAGAAAGAAAAACAACCACAGAGAACAAAGAAAACTTGTCATCCCGCAACATTCAAATCAAGGTATGCATTAGTAAAAGTGCAACAGTTTTATTGCTCCTTTGTATCATCAGACGACATAACAGAAAAGCAGTATGCATTAGCACTTAAATAACGCATTGATCTCAGTCTTTGAGATCCCACGCTATCTTTCCATCACCTGCACTCGTTTTGCATGAGGAACAAAAAGGATTAAAACAAAAAACAGGATTTCTGTCATCCATCTGTAAGCAGCCAGGCCCATGCAGGTTTAAAGCTTCCAAATTGTTTTCTGGCACTCAGTTTTGCAATAAAAAATGTCAGTTATTAATTGATTTTGCCAAGGAAATCAAATTTTGATTGAAAAATTTGCACTTTTATGCGTTTTGCATTGGGAGGTGTCAGATTAAAATTGGATCAAAAGTGATAAAAAACTAAAGGCCAGAAGTTATGACCAGCAATATTTAGCAGATTTTATTTTACCTCTAAAAACTATTTTTATTTAATCATGAGAAAGATTTTAGAGTGTACAATTGTTATGAGAATGCATATGTTTTATTTCCTCCACCAAACCTGAAAGCTGAAATTATAAATTTTTTGATAACATTAATGCATGCAGCCCTGGGACAGCCTTTTTCTTCTGCTACCCATACCATTATCATTCAAAATATATCCATTTGGTTGACTAAGTTGTATATATGTTGGTTTTTATCCTTTACAGTTATGATCTTTTACAGTTAAATGCTTTTCTTATCATTATTTTTTTATTTATATGTACCTTTTTCTGAAAATACTTTTCGTTAAATAGCTTGGAGTTATTCTGAAATTTCACGAGCTTTAGTTATTATAATGTATTTGTTCTTGTTGTTTATGTAATTATCTGTTCCTAATGCCAGTAATGCAATAGAGGCATTTTTCCTGTTTTCACAAAGAAAACCCTTGGTACGACATGACAAGTTGTGATTTCAATTATATTTGTCCAGTGTAGAATAATTCAGTTCAATTTTGATTCGCCAAAATGTCAAAAATTTTGAGAAAAATAATATCGAAAGCAACCCAGATGCCTTTAGGCATCAGCTTCAATGCCATTAACAACCTGATGTTTATTATTTTTTTTACACTACTTTACGTTTAACCTGTCCACTGAGTGAACTTGCAAAGAGAAAAACAACAAAGGATTCACTCTAGCTGCCAATGAAGTCCCTCACAAAAAGGAATTCCCCTCAACTTCATGAAGCCCTGGGTGGTAAGCCATGCACAACACAATATGGTGAAACCAGACACAGCCTCAACCTCTGAATGAATCAGGAAAGCAGCCAATGAAATTAATTACTTTCACTTGCTGAGGATATTAAGGTTGAAATGACTTAATATTTGTGAAATGATGTTGTATAAATGACCGAGTTGAAAATAATGTACTCACATTCATCACCATCACATGGATATCATATAACACACATATGTCAGAGTCAAGGCCCGCGGGCCACATCCGGCCCGCGAGAAGATTTTCTACGGCCCCTGGGATGATCTTGATTTATTATTAGAACCGGCCCGCAGCAAGCCGGCACCCCGTCTGAAAAAAAAATGCGAGATGCACCCCCCCCCCCGTTCGATCCTTACGAAGGCTTGGGCCGGTCCGCTGCACTAGACCAAATGCGTCATTTAAAAAAATCTCAATGAACATTCGATCAGTCCGGCCCTCGGCTTGTAGCTAAATTTTTAATTTGGCCCTCCGTCCATTTGACTTTGACACCCCTGATATAACACATTAACTCTGTTTTCAATGCAATCTGTTTTGGTAACTGACACCTAACAAAAGAGGCAATATTCATCAAGAGTGGAGACCCAAAAATTCATGAAAAAGTTTATGTTAAATCATTCTAAAAGAAAGTGTTGATCAGTATATTAAGGCACTTTTCCACTAGCAAGTTGCGCAGTAGCAGGTTAATATGCGGTTCGGTTCTACCTCAGGTAGTGAGCTTTTCCATTCCTCACTATGGTGGGTGGGATGTGAACGTGCAGTGGCTGTGGTCAACAACAACATAAACACTCAGCGATGGAGAACCTCGAAGTTCTGGTTCTGATGCACTCAAATAAACCCAGATATTTCATCTGGCCTCATAGAAATTCATTGTTGACCCAAAGATAATAACAAAGACTCAGATCAGCTGATTGTTTCACTGTACATATAAATATAATTACATTCTGGCACTTTAACTTTAACTTTAGGTAATGCAGTGAAAAGATGTAAATTGATTAACTTTACATATATTTTGGCAAATCTAAAGAAAAATTAAAATTCACATTACAAGCTAATATGTAGTTCCGATGTTTCACACTGTTGGCACAAAACTGCAGCTCTGACAACTCTGACCATAGCTGCATCGTTTCTCTCTTTTTTTATTGCTGTCCGTTCTTCTGAAAGACAAGCTGATAGCAGGTCTACTAAATTATGGTCACCAAAACAGGTGTCCCTGGCGCCAGTCATGATTAAACACATAATCATGTTCTTCTGTACTAAGCAGCTCTCTAATAGAAGATGACATGTCCACAGTCCAAACTCCAAGCTATAATGTTGTTTGGAGTTTGCCTGAGGTAATCACTAGCCAATGAGGAAATGTGGTCAACTGTCAATAAAATCCCTTCGGTGCCATACCTGGCTCGGTGAGGGTAGTACTACCTCTGAAGCAGGCACAAAAATCTGAGTACCGCCAGGCAGAGCCTCGCCAGATCTGATAATGGAAAATGAATCTGGCCAGGGTGGACCAGGTGGAAAAGCACCTCTAGCGTGCAATGAGTCTGTAAGTGTTGGAGCTGCTAGACAGGCTCAACATCCCCTGCTGTATACATACTTTAGAAGAACACAGCCGGTGCCACTTGGGGGCGCAGTCCAAAAAACCTGGATATTGCTCCGCCTGCGAGGAGTGCTCTCTGTCACTGCAGGGGGGCAATTGGTCATGAACTGTGTTTCTTCCTCGTCAATTATCTGCAACACAACCAAACACAAATAAATCAGAGATCAACGCAAATACACGCAGACAAGAATTCAACAACATCATGTCAGTGGATTTAGCCACTAGTCGGACAAAAACTCTTCTGACAAAAGCATTTGCTGCAGGAAAGGGAAAAAAATATGGCAATCTGACCAAATAATGTTCTAAAACATTGGGAATTTTTGTTTAGCATAGCATATTTCAGCAACAGGGCAAATGAGTGTTTTAAATGATTAAAAATAAAATAAAGTTACAAAAAAAATCATTGCCATGGCAAAATAAAGAAAAGTCTTGAAAAGTTGAAGAACAGACTACAATATATAATTCTGAGTTATTAATAAACAATGACAACTAAACAAATGCATTTGAAGGAACTCATTTTTTCAGCTTTTTTGCATTTTTCAAGAAGTTTGTTCCCAATCAGAGTAGACCTTTAATGTGTTATGAAGCCTAGGTGTAAATTCAAACTGGAGGACTCTCTTCATCTCACCTGGTCAGTCAATCAACTCCTAATGCACCTCCTTCACAGATCATTGAGGAGATGAGGAGGGTTAGGGTTAGCCCAACTTTGTACTTGTCATACGTCAGATAATAGTTCACATATTTTCTGTCTTACTGTCATAAACTTGGAAGACCAAAATATGTTTACGTTTAAATGTTGTGAGAAATGAGAGAGTCTCAACTGGTCAGACTTGCATTTTCACCAGATTCTACTAGTGTTTCATCAATGTGATATCATGAAAAATCTTGTGTTTTCAACAACATTACTCAGATTTAGCCATCCTGTTTTCCTCTCATTTTACTTCTCCATCTGTTGAAGACTTGGGAATCTCCCCTTTATAGAGCTTTATGGTCATCTTCTGACACTTTAGCTATTGCTAATGGTCAAAGTGGATTATCCCTTACATCCCCAAACTGTGCTGTCTATATTGCATGTACTGAAATCATTTTGTTAAAGCTATCACAAAGGTAGGTTGTGCTATGGCAGCTGCTCTTTGTGATCAGAATACTTTCCCCGCCTTTACGCCCCATTAATTATGCTGCCGTGCTCTTGACCCTTTGCTGATTCATTGATTTACCCTGGACTGAGTAATTTCATAGATACTAGCAATTAGACACCCGAAAACCAACACAAGATGTGCAGTGATCTACTCATTACAATGAGACCATACCACTCCCTTTTGGAGTATCTTTGCATAAATTTCAGAAACAGATGCCAATGCTATAGGCATACTTTAGCAACAGCAAATGAAAACCTCTTCTATCCTTGTATAAGTCAGTTGGGAGCATATCTGAAAGGTTATGTCAAATCTTTCAATGGCTGCATGCCGTCCAGTTTACACTACATTGCCATAGGCTAAGAATTCACATTATGTTCTGTACTTAATGAAAGACATGAAAATGAAACGATTCTCTTTCTTTTCAGAATCATTAAACACCAAAAACTGTTACATACTATATTTATTGGGAGCAATGTTTACCTTGCAATCAAGACAGACATGCATTAATGTAAAAAAAAAAAAACTATGTAAAAAATGTATTAATTTGGCTAGTATATAATAGAAAGCGTTTTTCTAATAAAAGCACGTCTTTTCCAAATATCCACTCCTTCCTTATGTATTGAACAATATTGAGTGTGAGGCTTTTCTGCTACCCTGACTTGCAGAACTTGCAAGATTATTAAATAATTTTTTCATTTAAACTAAGGCAGTGCTATTTACTAGAATAATTGTTCATTTTTATTTTGGTGCCAAAAGATCACAAGTCAAATAAAAATAACTTCCATTTACCCAAGAGGCCAATTTATTTTGCAATTGGCAGGAAATAAAAACTTATTTTTTTCCTTTCTGGTATATTAGAACTGCACACTTACAAATGTGCTCTTAGTTTGTAATGATTCCTGGCTGAACAAGAAAAATAGAGCCCATGCTTTTAATAGTCAAACCAAGACGGTCATACAAAAATTAGGAGAGAGTCAACATAGTCACTGATAAGGCAGGTATTTACCGACAGGTGGTCAGTACCAAACATACCATGAATGACAAACAACATAAAAAAAGCAAAATGACAAAAGTGAGACATGGCAAAGGGGCAAAACGACTTGCACCCTCAGCAGCAACAGTGTTCAACAATCACAAACGCTAATGAACTAAGAAAACACAGATGAGACTAAAATGTTGTTAAATTTGATATAAAGCATAGAAATGGATTGAACAGACCATATTTTCTAAGCTAAATGATCTAATCCTTCACACTTTGAAATCTACATATCGTTCATCCCTATCATTACCCTAGTCTTAAATCATTCGCTTTTGTTCAGCCCCAGGATAGTGGAGTATTTCAAGTCCAGCCAACACTTATACTACCAGTTTTATCTTCTGAGTAAAATATAAAGAAGATATCTAAAAGGTTTTCAAGGCCTGAAAACCTCTTCAAAGTGCTTCTGATGCTGCAGATGGCCAAGAACTCCAGCTAAGTCACTCCAGGATGAAGGAGCTCCTCACCATATATCAATCTTTGAGTCCAGGAACCATTTTGAAAACTTTACTTTCAGTCATTGCATAAGCAACTTCATGAAGTCGCTCAGTACAGTTTGTAGTCTTAGTACCATTAGATTTGCATCAGCTTTCCTTACCAGGTCAAAAAAGTGCATCATTTAAAATTGCATCACCACAAGGGTTTCCATGATCCCCTGAAAAAATAAGATTTTTATCTTTTTTTGTTTGCTTGGTTTTTATTTACATGAGGGCTGAAAGGCAATGACAGAAAAACGCCACCCAGCCAAGGCAGACAAGCTTCAGAATACATTCTATGTAGAGGTATACTAGATTGTAAATTAGATTTTTATTTATTTTTTGCTCTATGTCTAGTAATTCTGTCACTTTTAGAATGATGCAGCCTAAAATACTGACTCAGTCCTCATCAAACCCTTGAAAATAACATCTTTCTATGAATTTCTTGCTGATTTTAACTGCACACAAACCTAGATAAGCTGTGCCAGCGAGCTAATATTCACTCCCCAGAAACCAAATATGTGTTGGATAGGAAGAGACATCAGGGCAGTAGAGATGAGGAACTTTCTCACTCCATAAAGCTGTCAGCAGAGAATTTCTTTTGTCATTCCAGGTTATGAACGAGTTCCCTTCAAACGTTGGTGGGTGTGTGTCTGTGTGTGTTCGAATAAGTCAAAGGAAGAGTACGTTTAGCAGTCTGTGAGCTGTGTGAGTGTGTGTGTCCATGCATGTTCTGTGTATTTAGCCTGTCTGGGTCTAACCGATTACACCCCCACTTCTGTGTACGTTCCCATGGTTTCAAAGAGGCATGCTCAACCAGTCTGGAGGAGCCACAACATATGTTAAAACCAGCGGAGTCTTATGGAAATGCATTGAACACCATTTTCACAAAGACCCAACTAATTTGCTGTAAAATGACCCATGACTTTTTTTTTTCCTCTGTTTTAGAATCCTCTTAGTTTTGCTGTAGCTGCTGCTCAACCCTTAGCAAAACTATCAAAACCGATTCGAAAAGCCAAATATGGTGAAGCAAAAAGCAGACTTTCAACCCAAGAGGCAAATCTACTACAGCCAGATCACGTCAATAAAGTCATCCTTTTACGCAGTCACAAAACAATTTTCCTTTTCTTGTCCAATTTTGTCAGCCTGCTGGGAAGTAATGTCTCACCAGACATCGCCAACATTCCGTGCTGCTTTACAGTCTTGCCAAAAACCACACAGACACACACAGTGGCAGCTGACCTCCCCAGAGAGCTCAATAAAAGTGCTTTTCATCAAGTCAGGAGCTGTTCAGAGATGGCTGGAATCGGGCACACCAGCAGATTTCAAATGAGCTGCATGTTAAATAAACCTTGACGTCTTCTGTTGAAGCATCTCTCTTCGTTCCTTTCTTTCCACAACTAAACCCCAGTCAACTCAACTTCTTTTGAAAATAATGAATATGTGTGGGTTTTGTTTTTTTTTTGTATGGAATAAAGGACATCAAACATGAAAGGCTGATTGGCCAGTTGATGATAGAGAGATATGTTTTTTTTATTTTATTTTTGAAGCCCTGTCTTGTATTGACAGAAAAAAAGACAGGTTACTTTGAAAGAGGGCCATAGCTTCTAAAATTCTGGCAGAAGTATAATCAAAAGCAGGTCCCAGCAATATCTTTTTATACTTGCATCCAAAAAGCTTCGGTCACACATCTGCTTATTTCATCTCACCTTCTTAACAGTCCACAGTCAAACATGTGTGCAGCAGTATGACTGATTTCAGCTGAGAACTCTGCTCATTTTTAACCTGATGTTTCTGACATAAGGTTAGGAAGATGTACACTGAAAACTGCCACCGCATATAAACAGTACAAAGTCTGTTGAAAATAAGAATAACTAGATTTTCTAACATTAGCACTGAATAATGAGAGATGATGTGTAGATAAGACGAAAATAAAATACTCCTCTCCTTTAAGTCAAAGTTCACAGAAGCCACAGCACAGCAGTGAGTTTTACTACAGCCACTGGGGGACTGCTGTGCAAATTTCCACATCAATTATACTGCAGGTTCTTTTTAAAAGGATAGCAGTTAAAAATGTCAAAGCCCCACAAGCTTTAACATGTGATTTCTCCGTTTCTCCACTGATAAAAACAATCGGGTTTTTTTATCCGTTTAAAAACTATTTTATCTACACAATAATAAAATTTCAGTTCCCATTGCAATGTCAACAATATTACAAACACAGATGCATTATTTGCTAGCTTATTGTACATGTTTTTAAGTGCAACATATTCAGAGCCTAGAATTCAACAACATAATAAGCTAATTGTATGGACTTTCACAACATTATTTCATAAACTGAGATTTAAGTGACTGAGATGCTGAAGCTTACAGCAGTGGTTAATCACAACCAGTAGCATAATTACAATATTAATCAATAAGTGCAATTGCATTTTTCTGATATTCTAAAAAATAAATTAAAGTTCTATTTAGAGGTATACTAGATTGTAAATTTGATTTTTGTTTATTTTTTGCTCTATGTCTAGTAATTCGGTCACTTTTAGAACGATGCAGCCTAAAATACTGACTAAGTTCTCATCAAACCCTGGAAAATAACATCTTTCTATGAATTCTTTTTGTCTACCTAATGATCAAGCTGGGATCAGGAGGTTCTAAGGGTTGATTTACCAACCACCTGGTGGATGGACAACCACTCCAAAACCTTGATCACAGCCGTCGGTACTGCAACACTAGGTCAGTGTAATAAATTTGAGGAATAAGTCATTTCTGTCAAGCTGATCTGTCAGATATCAAATTTTAATGTTGGAGATGAGCACTCTAGCCAAATAAGCTTATATTTGAAATTAAATCAACTACCTTAGCAATCTTATCTTTCACATAATTATACACAGGCAGCAAGAAGATATTTTCTAGACCACACACCACATCTTGCACTGCACTATAATTACAAAAGCCCCACGCATTTGTCCATCAACACATTAGCATACCGTGCCGGCACCAGTTCTCTTCTCATTTTTTTTCTTCTTTTTGAACTTCTGGCCTCTCTCTGATCCCTGCCTCTTCCATTTACTGCTCAGGCTGAACCTGGTTTCATAAAACTCTAATTATACTGCGGACAGTTCTAATTGTACACTACACCCAATGCATCATCACATATGAAAAAAGAAAAGATTTATTAGACTTTACACGCGTCAAGGCCAACAGGCCTGGCATATGAGAAGAGCCAGCTGACGGTTGGCTCTTCTTATATTCTAAATCTAGCCTGTTGCAACATGTGAGGTGGAACCATCCAGATCAAACAATTTAAAAGCAAGACAACTGAAGTCAAACACAGTGCTTGCTTTGGAGCGCAGATGAACGATGGTGCAATTTTCAGTTCCAACATGTGTGTAGCATTTTCAGCCACTGACGGTAAATGTAATATATCACACATATATCTTCCACAGAACACTGTATCATCCTTTAGTTGTACAATATTTTTTTTAACTATTCTTTTTTTTTTTTTTGAGAACAGTCTATCAACGTTTCAGCTTATCCCATACCTGGAAATTCCCAGCATAGTCTTCATCCTTGTCTCCTTCTGCACCTTCCTTCAGGGCAATGAGAGTAAATCCTCTAAAGTAAGACGGGCTGGTTGCAGTCAGACTCACTTGATGAGAAAAAACAAGAGTAAGAGCAACCATCAATTTACGGAGAATTGGGGTAAACTACAGTCTTGAATCCAAACAGAAACGGTGGGCTCAGTCAACAATCTATCTTATAAGACTACAGAATAATACATTTCCATTATCTGGAGATTCAGATTTACTTTATTTTGATAAGCTAACAATATTACAAAAAAAATATTGTTACAAGCAGACTGGCAGCTATGCAAAGCCTTCATGACAAATCCTTTGTGTATTTTAAATCAGGGGTAAGATTCTTATCCATTTAGGTGTCACTTTCAAGAAATATATTAAGGACACTTAGTAATTTTCATAGTAGGTGGTGATTTATATGACGCATCTTTTTACAATTCAGATATTCTCAGAATTAAAAGCTACAGAAATGATCACTTATGAAATGTTTTTCAGAATGGCTTTAGCTCAAACGGTCACAGAGCAGATGGTATATGTTTGCGGTGTGCACTTTGGCTGCAGACAAAAAACAAGCAGAACAGGTCAGATCTGGGGCTGTATTAAAGTCACTGTCATGAGCACAGGAGTTTGGAGAGTGACACAATTTTACTAGCTATTAAGAGTGCTCAAATTTACAATAAATCAACCGAAGTTGATGCAACCGTATCCGTTTCGAGCCGACTTATATTTGTGAAACAGCATCTTGTTATACTCTGGAACTAAATCGCAAGTGAACTTGTTTCAAGTTTTGCAGACGGAGTTGTTCTTCGTAGATCACCCACCTCTGTATGTGCTGCCCGGCTGGTACCGCTCAGGCTCCCCCTCAACCTGGAGTTGAAACTCGTTGTTGGTCTCCTTCCGATTGCTCTGAGCCCGTAAAACCCGACTGCAGTAGCTGTCCGCCTTCACGGCTCTGTCGAAGGGCTCCTCGGTGAACGCGAACGTGTTGCAGGTGGCGGAAGAGATGAAGCAGAGCAGGAGGACAGCCCGTGGACATAGTCGAGCTGCTATCATTTTCTTAATTTCACGACTCCGAAATTAAAGAGAAGACAAAAATTAATGTCTGAGATAGAGTACAGGACTGCTCTGGATCTCACTCAAACTTGCCAGCTGCCGAAGTGGACTTGTGCGCTCTTAGCGGGGCAAATCCATCCTGATGTGAACGAGAGTGAAGAGGAGGAGAACTGGCTGGGATGCGCTGTGCGCTCTCTCTACATGAGCGGCACACTGAGCAGGACAGCAGGGGCACGGGCAAGTGGCAGAGCGTACTGAACGTTGCGTGGCTGTCTCTAAGGCCACTGACACTAACAAACCTGTCGGCGGTTCTGACCAACCAACAGGAGCGCCAAGACATCCACTGAGTTTGACTGACTCGAACGGTAATCCGTATCACTTAATCCCCTGAAGGTAGCATGAACGCACAAAGCCACAGAAGAGACAAACTCTAGGATCCTAAACAAGACTAAACAAGTCATCATTTATTGGCTCTTTTGAACCGTCAGCAGGAGGATGGAGATGTAAGCGAACTTTGCTGACTCATTTCCTGTCCCATTCCCACCTTATTTTACTAATGTTGACAAATGTCTCAGTTGTAGGTAAAAGTTAAATGGGCTGCCTCTTTCAGAAGCTCCTTTTCCAACACTGCACCTTAAGCAAGTTATTACGTCAATGCTACTCCATTTTGCAGTTAGAACCATTCTTAGGAGCATGGAACTAAGGAGGTAGTGCACAATAATCTCAGCAGATGTGAAGTTCCACCAGATGTTTGCTGATTCCTGCTGCCACTAGTCTGATGGAACTGTGTGGAAAAGCTGAGGGGGAGTAGTCCTCTGAGCTACGGAAGCTCAGCTGGAGACTACAGCTTCAAGCAAGTGTTTAGGTACCCCCGAATGGTTGCCTTGGGCTCCTCAAACATGCATGAAAGAATCAAAGCACCTTCCCTAGTATGTTTTTGATGAAAGAATAACATAATAGCTTGATATTAAGCTCAACAAAGTCAATTTTAAGTTATACCCCCTCAGCTTTTGTAATGTGACTTTGCTACCTGTAAATTAGGAACATTTATTTTCAGTGTAGCATCTTGTCCCAGGAAAGCAGCCAGAGAGGCTTCTGAAAAGATAATTTAGTCCAACAAAGTTTCAAAACTGTTTGATCACCTTACTTGACATTTTGTGCAAAAATCTGTAGATGAAACCCACAAGACTTGTAATTTCCTGACATTTACTCTTCTGCAACCAGCAAATTGACATTTTACATTTAGGTGAAAAGATGTTGTAATGCATTAAAGCAAAAGTCAATGTGGCACCCATGGGTTCTGATAATGTGAGCAATGATTTTTGATGCTTTCCGTGATAACAATGTTTGAAAATATTCATGTTAGAGCTAACTTTTACCATATGGTCCAAACATTAAAATCACCTGCTTGGCTTCATTTAAACCCCTGCAGGATAGCATATATACACAAAAACACACTTTTCTTTTTATTGTAAGAAATTACTTTTGAAATATTCTGTAGTTGGCTTCTGTTTAGTATCCACTTTTCCTTACTTCCCTTTTCCTCTACTATATTAATTTTTCCTTTTCTAAAGCACTTAAATAATAAATACTTTCTGTTAGACACAAGCTCTTCAATCACTAGCATAGCAGTGCAGAAAACAGACAAGACACTGTACATGTCCTGGAAGTGTAAGTGCTCGAGAACTTTCTCGGTTACTTTGCATAGGTATGGCAATATTTATTCCTATCTGACATTTTCCTGCACCTTCCCTACCCTCCGAGTTTATTTTAGTCCTCGGGCAGGTCAGGAGGAGCATAAAGGGAATGCAAAACCTTCTAATTAACACCAACAATTTGAGTGGTTCCACCTTGTGCATTTACCACTGGGCTGATTATGAATGAGCCCAACACCAGAAAGTTTCATGACAGGATTCTGTTTCTCTCCTTCAGCTGACCTAAATGGAATAATGGTAGAAAAATGAGGGCTAACGTCTATGAATTCTCAAAACTGTCACTCAACTTCTCCTGATAGCTCCAATAGCATCTACAGTGTTAGATTTTAAAAAGATGCCAATTTCAAGTGTAGCAGGCAAGAGACCCCTTATACAATTGTATTTGACCCACATTATAATTTTGTGTTTTTATTATATATGGCCCACCAGCGTATAACAATCATGCTACATATCCCAATAATGCAACAGCACTGCAGCTCATCGCTCAAGGCAAGAATGCACAAGCTGCACATATGGGAGAGTCAGATTCAACAAGGAAACATTCTTCATTGCCAAGTCAGCCCTGCAGTGTTCCCAAGTGCATATTTTGTACAGTGAGTTCACATGGCATTTGCTGACTTTGAAACCCAACAAAAATAGCCTGGAACCGTTTTATAAACCACTTGCTTTTGACATGGAGAAAGCACCTGGAACCAACCAGCCTGAGTTTACAGAACTGCAGTACAACAACACACCCAGAGAGGGCAAAGAATGAGTCCCAGGGTCCTACGCCATTTCCCCCCTTTTCATCCCTGTGAGAATGTCCCAAATCTGCCTCCAAGGTGCATGCTCTGCATGTTTAGAAGTACCTGTTCAAGCAATTATTCTCTGTGATAAAAACAGCACAGAGAAGTCACCTCACTGATGTGCACCTCTAAAGAGTCCAGTGTTTTCACAACTTGAAAAGCAACACTGGCAATTAAAGAACTTGTCACTAGAGAAATGATTGTAGAAATTCACCTCAGAAATCTTTGGTTGTAAGGTACATGTGTGTACCTTAAAAACTTATCTGAACTGTTTATGAATTTTACTACATGTTTCTGTATAATTGCAAAGGTATTGCAAGTTACAATTGTTATTTTAAGTAGGAAAATGTTGGCAAAAGTTTGACGTACCTTTTGTTTTCAAGGGCATATCATTCTTCCTGTCTTCGCACACATGTGAAATTCACAACTGCTGCACCAACCTTTAATAAATCCCCTGGGCTTTGTTTTCAGAGAGGAATAGAGGTCAAGAGGGAAAATCAAATTACGTTCTCATTTGATCGCGATAGAGGAGAAGAGCCTGCTCATTAAACAACCAAGCCTCCTGCTGTGGAGTCATTAGGGCCATATTTACCGTGCAATAGGAATATAAATGGGAAGACTAGAGAGGATTTACTATGTTTTTGTCCACGTAAATTGAAGAAGAATTGAGAGCATTTGAAAGATATTGACTAAAAATAAAAACAGAGAGAAACTTGATTGACTTTGCTGGAAAGTTGCAAACTTGGAAGGTTTTTGTCCATCAATATAAGAGTCATACATTTCTAATATAAGGACTGTATTCTGGAGAGCCTAGAGCCCAGCACATCAATAATTAGACATTATTGTCTTGATGTTAATGTCCCACGTTCTGTAACGTCACACAGCACAGATCAAAAATCCTGGTGCAGGCGTTCGTTTTTACTTCCACTCTGGCTTCTTGCATTCAACACCCCACTCATTCTTTGAAGATAATCCATTTTGATGTCCATCTAAAGGTTTGAGTGTAACATGTGCTGTTCAGAGGCCAGAAAGCAAACAGAGACTATCAGAAATGATCACAGTCAACCAGAAGGTTACGGGGACCGCAAAGTCTGCAGAGGCCGTACTTACTGAATCTTGTCTTCAGCGCTGTAGAGACCCCAGCCATATAAATGGCTTTGAAGAAATCACACTCTCTGTCATAAAGTATTAAGGCTCTGTCACAGATACAAATCTACCCGAGTTTAAGTTTGCTGCTGACATACTGGAGGAAAAATACAATGCTGAGGTGATAAAAACATTGTTCAGCACACTCTTTTTTGACTATGTGAAGGGGTAAAATGTATTGCTACAGAGGTTAAGGTAAATATATGTACAGTTTTATTTTAGGATATATTAATGTCCTTGTGTCATGGTGTGTTTGTTGGTTGATGGAAAACCCAAATGCAGAACGGCAAACAAGTGGAGTATATGATGAAAAGGTGTTTAATCAGAAATTATGAACAACCAACTTACAAAAAAATCCACAGAGAGCAGAGCAGAATGCAAACCATAATCCAAGGAAACAATAACTAGTTAACATAAGGAGACATGAGGGAGACGGTATAGATCAGGAAGGAACCAAAGAAGAACAGAAGGAGCCAGAGAAGAGTGAATGACAGAGGTGTGATTAAATACTGGGAGAGTGAATGCTGGAACAATAGAACTGGGTTGATGAGTTAACTGGTTGCAGGTGTGAGGGAAGAGAGCAGAAGGCTGGATGAGGAGATGGAGAAAGAGAGAAAGAGAGAGGGAGAGAGAGAGAGAGAAAGAGTCATTCACTGGATCCACATTTTCTTTTCAGGCTTGCATGAAAGCATTCTACTCAGGAATCCACACAAGTAAAAAAACATAAAAATTTAAAACAAAATCCTGAACTGAAACTTGCAAATGTTGCCCAGGTGATGTAATGTCTTTGGCACAATGCATTCAGTAAATAACCTTTCCTATAATTTAGAGACATAAAAAGAAAGACACCCAGCTGTGTGGTCTCCTTTAAATGTCACATTAACATGTATGCTGACATTGCAGAAGTGGTGTGACCTTCTGTTTAAATTTGTGCTACAACATGTTCGTTTAAGTTATCGTTTCATAATCTTTCCACTTTAATACTTATTGTGCAGTCATTTCTTCTAAAAATAAGTTTAATTTACAAAATATTCAGTAGAAAAACCCAAAATATTCTAGCTGTTTACAAAACATTTTTTTAACCAGCATTTTCAAGAAGGTCGTGGCCTTTTCTCAGCCACAACATCCCACTTGTTCCTGACCTTTGGCTACTAAAACTCAAGCTGAAGACCCTCATGTTTTTTTTAAATGTTACGCCTAACAGCACTAGATGTATGTGTAGCAAAGCGTCCTGTTTTCATGGAAAACATGATTCAACTAATTAAAAAAACAGAAAAAAAATTACAAGCAAACACAACACACTATCATACTTCTATTAGTGAAGATATTGCTAAATGAATGAATAATTTAAAAATGAAAATGTTTATTTTACTTAAATATTTAAGAATTATGGCCACTGGAAAAATGTATATGTATACCGTATATATATATATATACATATATATATATGTACATCCAAGCAAATCCAGTCAATTTGCTCATTTGTCATGCTGCCTTACTTCTGATATGCAGCCGACTCCACAAGCCAACCTTACCTTATCATTCATTCTTCCCCTAGAGGCAGCTGCAAAATTCATATATACTGTGAGAGTGAAGGCAGGCTTGTGTGGCCTGATCCAACAGATGAGCTCCTATAGCTCAAATTGTTGAGGATGTCATTGCTTGTTCTGATAGAAAAGTGTTAGAATGCACAGAGCGTCACAGTTTGTTACATTTAATACTGCCACCTGTACAGAAACAAAAGCACCAACAATGAGAGCAGCAGTGACCCCGGAGCCAAGATGTATGAATAAATCATATATATTTTTTACATAAGTTGCACAAAGCTGTACTGCGGGAAGAAGGCAACCCAGTGGAGGCAGTATGATGCTAATGAGGGATGGCTGATGCAAATGTTTTGGTCCTGCCATTGAGATGGATGGATGGATCCAGGCATGGCTGCAGACCATGCACACTTTTTCATGGAAAACTATGGAAATTCATTGCTGCAGGACTCTAAGCTCTGCCATGACTAGTTTGAGGAGCACAACAACAAAGCTTGAGGTGTTGACTTGGCCTCCAAATTTCAAAGATGGCAATCTAGTGAAGCATCTGTGGGATGAGTTTGATAAATTAATACAATCCATGTAAGCCCCACCACACCACTATCAGGAATTAAAGGATCCACTGCTGACATCATTGTGCTGGATGCCACATCATACCTTCAGGCCTCAAGAGCAGAAATTAACTAACAACTTCTACAATATCTAGAGAAAACAAGGAATTGACTGGATCAATAATTATGCATACCATATTCTTCTTATTATTATTATTAATTCAGAATAAATCTTTGAAACAATGTTTTATTTTCTTTACACTTCAGTCATTCTACTGATGCACTAATTTGTGTTGGTCAAACAAAAATATCAAGAAAAATATATTATATGTTGGGATTGCAATATGTTAAGATCTCAACATATTACAGTGCTTTTTTTTTTTTTTAAATCACTGTTTTTTATTTTATAAATATAAAACAGTGTTCGCTTTCAACAATATTATATAAATATTGCTAATATCTGACCAAGGGAGAGACGACAGATGGTAACGGTAAACTATGTTTACTTCTTAGAACCCAGAAGCCTCAGGTGTTGGAGGGGAAAAAATCCTTAAATCGCATTCACAGTTCAGAGCTTTCCAATTAGCACAAACAAGTCTAGAAAAACTATGCAAGCCAAAAGAATGGACAAAAACTAATTACTCAAAGGTGAGACGATCATTGGAAAGACATCAAATACCAACCTTCTAATTAGAACCAGACTCCAACAAGACTGCACTCAAGAGTAAAATAAAAATGGCCCCATGTGTAACAACAAACCTGGCACCTCATCATGAATTTACCTGCCGTAGAAAGTAAATTAAAACTTGTACCCTACCTCTGGGACACATAACTCTTCAGGTAGACATTGATATTTGGATTCCATGGCTCAGGAAGAGTTATGTATGCAGAAACACTTTAAATAGAGAAACACAGCTGCAGTACTTTAGACATTACGATCCATTCACATAGTTTTTATTTATTGGGGTGGAAACTGATAACACTTCAGCTACGTGCCCATCATCAGCAAACATTAAGATAATGAGCTTACAAATAGATTTTTTTAAAATCCATTAGCCTGTCAACTTGTGTTTCCTATGATTTCTGCAATTAAATGTTTTCTGTTAGCTTTATACTAGTTATGCATTTTAAGTGCGGAAATAGTTCAAGAGTAAGTAGCAGCGGATATTATGGGCAATTTTTACATGCTATCATTTACAAACAGAGCTTTTTATTATTATTATTATTTCTGGCCAGATTATGTGCATGAAACATTAATCCTTTCTTCTCTTTGTACTATGAGTCTTCATTCTGTTCCTATGAAGTAGGCATGCTTCACATATTGGTCAATTTCTTATATAAATTATCATAAAAATGAAATCTACAGTACCACAAGTGTTTTCCACACTGGGAAAGAGACATATCCATCAGCTCGCATACAACTCCACCCCCCGGAGTCCAACACACACTAACAAACAGACAGGATATCACAATAGCCTTCAGGCTATGAGCAGATGTGTTCCTCTCTATCTTGTAACTTCTGTTATCCACGGGGATAGCTTTTAGTCTTGGAGATCATCACAACATCAGGATATTATCTCTCCATCACACTATTCACATCCCCCAAATCCCAACACTTGCTCATAAAACCATTCCTCCCATCTTTTTTCCCCGAAATAATCTCTGCTTCAGGCATTACTCATTTCTGCCTGCCATGTTGGGGGTGTTTTTCAATAGACCACAGACAAAAGAAGAGCATGTGTGTGTCGCTCAGATACTGATCTGCTGCAGCAGCGTATGAGCACAGACCTGATGTAATTGGTGTGCAGGCAACCTTATACAATCACACTGATGATCACTCACCCGGTTTGATAATGGACCATTTCACGGGGACATGATAAAGCTTGGTAGGTTATAGATTGAGTAAACTAAAATGTTCAGCATTTTCAATCAGAGGAGTTTCTTTGTGGCACAAATTGGGTTTACATACAGAAATCTTGTTCAAGTCTTTGTTTTGGAGACAGTGTCAGCTAAATCTGTGCTATGTTGAATAACATGTAACTAAATCCAGTAACGTATGTATACTTTAAAACAGAGATGATCTGAATATATTATTTGTCTTTCAGAATAAAAGATATAGAATGATGAAAATATGGCATATCTGGTCCAAATTGTTTCAGCTTTCTGCCTGTTGATGAAGATATTAAATGAGGTGACGTTAAACTTGCAATCATCAACCATCTGGTGGTAGAAACCCAATGATACAACTGAATCAAACTTAATCTTAGTTGGTCAAAAATGCTTAATGGAAAAAGAGAAAAATATCTATCTACTGATTTTTTTTAAAGGCCTGAGGTTTGCAGAGTGTGACTTCCATGAACCAGATGTCCAGCACTTATTATAGGTGTCAGGGCCAATCATCAAGCTTAGAAAGGACATGACTGTTTTCACGGAAAGGTTGTACATGGCCTACAACGGTGGTAAGTTAGATGGTATCAGTCAAAGTAACAGTGATGGCAGAACTCAAAGTTTCCCAGAAAAACTCTTCTCAATTTGTCACATTCCCAACACTAGCTCTTTTGATTTTCGAATATTTGAGATTTGGTTTTCATTTGTGTTTTGATCGTTTCTTTGTTTATTTAATTTTGAAAAGTTTTTTTTTTTTTTTTTCCATATTCCACTTGTTTCTCTGTGACCACTTTGGCTAGAAAGTTGTTGCCATATAGATTCTTTATTTTATGTTTGTTTTCTTTTTTAATTTATTGTGTTCTGTTCTGTGTACGTTAATTCATTCTCTTAGATTAGTGTTAGTCTTTTTCCTCTTTGGTTTATCTAGTTTAGTTCCACCAGTGCTAATTGTTTACGTGTTGTCAGTCTCACTGTTTTGGTCTCCATCACAGCTGTTCCGAAACCTCAAGATGAACTCATTTGCATTCAATGTCATTTTACCCTCTTACCTCAGTATACAAGCTTATTGATTAGCTCTCGCTACTCTGCCATGCTCCATGTTCTGCTTATCCTTTAGGAAACACAGAAAGCTTCCATCCTATTGGTCCAGTCATGAGCCAAAGCTTCAAGATGCTTCATTTGGCCCACTGTGCCATCAAGTGGACAGCAAACAGACCCGGCAGATTGATAACAATGACATGACTTTGGTGTGAGAAGCTTTAAATTTCAGTAACAAAATGAATTGTGTTTGTGGTAGATAAATTGTGAATGTGGTCTGAAGATGATCTAAATCCATCTTTATCTTTGCTGGATGAAAGGGAAAATGGAAACAAATAAGGGGAAGTATGTCGTGCTTTGAGGCTTTTGGGGAAGATCCAAGTTGCAGCAGAATGGCAGAGTGAAGATTGAAGGGTTTTAATGATGAAATGATACATTTGCAGAACCTGGGTCGACATGAAAGAACAACAATGACAGGAAAAATTGAACAGAAGATTCCAGCAGTGAAGAAAACCAAGAAGCTTAAATACTCTGGAGATGTGATTGTGGCATGGAAGATGTTTGTTGAAGGTAACTTCAACAAACAGATTGCAGAGTAACGGGGGAAATGCTAGGGAGAGAGCTAAGTGAAGGTAAAATAATTGACACAAGAAACACAGGAATTGAATCTAATACACAAATGAATGAGTCTAACAATAGACATGAAGAGATCCACTAATTATATAAGGAGGAGTACCAGGAAATTAACAATCGGAAAGAGTAGAAGTTTTACATTACTTTCAGGCTAAGGGTTCCTACAGAAATAATTCAAAACATACAGGGAAAAACTGAGAAACCCAGAACAAAATGAGACACTGGGAAATGCTATAATCATCTAAACAGAAACACCACAGAGGAAAAAATACACAAACACCCAGGGGCAAATCGAATCTGATACACAAATGAATGAGTCTAACAATAGACATGAAGAGATTCATTAATTATATAAGGAGGAGAGCCAGGAAATTAACAATCTGAAAGAGTAGAAGTTTTACATTACTTTCAGGCTAAGGGTTCCTACAGAAATAATTCAAAACATACAGGGAAAAACTAAGAAACCCAGAAACACCACAGGGTAGGCAATAAATACAAGGAACATCAAGTTTACAAAGATTGTGAATATGCCTGTGTTACTTTGTTTGTAACCATGCTTATGTTACTAGGGACAAATGTTGTTTTTCCACTGTGTTGGGCTTCAGGCTGTTTCTGTTTTTTGATTTGATTTTGCCTGCTTTGGAAAAAAAAAAAACCTTTTTTAGAAAAGAAACCAGGGTAGGCAATAAATAAAGGAACATCAAGTTTACAAAGATTGTGAAAAACATTTTTTTTTTTTTTTTTTTTTGTCTTTCTCAATACTCTAGACAGGCGATTCTCCAGTCTCTCAGTGTTGAAGGTGAAGTTGAAACAGCGGCACATTCAGAAGTAAGCCCTTATTTTGGGTGATGAGCCCTACATTTTTAACCTAGGATGGAGCAAGAGATTGCTAAACACATGCAATAAAATCCCAAATAAGAAAATGTGACAGGGGAATCAGCAGTGTTGGGTTGCTCTTTATATTTTGAATCCCACACAAACCTGCAACCCAATTCCTGAATCAATATTGTTACATCTGACTTCGAACTTCACCGCATAGGTCATTAACATAACTTTCAATACGCACTTCACAAACACCTACCTGGATTACTCAATGCACTCTTTGAAGCCTCGACACAGCAGGACACATCACTAATGATTTCCCCAGTAAGCTTCCTTGTTGTTTATTATTAAAAACTGCTCTTTGTCAGTCTCTCTGATGAAATCTCAAACGAAAACCCAGCTCCACCAGCCTTCTTCCAATGTTGCATCCTGCATGCCATGGGTTCCCCAGGTAGGTGACACACCTCATCCACCTGATGTAAATGAAAAGATGTTTCATCAGACCAGACCTTCTCTCTGTTAGCTGTTTTTATTTGCGATTCAATGCACCCTACTATAAATGAAAAAAATATGTAAATTCATTTGCCAACCTTTTCCTATAACTGTGAGCTAAAGAGGAGTGTTCTTACCATTTTCTGCACATTACTCTTTGCCAAGCAGTGGTTCTTAAGCACAGTCCAAGAAAAACAATTTACTGGGAAATACAAAATATCGCAGTCTGGCACTCTTAAAAAATAAGACACTTCTTAGGTTCTCAATAGCTCTTTGTATGACCCGGGCTCTAGCCAGAGTGGAGGCCCACTCTGCTCCAGAGTGATGTCCCACAGCTGAATACTAATGATAAGCCTCTGATCTCACTCTGACTTTGACTTTTGCAATTAGAGACAAATGTAAAGCACTCTGGTGGTCTCAGGCAGGAACTTTCCTAAAGATGGCTGTCCCACAGAGGGATGTAAAACACCAACATGAGGAGGCTGTAAGTTTATGATGTTCCTCATTCTGTTATATCTTTGAACAAATCTATGATTATCTAATAATTTCTTCTGTTTCTGGTTTTAATTTTTATTCTCACTTCAGCATGCCTTTCATTTCATATTCCGTGATCTTCTTGTTTCCTAGAAACCATGAAGTTCTTGTTTTCTTCTGAAACTGGAATAAAAATAAGCATCAGAGAGGGGAGTTTAGAAAGCACTGGATTCAGCACTGAATGTGTAGGGCTGACTGATCCCCCTGGGACTGGAGGAGGGAAGAGCACTATGGGGAGTAATAGATGTTTTATTACTGGAAGCAGAAAAATGGAGGACTATCAGGGATCAGAGGAGGTTGAAGTACACTATGAAAGAAGCATCAAAGTCTATGTGTTGCTTAGAACCATGCACAAATCTCTTTCTTTTTTTTTTTTTCCTCCCCACCAGGGGGTCTTTTTGTGGGCTCTAGTGTCCCTTATGACAGTAGGCTGACAGGAAAGAGGGAGTGAGAGGGGGGAAGACATGCGGCAAATGTCGCCGGGTCCGGGAATCGAACCCGCGATGGCCACGTCGAGGACTCAAGGCCTCCAAATGTGGGTCGCGCTATCCCCTATGCCACCACAGCACGCCACTTGCACAAATCTCTTTTAACGTTGTTTTGTCGTGGGTCTCAGCTGCTGGCCACAATGGCTCCCACTTCCTCCCACTGCACTCAAGACTATGCTTTCTAATCAGCCTTTAATTGATCAAATTAATGGAGATCAAATCTCCATTGATTTTGTTCCTTCAGGTTTGACCGATGCCAACAGGGACACCAACTCCTATACTGTTCTATATTTACATGACATTCTATGTTTTGCAAAAAAGAAAGAACAACCTTTACCACATACTGTTTCTTGATTACTGTGAGTGATTCTGGTGCAACATTTATTTTACCCCAGTGGATTTGTAGCACAGAAGAGACTCTAAAAAAATTTTTAAAAAAATAAAAAAATGGTCAATTGTGCTGTCTCACTGAGGGAACAGTTTCATCATGCTCTTGTGTTTAGGGCCTAAAACACAGGCCCGAAAATGTAATTGCTTGCACATTCTGCAAGTTTTAAATTGTGCAATTCTAAAAGAAAATACCAGTCAACTCAATCAGTCAACCACAAAGAACAGAAGAGAAATAAAATTCCGACAGAACAATGATTTTAAATATAACAATCTCTCTCACACACACACTCATCGTCTTTGAAATGTTGGAGCTCATCAGGCCTGACAAAATCACTTCCCATTGAACAGGTAAAACAGCCTGTTCTTAGAAAGACATTACGTCGTTTTCTGCAATTGTCGTCTTTATCTAAAGTGATGCAGGGAAATAGATTGCTGCCTGTCATTGAGAAACAAACTTACACAAGCTAATTTTCTTAACAACTTTAAGATAAATCTGAAGGTCAGAGCTGTAAGATTAGACATAGTAATGTCAGTATTCTTAAGGAGACATTTATTTGAGAAGTTTTTTTTTTTCTGCTCAGTAACAGTAAACAAATAAATGATCAGTTGATTCCTTTACACATGAAATTAAAATACAACTTGTTAGCATGTTGTTGTTAAGAATGGCAAAATATTTGCACAGATGATTTTAATATGCGGGAGCCAAGAATCTAGTTGTATGATGATTGAAAGTGTCAAAAAGAGCAAAAAGAGTTAACAAATGAATGTCTGCTATTTATGTATCCAACAGTTATGTTGGATACATAATTGTGTCCAACAGTTATATCAGATAACTCTTATCAGGTAAGAATTGAGTAAAATCCAACTAAAGTGAAACAAAAAACAATTATTATTATTATTATTATTATTACAAATATTTTACTTTATTCCTTTAGACACAGTATTTATAATAAAAAGAATGAATACCAAAAGCACCACATGGCTAAACTGGAAGTGTGAACAATGAAACTGATATCGATAAAGAGCCCAAACATAATGAACCTCTATAGGAAGTATTATAAGTCTCCCTGTATTAACAACATAATGCTCTTATGTGATTGTGATCAAGTGCAAAAATAACTGCAATTAAAAACAAATAAAAGCAATTAGGTTAAAAACTCCAGCTTTAAAAGCCAATGAAGTTGTAGTTTGACAAGCACAAGTTCACATGTTTTTCTTCCTTCTTCAGTTTTAATTTCCGATTAGTTCTTCAGAAGAATTTAAAGTGACTTCAATTATTTTAAACAAATTCAGAACCACACAACTCATTTAAGATAACTAATGAGCTTTTGAAGTATGCATTACCAAGACAATTCATCAAGACTAAGAAATTTTGTTTGACATCTTGGCTGTCTTTGTCTGAGCGAACGAGTGCTCTGAATTTTATTATTTTACCAACTCGTATGTGACTGAAAGCACAGAAATAAATGGAGTACATTGATTTGCTTGTTGAACAAATATTTGAATTCCAGAACATATAAAACATTGCTGAGGGACTTTGTCTGTCCACACTCACTGTGAAGGAAATATTTTATGTTCATTACAGGAGGAAAGCAAAGAATATTTTAAACAGGAATATTTAATTATTTTCACGTTCTTGCACATATTGGTTATGTCTGTATCTT
The DNA here is from genome assembly GCF_019740435.1 of Gambusia affinis. Lineage (NCBI taxonomy): Eukaryota > Metazoa > Chordata > Actinopteri > Cyprinodontiformes > Poeciliidae > Gambusia > Gambusia affinis. The sequence continues at coordinate 13,589,804 of NC_057869.1, read as the reverse complement.
ACTGCATTTTTTGAGATCTTGGAGAAAGGACGCTGTAATCAAATACTCAAAGAAATCTGTTTATTGCAAGATGCTGGTTCAGCCTACAGCCATCATATATCACAACTGTTATTTCCTTTTAATGAAACCCTCAAACACTTGCGTATAAAATGTAAAAACATCCAAAATTTGAAGCACATTCTCCATACCTTCTCTAAATTTGGTTAATTTCATTTGAATGTATCGTGGTTAGTAGGACAAAAGTACAGAGAGACAATAGAGATATTTTTTTTAATTTTTCATCAAAAACAACAACAAAAACAACTAAAGAACTAGAGGTTGAGTTAGGCTTTTTTTATGCGTTATTTCATCCGACTGAGTCAAAAAAAAAATATATATCATAATCAGTTTTTACCCATCAGTTTTTTAAATAATAATAATGATGCCAATTCTCATCAGAATCATACTCATTGCAGCTACAAGCAAGGACAGAGTAAAATACCAATCCAGTGGGTCCACATTTATTCTTCAATCCCCAGTAGGACGCTTGTGTCCTTCAAACCACCTTAGCATGTGTGGTGCACTTGAGGCGTGTGGTAATGAGATAAATGGCAGCAGGGCTTCATTTCACATACTTTTTCTCAGTTTAATTTAGCATGTGGAATGAACTGTGACTCTACAGGGGATCAATAACCTCTTTCTTTTTCTGCTCAGTAACAGTGAGCGAATAAATGATCAGTCGATTCCTTTACACATGATATCAAAATAAAACTTGTTAGCAGTCCTTGTTTAAGAATGGCAAAATATTTGCACAGATGATTTTAATATGTGGGAGCAACGAATCTAGTTGTATGATGGTTGAAAGTGTCAAAAGAGCAAAAAGAGTTAACAAATGAATGTCTGCTATTTCACAATAAAATCCAATTAAAGTGAAACAAAAAAAAACAAAAAAATTATTATTACAAATATTCTACTTTATTCCTTTAGACACAGTATTTACATTATCAATAACCTCTTTGGTGAGGAGGCCAGTTCAATTGTGACTTTTTATTTTTTTAACCAAGTTACTCATTACAAAATTATAAGTGTCTATTATGTGAAAAACTGCGAAAGTAATACTATAAAAAGATATAAAATGCCTTGCATAAATACTTATACCCTTTGATCCTTTTCATATTTCATGACACAGCGACAATTGTAAATATTAAACTGCATAGTGCAATTGAAATGATATATTACAAAACAGAGAAATACATGAAGAAGTGGGTAACTTCCATTTGTGGTCACCTCTAAAAGTTGCCACTTTGTGACACCAAACTTTACAGCAACAACAGTGTTCTGACATTTTAATTTGCACATTGAGCTCAGTCAAAAACAATGGAGAGCACAAGAATTCAAATTTAAGGTTGCATCAGGCACAAAATTATATGTGGGCAAAGTATTCATTCTTTTCCAAAATAAGGGGAATATAGAGGCTTGACTGAAACCTACTTTTTTTTACCATCTGATCTTGCTTTAAAACCAAAGTCAAAATAAGGTTTGAGTAAATTATTGAAAAAAAAAGATTTCACCAGTTTTCTTCAAATAGAAGAAGAGCGTTGGCAGTTCCCTCACACTGTGTTTAATAACAGTTTTGAGCATAATATCAAAAACAGCAGGAAACAAACATTAAAATTCAAGTCATTAAAACGGAACAGAACATCCATTCATGGATGGAGTTTATTTGTGCAGTTTATAGTGAAATATTTGTGAGTACAGTTTCAGCATCAGAGTCGGTTTCTAAGTGGTCATTACAGGACTCCATTTTGATCTCAGATGTGGTGAGCCTGCTGGGTTTGCAGTCGGCGAAACAGGATGGCCGCAGCTGGAGGCAAGGAAAAGTAATGGTTTGTTTTATTTACACAAGACCAAGTTGGAAAGGAGTTTTACATTAACTGAAAACATTATAATTAACCCAGTCTCCTTACAGAAAAAAAAAGGTTTTAGTCGCTTTCTGCATCTGTAGTTTGAGCTGGAACAGCTACCGAAAAATCTTAAATATTTATTCACCTCCTGGAAGTGAACACACACAAAGAGATGATTACCTGTTTACATCTGATCGCAACACCCTTGTATATATTTTACTTTAGTGATTCTAGATTAATATGTTTATTTATTGTGTGTAGTTTTTCTTAGTTACTTTAGTTCATTATGTTCCGATCTTTAATTTTGCTTACTGTTAGATTCATTTCTTCGTCCCTCTACCCCCTTCATTGCTGCAGTGACTTCATACCAATTTTATTTTATTTTTGTATTATGTGTATCACCTTCTGGATTCATATTAAGTCTTTTCAACATTTCAAATGTCTTAAGAGGGCTCTGGAAAGTTTTTAGGATTGCCTTTAGAACATTCCTAATACTTGTTCTGTTCCATCTTTATGAAACAAAACAAATTGTCATGACACAAAATGTAAATGAATCGACATATGTAAACTGACCCTTACATGTCAAAATACTGACCAGAAACTATGTTTTCAATTTATTTCAATAATTAGAATAATATTTTAATGAAAGCTATAATGAATAACATTTATAATCTTCTTCATCGTGTGAAATTCAGTTAATGACTAATTACTATACTGTGATAAATGCAGTGACTCCCCTGCACATCCATACAAACCTTAATCTACATCCTGTCAGTGTCAGGCACCAAATACATATGGCACATGACTGTTAATAGCCTGTCACAGTGAGAGAGCATGGTGGGTATGCCAAGTATGCAATGACTTTGACAGTAGTCACCTCAAAGTTTTAATTTAAAAAGTTTTTTTTTCTCTTTTTTCTTTACTTTCTGACCAGCTATTCAGCACAATGGAATTCCAATTAAACGGAGAATCTCACTAAAACTTTCTCACCCCATGTTCAAGGTTATTTCTTTCCCTTTAGTTTTACATGCACAGAACAAATGGTGAAGGCAAATGGAGTACAAGTACATTTTATCTGCCTACACGAGTAACTGGAATATTCCAAATAGCATCATAAATAAATATTTTATTATTCTTCTCAAAACCGAAAAGCAGGGAAAATGTACATGTCTTCTGGGCCAAAGTCTATACTTTAGTATTTCTTTAATCTTAGTGTGATTTAAAAACATTTCCCTGCTTTTAAATTACAGTTTGTGAATGCTGCTAAAAGCTTTACAAAGTTATGATGAACTCCTGTCAGTCTTTTAAACAAAATTTTACACAAGAAGGACCTAATTTATGTCATAAAGGATTTCTGTGAATTAGGATTTCTGTGGCGCCATACTTGAAACAAATAAATAATTGTGTGCATCTTACACAAGACACCACAATGCAAAATGGTTAATAACACATGATGGTTCAGGACATTCATCTCAGCAGCCCTTACAGTGCTGATAGGCTCAACTGGAAAAAGGCTTTCATGACTTTTTATATTAGTTTTAAAAATAAATATATGGATTCTCAGACCTTTCATTGGCCATGCTACAACCCAGATGCATCTCTGAGGGGAGAAAAAGATGTGAATTTATATAGCCCCTTTTTAAATCACGCTTTCCACTGAGAGGGCTGTAAACTAGAGAAACATTTTCCCAATGGTACTCAGATTCACACACTGATAAGCAGACCAGTAGAAAGCTTGGGGTTAAATTGGGAACCATCGACATCTGGCAGGAGGAAGCTGAAATAAAACTCACAACTTTCCCATTGTAACAACGGTTACTCTACCCACTGAACTGCAGTTGCCCCGGATCAGAGTAATCTGTGGCTGAAGTAAAACCTGGTCGTAAGATGGTTGCACAAAAACCCCTTTGCGCTCACTCTGAGTAGTTCTGTGCTTTCAGCTGGTTTGGATCTGCTATGCGACTTAAAATTGTAAACTCTTCTTTTTTCGTTTTCCTTAAATTTTGTTGAGTTTTTTTGTTTGTTTGTTTTTCAACTGCAATTATTTTAACTAATGCTAAGTTGTATTATGTGTGCTTGAAAAAGAGAGAGAAAAAAAAAGGACAAAAACAATCAGAAACATTTCACAGGTTGTGAGTTTTTCTTTGATCCATTACTGCAATGTTTGCTAAAGTGGTCATTTCTTCATCTTCCATCAAATGGAATTAAGAATTTTACAATACATAAGTAACTTTTCTTACGTTTCCATTTGAAATACTGCGTTAAGTCTGAATCTAAAGTCTCTAAAATCTGAAAAGAAATAAAGCAAAACATGATGATATATAAAACAGCGTGAAGCAGGATTAAGTGAACAGTTAAGAAAGAAATGACTTTCAATGTGTCGTCCTTAAAACATCCACAAGGACACTGCAGTATCAGCTAATCTCTTTGATACCAAATTTATTCACATTTACACCCTTCCTATTGTACCCAATTTAGTAACGTCCATTTGCTTGAGCGTAAGATACAAGCTTGTCAGTATTCATGTCTGCATGTGCTTGTATGATAGAGCTTCAATTTCCAAGCTGTGGGCTACGTAGAAATTGGAAATCATTCTTTCCCTCGTGGAAACAGGCCACCAGCAGCATCCTATAAACGACTGCCTACCCGACCCTGAGCTCTCTGAAGCATTATTGTGCTGATGGAGGACAGACATTTTCAAACTATTTAGACAGAGGCCCAGTGCTACCGTCTAACTCGAAGACATTTTTTAAAAGAAAAGACATGAAGAATTGGTAAGTAATGTCTCCAATGTTCTAACAAAGAATAGAGGATAATTAGTCCATGTGTAAGCTCTTTTTCAAATAGTCCACCAAGAAAAAAAAAATTGCTGTTTCAGTGGAATCACATTTCCTTCATGGAAAACACAATATTTAGCTCGATATCTTCACAAAAACGCAATGACAGTTGTTCATTGTGAGGCGAAATCTTCAAATAAATCCCATTTCTTATTTTGTTTCTGCCCCTGGCCCTCCCCTCATCCATTGCTGCTTAATTCAAATATGTTTATTAGTACTCAATATTCCACAGACAAATGGAACAGTCTTTTGCCACTATATCACTTTAATTGGGCTACCCAATTAAAGTGCTCAGGGGGGGCCTCATTTTCTGAAACCCGACAGCTCAAGTGCCGGGCATCCAGCAATAAAGTATGTATTGTGCATAAAACATAACTAAGTATTAAGATGTATGTATTAAAATGATTTGTTTCATTTATCATTTATATATTTTTACTGCATTATAGCATAAATGCTGGATGCACAGAGCTCTCTGGGGCGGTGGACTCATCTGCGGAGCCTCAACTGAGCCAAAAACCAGCAACGTTTTCCTGCCATCGATGGCGCATTGTCAACCACAAGCCTGTTTACACGGTCCAAATATAAAACGTTATCCTTGAAAAGAACACACACACACACACACAATTAAATAATATTGAGAAGCTCTTAATCCTTTGTCTCATATGTGACCCCTGAAAAATGTAATTTTCTTATCAACTGTAAAGCTATTTTCCTAAACCTGACCAAAGGAGAGATCAGATGTTTCTCTCTACCCAGTGATTCTTTCTTTCTTGCAAAACATCAGCAATTCAGTTATTATGGACATGAAGGTCAGGTGGCCTGCAGCTCTGAATAAATACCCCAGAGAGAAAATCCAAACTAACACAACAGATTAAACCTTACGAGCCACACTCACTTGCTTTTATAAGTTGGACATCAAAATATAAAACGCCTGTAAATTTAAATAATGCAAAAGGTTTAAACTTGACTAATAAAAGTTCACCGAGCCATTTTACATTATACATAAAATTAACTCATACACCATTCTGATTTTAACATGTTAAATTGGCATAGTAATAAATCAGAATAGCGCACTAGTTATTCTGAAACTTGTACAAAAATGTAAATTCTAAAACTAATCAAAGACTACAAAAAGCATCATTTCAAACCGGCCCTGAAATGAACTATTAACTCTGCTTTGTCCTTGCAAAGCCAGAGAACATCCGGTTCTCATTCTAGCGACTCAAAATATCAGGAATTATTTTTCTCTCTGAAAGGCATAGTGCATGTCAGTCCCACACAGAGTACAAATCTGTTCCATTTTCCTTTTCTTTTTATTTCCAACAACAGTTCAATTAAAGTCACTATAAGTTTTAATCTGAGCCTTGAAAATTTTTATTTTTAGAAATAAAAAAGGTTTACGTATCAGCAGAGAGATTTGTTCTCCCCAATATGTAGATAATAATTTAGATTTTAAAGGCTCAAATGATCAACCCTGATGAACTTAATAAGTAATTTTTTTTGGTGTGGGGGGGATTTGTGTGTGTTTGAGTAACAAATGTGCTCGTTGCAGGAGGAGAGACACAGCGCAAAGTAATGTTATTAGAACACAGTCATGCATGAACAAGTCAGCTCATTTTACCATGGCTGCAGTAGGTTGCTAAAGAAAATTGAACATCATTATTACTCTCCATAAAAAATATTGCACAGGTAGCTCAGTTATACGTCCTTAATGAACACACAGACTGTCTATCATATTTTCTTACTGCCCATAGATGAGTAAGAGTGAGAAAACAGATTTCATAAATTGCCCTTTTATGTCAAATCTATCTTTCTAAAAACAGGACTAACGACAGTCTGACATTAAAGAGGGATGAAGGAGTTATAAAAATGCTGTGGGCAGAAAGTCAAAGCTCACCTCTATTTTTCTCTGCTAATAAATCTTTTTCAAAGTTTTTTGTTCCCTTTCTGCAGAACTGTTGGACTCTTAAAAATGCAAACTGTTGCCCCATATAAAGAGAATAACTTGAATACTTCTGACTGACGGGTTAAGCCGATGATTTTTACCCATTGCATTCCTTACTCACTGTTTGAATAAAATCATATTTTGTGTTCGTTTAACCAAGAGCATGTGTCTCAGTGAGATTTAGATGAATATATAAAAAGACTATAACATGCTCTGATAATTACCATATGTGAAACAATATTATAAAATATAAATAGTTTAAATCAATAAAAAAAATTAAAAAAAACAGCCAAGAAAACAAACTATCTAATTATGCAACTCTTGTAAAAAATCAAGAGTGATAAATAATAGCACTGAATAATACATTTATTCAGCTCATGGACTGCAGACGTGGTAGGGTCAAGAGGGTCAAGATGAACTGAGTTCTAGGGATCAAATGTGAAAACAAAGAGGAACGAAAAGGGAAAAACAAGATGTTTCATCAAATAATAATGAAATTCCTTTCACACGCTGTATTAAAATACCACAAAGTTACCTGAAGTCATCAAACAGCCATTTAAGAAATTTGACATACATCAAAGTGTGCCGTCTAAACAAATAGTAAACCTTCGGTTCATGATTTAGCTTGATAATTTTCTGTTACGGATTGATAAATTGTAGAAAAACCATGGAAACTAAAAACCCTAAGCCAATAATAACTGCCAACAGTCAACCAATATTAAAAAACGAAGCAAAACTCCAGATCAGCTCCCCATCCAGCCAGTGTGTCTGGTTATTTCTGGAGTGTTAATGGGTGCTGTGCCTTTGATTCAGATAATGGGATCCACCCACAGGTTGGTGCTGCTGCTGCTGCTGCTGCTGCTGCTGCCGCCTTGTTTTCATCTGACACAAGTGACTCTGTCTGTTTGTCTGCACATTTCATAAAGATGTTGACTTTAAAATGTCCCACGGACTCCTGATTAAACTGCCTGGATGCAAATTAGACGTCTATTTAGTGGTGTAAATGATGTGGATTGGAGTTTTGTACAATAGACCCTGAATGTAAGTTTATTTTGGTCTAAATGTTAGTTTGTTGGAATCACTCACATGTCTTCCATGATTACATTTGCATAGAAGGATAACACTTCTTCCTTAGTGGGATTTGAATATTTCAAAACAGATGCAAAAAAAAAATAAAATAAAAAATAGATACTGTCTATCATGCAACCTTTCAGACTATACATTAGTAATTGTTCTTAATTTAATTTACTTATATGTTGTTTTTCATTTGTTTGTTTGTTTGTTTTGAACCTCATCACTTTTTTATCCTGGAAAAACACTTGAATAATTATTGCCTGATGTTCTTAGGAATAATGTATGAGGTTATTATAGCTGCCTAGCTAGATCTGAACTCTTTGTGACTTTCTTCAGCATAAGGAATTAGAGCCACCCCTACGGAGTACAGTTAGTACCCATTTATCCAAGGAGAACATAGGGGGAGGTAAGAGAAGTAAAACTAAAAGCCATGTGTTTTACAATTCTGTGAGTACCAAAAACCCCTTAGAAGGAAAGGTAATAAAAGGTAGAACTATAAAAGACTCTATAATGTCCTCTAGCTCATTTTGCCCAGAGAGTCCAGTCTGGTTGTACAGTGATGTGATTTACGGAGAAGTGGTGGAGATCCATTAGGAATGAAACAACAAATCCTCTATCTAGAAAGTGATTTATGTGTTCAATAAATCTCCTTTCATTCCCTCTATTGCCTTTTTCCACTCCCTTACCCCTGACACCAGAATTAAGACACGTCACATTATGGAGGGCAAAATTTACCAACAGCAGTGTCCCACAGTCTGAAGGTAAAACTACATCATGAACCTGCTGGAACGGAAATTTGCTTTGGCTTCACAGTAATTGTGTTGTCATAACTGAATTACTGCAAGTGAGTAGTGCGACAAAGTAGCATACTTTAATTAAATGAAAGTAATGTGAAGGAAAGTTTTCAAAGCAACTGTAATTATTCTTATAACTGCCAGCTGGTTGTGGAAACATCTGAAATGTCTAAAATGTATGCATGTATTTACATATGTCAATTGAATATTGGCAGCTTTCGGATCAGCTGATTTATGTATTTATTCCCATTATTTATGAATATTAATCTAATGACTCACAGTGATCTAAACTAATTAAACAATTCATATAATTCAGGTAAACAGTATGAACATTTTGAATTAGTTTAAATACTCTCAATAAAACTCGTATGATTTATCTTTTACTTCAATAACTAGTTTATAAAGTGACAGCAGAAACGTCAATGATGAAACGTGGACGCACCGTGCCATCACTACTTTTCAATTTGTCTGCAAAGCAGCAGATAAATGACAAAAATAAGATGACAAGAACTTTTGGAAAAGTGGATGGAGTAGAAGTGACACCAGAAAAGAGGCGTATCAGGTCAGCGATGCTGAGCCTGGATGACTGCTGCAGCTTTACATTACACATATTAGCAGGGGACCTTATAGCCATGTTTAGCAGAAGCTATTACTTGGCAATTAATTTACAAAGTGAAAATATAGTGAGGTCATCAGAGAGAAGTAGAAAGGCTTGGCAGAAGGGGTGCAGAAAGTAAGAAATCAGCAGAAAAGGCTGTGAGGAAGAAAGAAAGCTGCTTACAGTAACACCCATTAATTTCCCTGAAGACAGGTGCTGAGGATATTAAGCCAAATAAAAGAGCGAAGCTCTGTGAGCTTCACTGATCCTGCTCCAACCAAAGCTTTACACAGTATGCTTCACCTTGGCAAACACACGCATAACCAAGACAGAGCTGTAATTAAATAGCTCTAGAGTAACTCAGCCGGGCTTTCACCACATTTAAGACATTTACAGAACAGCATTGTTTCTCCAAAATCAGCGATATGTGCATTGATGCCCAGGTTTTCTCCCTGTGTGAAGTGAGTGCAGAGTGCAATTATTTTCAATGCCTTTCCATAACTTTTCTTTTTACCGTATTAGCAGCACATTAGCATCCCAAAAGATTTGAACTATCTTTTGGGATAGTTAAGCTGTGAAGACAGCGATTTCAACAGAATAACACACACCTGTGCTGAAAATGAAAGAGCTAGAAGTGCTAGCTGGAACAGCAGGAGCTTTATTACACATCTGAGCCTTAACAGCACAGATGTTTCAGCGTTGATTGAGCCAAATCAGACGCTTGAATCACGCACCCCAAAGGTGTGAGTGTTTAGGCTTCACTTTTTCATAGATTTGGCATCCTGAAAGCTCCTGTTACATTTTGACTTTCAGCAACGTCATTATAACAGTGGCATGCTCAAAAGCTAAATCTATTTTTTAGAACGATTAGTTAGACAATAATTGCAGAAAGGTAGGGCAAATGAGCATGGTATGATATGCAGATCTATTATTAAACTGTAGAAATGTTACTAAAGGTACCAAGTTACAAAATAGTAACCGTGATGAAAATGTAGTATGATCGATTTACATAATTAGTCAAATTAACTAAACTAAAACTGTTGATGAAAATACCCCCACACTTTATCTGCTGTTTGTAGATAAAATCTACTTATCTACTGTCAAGAAAGGAACTGTCAGTAGTATGTGTTAATTACTCTTAGTTCAAGAATTATTTGAACCAGAGCATAAATTGTTGAGGTTTGACATGCTGCCAAGATAAATTGCAAATACAAACTGCTTGAGTTTTATCTGGATTTTTGTTTCACGTCAAGTTTATATCGACCAATCAAAGGGTGGTGTGATTAAAATTAACTCTAAGTAGCCTTCATCAGCAATAATGGACCTTCAGAGATGGATCACATTTAATTAGAACAATCAAATTAGGCTCTGACCACGTCTGAACTCCTACCTGGGTAAGGAGATATTAAGAAAGCACAACTCTTCGCAGCTGTTCTCAGCATTAAATGAGACCCTATTATATTGAGAAAAAGTGACACATAAAGAGCAGTTCGAGAAGGTTGATGTAAACAATGGTCTCTAAATCAGTACTTGTGGGGAACGTCAAGAGAAACTATTATTTCTCGTTTCCTTTGAGCGGTGTACTAAGAATGTATCATCAGTGTGTGAATTAGATGATTTCTAACAGCAATTGGTGCCATAGAATTTTATTTAGGGGTGTCCAAGTAAACACAGTTATATGCATGCCATGCTTTTTAGATTGTATATGTAAAAAGAAATTTGCCTTGTATGCTTTTGCTACCACTAGCCAACTATTATAACCAATGATGTAATACAATGCTTGCTTCAAGTTGCCTTTCAGTATAAGACAATTGAATGACGTCTGCACAGATTATTTAATGATACTGTCTATCACTGACCAACGATAGATTTTCATGCAATATGACACTTGAAGTAACTGGGAAAACCTAAAACTGTCTTTGTTTTGAAGGGGAAGAAACTCATCAAATCTTTTGTATGGATTTTTTAAAGGTTTTGATGCAAGCTTTGACTTCCCTCAAAACCGGTACGTCTGATATATGTTTACTTGATCATTTTATATCTTAGATAAGGACTAAATTTTTTTGCCTGGGAAAAAAACAGGAGTTCTTCTCATGGCTTTAGGCTGAGCCCTGGTGGAAAAATTATGAATTACAGCCATAGTAAAATGAGAAAAGACACAGGTAAAAATTAAAAACAAATAGAGTAATCTTGTTTACTTTATTTTTCTACATATCTTGTGCTCTCTCTCTCTCTCTCTCTCTATATATATATATATATATATATATATATATATATATATATATATATATATATATATATATATATATATATATATATATATATATATATATATATATATATATATATATATATAGAAGCTTGAATACATTTCACAAACTTAAACAAGCACGATTCTCCAGTTTTTCTTTGTAGTTATTGCAAATTCTATTCATAACCTTTACCTAAAATCTGTCTCCATCAAAAAATAAATAAATAAAACAAAGTAGAGTTTCCTATTTTCACTTCCTTTTTATAATAACATTTCTGAGAGAAATTGGTGTTGCAAAGTTGCCCTTCTGCTTTTGTTATCTTAGGCAGCTTCTGTTCCTGGGAAACCTGGCTATTCGGTGCATGATTTAAATTATGTACGTACAAGCAAGTCTTCCTTTCCTATTGGCTTTTTCCCTTGAGTTCATCTTCATGGTCCCCTTTCAGAAAGTTGGGTTTGTGGAAATTCAGAGGATGTTCAGGGGTAAGTCTGTGCACACCCTCAGTATTTGGTATCAGAAAGCCAGGTAGCCGGCTCTATCAGTCAATTTACTACTACAATATATTCTGTGAACCTCCTCAGTATCAGGGTTGCCTAAACAAATTCTCAGACTGTCCTACCTTTATACTGAAACTAGGCTTGAAGAAAGCGTCAAAAAATGTTGTGTCCCTTTCTTTAGGAGCCTGTAGATGTTGGAGCATTAATACTCCACAGAAATCTGCGCTGTGGGGAGGATGACCAAATCACGATCAAACGCCTTATCATTTCTGGATGAATATCTATTAGAGTTATACCGTTTTTCAACTGTTTTAACAACATGTCTCAATGACGTTTCCAGACTACGCATATTATTAATGATGTAAAAGTGATGGTGGTCACAAATTGTATGCCTACGAAAGCGTCAGTATTAACTGCAGTTTAAGATGGATGGGTGGGTGGGTTAGAGCCAGTATCAGTTATTATTTTAAGAACTGTCCTGTAATGTAACTGTTGTCCTGGAGAATGGTTGGGTCAGAAAACGTCCCCCAGAGATGACATCAGCAATAAGTCGCCCACTAGGCCATCTCTTCTTTGCCTCATAGGGCTGATGGTCTTCACCTGCCCTGGCCTCTGCCTTTCTCACATTTGCTAAAATGTAGGTCAAACGTCATTGCGTACAGCAAACAGTAATTAGACACATATCCAAGAATTACTGTGTTAATTTTAAGTGTACAGTACACCCTATTTTCATATTGGCATATGAAAATAGGGTGCTACACCTTTTTTGGGGCAACACATAATTAGTTGCATGTGTACAGGACAGCCAGTGAATTCTCTGTAATTCAGTTGTAAAAGGTTGCACAAACACTTGAACCTAATCTGATTTAACTGTACCTTTATATGTTATCTATTTTTCTGCCACATCCTTTTTTTTGTTCCTGCTTTGTTGCTTCTAGATTTATTTAATGCACACACAAACGTTAAACAGGTGCAGTGTCAACAATACAAATGTAGGTTTCAGTGAAATCACACTCACACATTAACTTGGTCAGCAATTCTTTGCCACGTTGACTCTACTTTGTTTGTGGCAGCAACAATATTGCTATTGCTATTCTTCTGAAATATGTTGATGTCCATATGCCATTATTCAACTTTCATTTTCCATTGGCGAGAAATATGGGCTTTTTGAGACTTATTATTTCTTTCCATGGAGTTATCTGCCTTCCATTGGTGAGAGCTCCTTTTATACATCTCACTCTGCCTGCTTGACTCACGGCTGACTTGACTCAGAGTTGAAATAAAATAAGTCAGTACAGTTTCTGTTTGCAGCAGTTATGCATGAAATATGTTTAGGACTCCTTCATGTAACACACCAATCCTGGTATTTATAACAACTTGGCTCAACTGGTTTTTCAAAGACTTTTTTTTTTCCAGTTGTCCCTGCTCCTCTTTCCAAACCACTTCCATTTAATTTATTGTTGGCAATTTTTCTGAAAGTCCACACACTCAGATATATCCAAAAGCTTTTTTGCAGTAGCGGTACAGAATGCAAATAACCTTTGAAGGAGGGTTTTCATAAAAAATATGCATAAACATGAGGACAAAAACATAACAGAAAATTTACAAATAGAGAAGTCTGAATGTCAGCCTTATACGTTGTGTTTCTTTTGTGTATTTATTTTGTTTGTTGAAGAACTTTGTGATTTTTATCTTGTAAAGTGCTATATAAATAAAGCTTTACTTACTTACTTGTATGATGTCACCATCAGAATGCGTCAGCCAAAACTGGCATTATTAAAGTAATAATGATTAAAAGAATATAACCCTTTATTATTTGAGGTGGTAATGGAGGTAGAAGTTCGCCCTGAAATTGGTGGGCCACCGGCTCAATTTCAGCTTCATCCACTTCTGTCTTTGGGCAAAACACTTCCCACAACGTGGCGGCTGGTTGTGATATGTCAGTCTTGCTTCTGTATATTTAATGACTTGAAGTATAAACAAATAACACTGTCCAGAAGGCTTTATGCGCCTCAGTGCATCAACGGCTTTGACTCTGCATTTTGGAAAACGTGACATGTGGAAACTAGAAGAAGGCATGAATCAACTGTTGTTTATTTGATAAAATCATTTATTTAATTTTAAATATTTAGGTTAACATTTTCCTCAATTCCCATCTTTTTTTCAGCGTTGGATTCATCTCTAAATAACACCAGTGAAAATAAAACCAAGCAACAAATAAAAAAAAATGAGGGAATGCTACATGAGGACAAAAAGACATCGATTTTCCAATAGAACTTTGCTCACTTTTAACTTTATTGAATAAGTTCTCAGGTTTCATTCAATAAACACCCTCAGATACTTTTATTTAACATTGTAGTAATCCAGCATGAGAATGTAGAAAGCTGTTCACATAAAAATGGTTTTCAGTACTGTTTTTAAGACAAAGGTGCCTCGCCAAACAAGTAAGGGCCGAGTTCTTGATGAGTTTGAGAACAAGAGGCTTCATGTATCTACTTACACATGGAGTCATATGATAAATAAACAGTTATTTGAGTTGACAAAGGATTTGTTCAACAGTTAAAAGGCTAACTTCACCCAGGACTGATAAAAAAAAAGCAGCCTGCTGTTCCATAAAAGAGAAATAGTCAAAGGCAACTTCACTCATACATACCTCTCTGGTGTCAAAGCTGACAACTTCCCAGCACTGATTATATAATAATCCACATTTTTAAGGTTATTAGAAATCATACAGTACAAGTTGGCAATCTCAGTGTTAATGCAAGTCACACAACCCCTGCTACAGGTCAATACTACATGCACCTCTCTGCAGAAAATGTAAGAGTTTTTTTTATTTATTTTTTTTATTCAGAGCTGGAATATTTTCACACACACAAACAAACAAACAAACAAACCGTGTTTGAATTGATTTTCCTATGTGTGCCTTACTTGACTGGATAGTTTATGCAGCTGATTTGGATCCCCTGTATTGTAATGTTATACTGGTCTGATCTTCAAGTCGTAAAACGAGATTAGCTAGCTCCTTCAAAGGACTCCTAAAATACGCCTCTGTTTCCTTGCTGAACCTTCCTCATGTGTGTCCCTGTTCGAAGTGCTATTACCTCTGAAAACGAAATCTTATTTCCAGTGAGAGGACTTGATTTTTACCAGAACATGAACTGCAGAGACATTACAGCCGAGGAATATTGCACGCTGCCCACCATTTCTATTAAATGCATCACTTTGTTTTGTGATGAATTTAGAAATTATGAGTTTTGCATTTCGAAACGAATTACTGAAATAAATCAATTTTACAATGATTTTCTAACTTAAAGATCTGCTGGTGTATCTCACACAAAATAATTTATTAGGTCACCAGTTCACACGTGAAGAACTTATTTTATGTGTCCATCACCGTTTTGAAGACATCTTCCTATATAAGGTATCTATAAAGAATACATTTATCAATTCCAATATATGACCACCAACAAGTAAAGGCAATGACAAGGCTCACTGTGTTGCAATGCATTATTTTAGACACAATGTAAAAACCCGATTTTACAATCCACTGGGCCTGAAGGTTTTGCTGCAGGTGTCTGCAGTATCAGACATCTCAACACAGTCTGACATATTCATAGTTTATACCATTGCTAATTAGAGCTGTTTGACTGGCAAAAGAATGTTTTACTTAAAATTAGCCATGTAGTCACAGAGTTATGACTGGTGAGTAAAAGTATGGACTACAAACAGCGTGAAAAAGAATTGTCCAAAACTCATCAACCTGCCAGATTGTTGACCTTGTTGTGGACAGAAGCTCACTGGAGACTTTCCTGAAGTATTCAAACATTTAACTCTAATAAAGTATTGTATTGCAATCCGTATTCAGAGTATTCCCCAAGCCTGCATCCTTTGAAAAGACCTTAATTCACAAATAAACCCAATTTAGTAATCAAATGTCTCATCTGCACCTTACATCATCATATGTAAACCCAAATAAATCCTGTTAGATTGATTTTAAAATAAGATTTAAAGAAGAAGAAGTTAGTATTTTGTCCTTTTGTTAATTTCCAGTTACTAACCCTTTTAAACAGAACCATCAGATTATCAAGGAAGGTTGCAGTTTGTGTTGTTGATATGCTATTTTTCTCCGGCATGTAAAGAAACTACAGGAAGTAAAATAAAAAATGAAAGTGTCTTTCGTTTTGAGATTAATGTTTAAAAGAGCGTATCCTGATCGTGCCCATCTTGTTTAAGCTGATGCTTAATAACAGGCTTGGTTAGATACACAATGTCCTTAAACTGTACATGCTCATATACACTGTGAGTTATACTTACCCATCTGACAGGAAGAATTTGGTCCTCTCAGTACAGACGATTACATTAATGGATTTTCTCTTGTAAGTCCCACTAAGATCCTAATCTGGTCCAGAAAAAAATATCTCTTTGACCTTTAGTTTTATCCTAATGATATATCTACATAGATATGTGCATAATTACCTGGGACATCATTGACAGAGAATGGAATTATTATTTTCTAAAATTAAACAAATCTTTTGAAGTTTCCTTAATTGACGAGCTGACATACACCAGTTGTGTGCAAAAAGAGGTGGATAATCAGCAATTACAGATCAGTCTGTTGGCGAGTACAAATATTAAAAACGGAGCTGAAGAAGCATCACCTTTGTGTGCCTCTTTCCAAGACCCAAACACGTCTGTATGTTAAAACTCAAAAATGTCATTCTGCTTCTTTGCTAGCTTGGCCACCTCCTGTCTTATAGCCTGCACAAGTGCAGAGGTGGAGAGGCTGCTCAGAGGCATGCTGTCCATGTCCTTCAGCACCTGGGGAAGACTTTGCTCAGATACTGTGCGAGGGGCAGTGGGCGGCTGCTCCAGTGTCTGGCTATACTGCAGGGGTAGCCTGGTGGGACTCCCCTGTGGGTAACGAGGATTAGGAAAAGCTTCAGCATACCCAGGTAAGGGTACCTGAAAACAGAGTGCACAAGAAGGAAAAGAAAAACACAATCTTTATAGTAAAGCAGGAGCATATAAGTGTACAAGTCAGTGCATGATTATGAATTGAAATCACTTTTAAAGAATAAAGATAAATAAGTATTTATAACAAGTCGTAAAAAGTGATGCTCATAGGCGATCATAGCCTCCTGGGAACCGAAGAAAAAAAGTGTGTTCCAATTTCTTTTTTTGTGTGATTTCCTATCTATTTGGGTCTAAAAAAACACCTTACAATTAAAATTTTTTTAAAAATATTTTTATTTTTAATTTCACAGCATGTCCACTGTAGTGGACAACAGGATGATTTTTGTGTAAAAATACAACTGAATTTAGAAAATGAGCAGATTATCGCTTTAGAGTAATATTAACAAAAGAATAAATTTAATTTGATCAAAAACTAAATTCTTTATCACTCTTCGTTGTTTTCTGTTGCTTATTGCTTGCAAGGACAATAGTTGCCTGTGTATTTAGTTGAACATTGAACATAAGCAGTTCTACAGTTCTTCTTTTGGATATTTTAGCGGTGATAATCCTGGAAGCACGTTTTCCTTTTGGTGATGCAGAGAAACATCTTGCATTTGGTACACCTCATGTATGTCTTGCCATTGCAGCCCTTATTCCTGCATCTTTCTGCATGCTTGATATCCACCATCTCTGGCATGTGCCTGGCCCCTAGTCTGCGTACAGAGGGCTCTGGTTGAGGGATCCTTGTTTTGGTTGGTGGCTGATACTCTTCTTCACTGTCTTCACTGCTGTCATCAAATGAAGGACTATCCAACAGCTCTTCAGCCAGGTGCAATTTGAAGTCCAGATACTGTTGGGTGTTCTTAGATGATCGATTAATCGCTTTACTGTCAGACTTGTATTGGATCCAAGCGCTTGTAATGGCAACATCAAAGAAATGAGCGATCACACGTGATGTCCATTTCTTGGTCCTGGTTGACATGCGATAAAAGCTCAGCATTCGGTCACAAGTCTACGCCACCCATGTTGTCATTGTATTCTCTGATCACTGCTGGTCGTCGCACCTGGACATGAGCCTTTTCTTTGTTGGACCATCTGCTACAGATATCTTCTGGATCTTTCCCATACACAGTGGAAGCCATCAACACTGGTTTATTGTCAAACCATTTAGTGATTGCCAGCTCAGGCCTCCTCCGACCATCGTCACTGATGCTCCTCTCCCTTCTTTTCGCAACTGCTTATCTCCTGGTAGCTGGCATGGCTTTGGTACTCGGTTCCTCATTATTGTTCCAGTTGCTGGAAGACCCTTTGCAAGCAAAGCATCCATGAGATCGATTGTTGTGAAGTATCGATCAAAGAATACACAGGTTCCTGTGGGAAGAGATTCAACCAATCGCAAGACTGCTGCAGCTCCAACTCCCAACCTTTGGCCCCTGAACGTATTCTTCCCTTGATACACCTCAAAATCCAGTACTAGACCATTTGGAGAGGCAAGGACAAAGACTTTTAGGCCAGTAGGGTTTGGCTTGCCTGGGACATATTGCCTGACTGGACAGCGGCCTGTGAAAGGGACGATTTGCTCATCAATGCAGACCTTATTATACCTTGGAAGTCTGAGACAACCTTGCCTCACACGGTCAAGCAATGGTCTGACTCTCCAAAGAATGTCTGACTCCTTTGTCTCTTCTGTTACATCCAGATCATCAACAATCTTGAGTGAGCTTCTCAGCTTGTAGAATCTATCCCTTGTCATTTTCCTGCTAATAACTGGCACTTTAGTTTTTTTAGCCCAAAACATTTTAACTCTGGGATAGCCAAGGCAGGCCATGTGTACTGATATGCCAAAGAAAATCTTGATTTCTTGAGCAGTAGTATTTAGTGACACTCCTGTCGCAGCTGTCTTTGATTTGTAAAAGCTGCCAAATCTTCAAAGATTTTGTCGTCGATGTACTGCGAAAAGTATTGGATTGGACTCCAGTGTTCTCGGATTTTAGGGTCATCTTGACAGACAGGAAGCCCAGGTAGCACAGGTGTGAATCTATTATGATGGATGGAAAAAAAACACAAATAAGTACTTAAATACTAATACAGCAATAATCTAATATGATAATAGAATTGGATACATTAGCCTAGAACTAAATAAAACATACAAGGTAGTCCTGGCCCACAAAGCACGACGACTTTCCTGCTCCCTTTCTGGCTCTGAGACTGTCTCCTCATCAGATACTCCTGCATCTTCTTCCTCTCCTTCTTCACCTACTTCTTCTTCACCATCTTCTCCTGTCCCAGGCTGATACTCATCCTCATCCTCATCCTCATCTGACAGCCCCAAATCTGAATCTCCCTCTACTATTCGGTATAAAATCCTCTCTGCTTCACTTCTTTCTCCTACAAGAATGTTGACTCATTAAATACATTAAAATGGTCCTGGTGTCCACTACAATTGACATTCATAAAAGGACTGTTATTTCAAAACAGAAATTATTAAACTGTTTTCTGAGATAAAAATATTATCATTGACATGTTAATAAACAAGACTATATATAATTATCATGGTAAAAATAGCAATAGATAAAGAATA
Organism: Gambusia affinis; assembly: GCF_019740435.1. Classification (NCBI taxonomy): domain Eukaryota; kingdom Metazoa; phylum Chordata; class Actinopteri; order Cyprinodontiformes; family Poeciliidae; genus Gambusia; species Gambusia affinis. The sequence continues at coordinate 13,570,390 of NC_057869.1, read as the reverse complement.
ATTTGCTTACCTTTCCTCTTTCCATAAAATGTGGTTGTTGGTATGCCAGCCATTTTGATTGAAAAGAAAAAGTGAGTTCCCAGCATGCAAACCTATCACATGACACATCACTGGAAAGCCCAGGATGTCCTCTAAAGAGTAATGCAGGGCTTGATAGGGTAACTCAAAATAGTAAAAGAAAATACAGGTGAACAAAATGTCCACTATAAAGGACACAAATGAATGGGCCGGGTCTCAGGAGGATAGGGCACCAACATTGGTTTCTAGATGTGCAAAACACAAAGATTTGCAGCTACAACTGCAACAAACAGAAGGTGTTAATATATTGGGGACTGAACACGTATAGAGCTGCACAGAGGTGCAGTTCTTGCCTTGCAGCAAGAAGGTCCTGGGTTCGATTCCGGGCTCGGGGTCTTTCTGCACGGAGTTTGCATGTTCTCCCTGTGCATGCTTGGGTTCTCTCCGGGTTCTCCGGCTTCCTCCCACAGTCCAAAAACATGACTGTCAGGTTAATTGGTCTCTCTAAATTCACCCTATGCATGAGTGTGTGTGTGCATGGTTGCTTGTCTGTTTCTATGTTGCCCTGCAACAGACTGGAAACCTGTCCAGGGTGACCCCGTCTCTCCCCTTGAACGTTAGCTGGAGATAGGCACCAGCACCTCCTGATCCCACTAGGGACACGTACGAACACGTATACTCACTACACTCAATATGTATTCTCAACATCTGATATTATTGTTTTAGAAGGTTTTGTTTAAGTGAGCCTTATTGGGCCACAAACAGGATAAATGAGGTTTCTTACAGAGTCTGTCCACTGCGGCTGGACGTCCTCAGGTTCTGGTGGATAGGACATCCAAGAGGGACTGTGATAGGAAGTAGGGGATGTGGGGACAAAATACTCTGAGTACCCTGGCTTTGCAGCAGGGATGGCGTAGACAGCAGTAATAGGGTTTCCTGTTTAAATAAAAACAATCAATGATTGTTTTGTTTTTATTGTCAAAATGCTGCTATTATATAAAGACTCAATGCGAGTATTTTAAATTCTGAATCACCTTCTCTTCTGCTTACCTGAGTAGTTTGGGACAGGTTGTTCTGCAGTGATAGATGGAAGTGCTGCTCGTGTGAACGGCCCGTATGGGTTTTTCTCACGTTGACTCCGCATTTCAGTGACAGATGTTTCTGAGCTCCTTCCCTTAGGCCCCAGATCCGAGGTGGAACTAAGTCAAGATATTAGAGGCATAAACAAGAAACTGCAGAAAGACGCCACTAGATGGCACACACACTCCATGTAAAGAAAAATAACACGTCATTAGTATTCTTGACATCTCTCTATACACAAGTTCATTATAAAAAATTATACAGGGCCTTAAATCACCCTCACCACAACAAATCTCCTTATAGTCCCTCAATATGGATGTTAATGTGATTTTTAAAAAAGGAACATCCAAAAGGTTAGCAAACAAAAGATGGTCATTTGTCTCCACCAGTGTCTGTTTTTCTGTTATCCATTTTGCTAAACTTTTATGTACTCCAATTCTTACCAAGAGCCTGTTTAAAGAAAGATTGTGTTTTCCTTTACAAGGCGCCACACGTTGGCTTTTGTGTATTTTGGTGAAGCTTGTGCTCCACTTTTTAATCGTCTGTTTATGTATCTTTGTCATCCATGACATTTTCAGAAATTTTGAAAATGAACTTCTCTTTTCATTTATGGGTGTCTTCATTTTTTTTACCGTCTTAAGGAGGTTCTGTGAGGAGGTCCAGTGCGAGGTGGTAGAGGAGGCGGAGAACCCATGGCCATCTCAGGAAGCTGGGTGAAGCGAAAGGCCTTAAACGACACAGTAGGAACTCTTTTGATTAAAGAACTTGGTCACTTGAAAACATGAAATAGCTTTTCCAACTCACAGGTTTAGGCAGGCTGCACTGATAAATATCTGCTCCGTAAGATGGCACCCAGTGGAGTCCACCCCGCCCTGAGCTCATGGTGCCAGGAACGCTGCTGACCACGTCTGCGTACGGGAGAGGAGGCGCAGGGCTGTATTGGTCAGGAGGGGCCTGCTGGTGGTGGCCATGCCTTCCAGATGTGGACTGGCCCCCAGAAGCCAGGCTAAACGCCTCCTCCAGCAGCAGGTGCATCTGCTGTCGCACTTCATCAATGGACGGCTGTGAGCTCAGAGTGGATGTCTCTGAGTGGCCTTTAAGGCCACGACCATACATGTATCTTCGCGGCCCCAGAAGATGATCAACATTTGTCTCCTCGATTAGCTCCGGCTCAGTCTGTGAAATATATATATATATATATATATATATATATATATATATATATATATATATATACACGACATGATATATTTTATATATTTAATAGATTAGACTCAAGTGACTCTTCAAAACTATGAGAACTGAAGACAAAAAGAAAACAGTTAAATGTGACCAAATATTATCCAGTGAAAGATGGTACTACCACAACAATGTGGGCATAGTATTCATCTCACAATTTTCAGTGTTTGTTTTGTGTAAAACCTTTTAACATTTTCTAGAAAAAGGTTCAGCCTGGTTTCATCAGACTTTTTTTTTTTTTTTGTCAGAACTGGATGTTTTATTTACAGTAACCCTACTTCTTAGTCTGAGCACAAAAAAGATAAAGGAGATCGGTGCAAAATATTTCCAGTGCTGACAAGAACTTCCTGTAGATCCTTAAGAATTGATGTTACCCTAAACTTCATTGTGCCATGTTGGATTTACACCACCAAGGAGTTTTTGAAGCCTTCTCCTGAATGATACTCTGTACAATGAGTTTATTTTATGTTCCTTTGAAATTTCTTTGCTGTTATTAGGATTTGAACCTAAGTTCTGATTCAGGTGATTTATTATCACTGGTGACAAAGAGAAGACTGAATACTTTACATTTGTTTGTTGTTTTTTTTTTGCAGGGGGTAGGAGGTTGTTGTTTTTAAAGGATGCTTAAATGAAGTATTTTTAAAGACTGTGGTGACCTGTGATGGTTTTTTTTTTTTCAGCAAAATGGTTTTTCATTTGACGTGTACAGAGTAAATGCAACATTGTAAATACAAAAATGTTTGGAAATGATTGATCATGGTCAAATTTTTATGGGTCGTGTACACTTTTGAGAGCAGTATTTATTGACCTAATAATTTTTATCTTTTAGCATACTTTTTTTGTCACTACGTCCATCTATTCGGTAGTCCAGCACAGTGACAAATTTATATAATTTGAGACTGCCCTACTTCCTGTGCAAAAAGAGGGCAGCCACAGTAGAGCCAGCACAGAGCACCTCATAAATCAGCCCTCTTGAAAAAGGGAAGCGACTTACATCTGCAGCCAGACCAGTCGCTTTGTATTCAACAAGGCCAGGAAACACAGTGCAAATCAACACATGGTCACAGAAGTATAATAATTTATTTTTATTTTTTTTTACCCAGTGTCATACTTTCTCTGCAATTCAACCCCCTTGTGATGGTGAGGTGAATGCTTGTCACTGGACCAATGTGAGATTTCTGAGGCTGTTTTTGTGTAGGCCAAAAAGAGCCAAAGCACCACCAGTTTGCACAAATGCTCCATTTAACTATGCCTGTACTTTTCTAATAAAATAGAAATTTTGAAAAAAAATGTTTAGAATTTCTTTGACGCTAAAAGTATTCTGACTTCAAGACCATAAAAGTCTATTAGACAAATAGCAAAACAGCTATACGTCACTCAGCAATGCTTCATAAATCTTTACATTTAATTATAAATTTCCCATTTCTCTGCTCACAGTTTGCAGAACACTTCAAACCACACTTGAGTAGAACAGGTCTAATGTATAGCTCTGTTTGTACAGAGAGTCTCACAGTAAAGAGAGAGGGATTTCACAGAGTCCTCATAATCCTTACAATCAAGGTTAATTGGTCTGTGAAATTTGGTCACATTTTTTTTTAGAAAAACAAAATGAGAACTTATGTTATATTTCTGCAACAAAAGTCTGCATTTCCTAAAGGTCTTGGTATTTGCCAGAGTTGGAGTATAATTAATCCAAAGTCCCTCTGTTAACTACACCTCTATGGTATCACATTTCTATGCCAATATCTTTAACAATGTAAATGTACACCCAAGCTCTTCTGGACAAGTGTTGTTGTCCAGTAGGTTTTGGGAAGTTTGGAACAGTTAGTCCTAATGAGAGGAACTGTGCATTTTCTCCCCTGTAGTTAGCTCTCACATTGCCCATTGAAACAACACAATTCCTTAATGCGCCATTTTTATCACCAGTAGAGCGCTCCTTTAAGCTATAGCTCTGGAAAAAAAAGAGAAGCCTTTTAGCTGCTAATTGGCTGATTAGGTTTGGTCGAAAAGGTTGGTGGGAGTTGACATGGGACTCACATCGTAGCCACTGTTGCGGATTCCTCTTCTGGGCCTCTCTCTCATTACAAGCAGGTCCATCTCAGTTCCTCCGGGACTTTGACTGCTTAGGCTCTGTCTGCTGCGATAGGCCATCTGTCCGACCTGCGAATGCCTGCCAATTAGAGTAAACCGAGTGAGTGCAACACAAATCAAACCTGCAGCAAAGCAATTCTTTACTCAAAGCGTTCAGATTATTCGGTCAGTCTTTCATGTGCCTTCAGCAGAAGAAGTAGAAGATAAACCTCGTTGGCTTATTGCTGGAGGCATGAAGAGCAAGGTAAGGAAAATAATTGGACTCCTATTTGAAAGGTGTGGTGCTGACAAAATAGGTGTCAAACTTGAAGAGGACAAAGATAAAAAAAAAAACGTTGGTCACACATTAGTGAACAACTACAAGACTTTATGATTTTAATATTCTTTTGATCTCTTAATATAGTCAGTGTGTGTCATTACACACTGTAGTAGGGAAAATATTAACAGATGCCATGACACATGTCAGTACAGGTAGGCCGATCAAACCAAAACAATAAGTATCAGTATCACATTGATACTGTGGTAAGCAACACTGTTTTTTATTTGTAAAAAAAAAAAAAAAAAAGGAAAAAAAAAAAAGAAGAAATGTGGCAACAATGTATGATTTTCATACATTGTTGTGTTGTAAAACTCCAACAAAAAAAAAAATAATTAATGTTTTTGGCTATATTTTAAGTTATTTATAAATTAGTGCTGGCAAGTGTATTTGTACTTTTGTATCATTTGAAAGCAACAAGAGATTGTGACCATAAAAACCTTGAACAGAATCATGTTGGCAGAGTTCATCAGCTCCCACAACCAGATTTGGCTCTGGTTGCACAAGCACTGCAGGGCCCACAACATGGTCCCAGCATGGCATGGAAAACGTAGTAATTCCCTTTTCCAAGTCCAAAAAGTCCATTAAGGTTTGTTGGGCAAGATGTAATATCTGGTAGATTAAAAAATACTAAATAGTTACAATGTTTTATATCCATGTTTCCCTTTATATATTTCAGAGGAGGGAACAGAAGGAATCCACTGATGCAGCAAATTACAAATCAGTCACTGTGTGGTAGAATGATGAAACAGATGCCAAAGTGATGAAGATGGATCTATGGTGGAGTGAAATTTATATCATTATTGACACAAATTGAACTGTGTGACAACTCAAAACAGACGGCCTAGAAGCATCCAAGCCTTTAGCATTCTTTCCATGATACCTTTAGAAATGTGAAGAAACAGCAAAGATAATTTTGTGCAACACAAGCTGAGGGTACTGTCAAGACAAAGAGGGAGACGGATACAAATATGATTCTAAATATGTTCCTGAGTGTAAACCCTAACAACCACAACCATATTTCTGGGAAAATGACTCAGGAAATGTCCCCGTCTGGACCTGAAGGATTTTGTATTCTCAGAAAGATAAAACTGGAAATCCAATACAAATCCTAGTAAATCTGGTTGAACTTATTTCTGCTAAGAAGAATGGGAAAATGTGCATTCAAAGGTGACATGCAATTGCAAGATCAGTTTTTGGGTGAAAGACATACCAATATATTCTGAAAACCTGTTATTTCCTGGGTGAAGAACTGTGTGTCGATGAAGGAGACAGTCTGATATAAAGAGCCAAAACTTTCTGGCAGCAACGGAATGCAAGCAATGTAAAAAACATACTAGCAGATTTTGCAAAAAGTTAGCAAAAATGAAAATATATATTAATACATATCAACTCTATCTAGTCTGCTCTTACCTTCTGTGAGACTTGACGTATGTGGACCCTCGTTCATCATCTGGCTCCAGAGGTCTGCCATGCTCACCGACTTCCCTCTCATAGTCGCTCCGTTGTTTATGCACCAGGGCTCGACCTCCACCGCTGCTGCTGCCGTTGGTGGACGGGAAATCATAATACCCTTTCTTCTTAGCTTTTAGCCTCAGCTTGTTTCTGTAGTGCTCAATGTCTGATTTCTGCTTCAACGCCAAGCTAACCTGAAGAGCGGGCATACCAGCAAAATGATCAAAACGTAAAAATGAGAAGAGTGTTCATCTTGCTTCCTCTACTGTAGTACAGATTGTGGGGTGAATATGATATAAATTTAAGATCAGCCATGAAGGAAGTGTTTTTATTTTCTTGTTAAGCATAGGACGTTATGGCATGGTGATACTACTTAATACCCTTTTCAGGCAGACTATTAAGCCTCTGCATTTGTTTCGACATATAGCAATTGTATTAGGCAGCTACCACAAAGCAAACACAACAAATAAAGTCAAACGTATCCTAAGTGAAAGGAAATCATACAGTCTGTCATCTACAATGACAAAACAAGAAAATCAAAGTGATAGTGAGGACATTAGGAGTCTTGTCCGTTGTGAGCAGAAGGAATGCATGTCAATCGGCATAAAGAGTGAACATCTTTGCAGCCACTTCTGGTGAATAGTTATTAAAATATTTTCTATGATAAAGAAATCTTGTTTTCCAACAGTGTGTAGAAAGGTAAATTCTACTCTACATCTGCCATGAGAGGGCTGCACAGTGGCGCAGTTGGGAGAGCTGTTGCCTTGCAGCAAGAAGGTCCTGGGTTCGATTCCCGGCCGGGGATCTTTCTGCATGGAGTTTGCATGTTCTCCCTGTGCATGCGTGGGTTCTCTCCGGGTTCTCCGGCTTCCTCCCACAGTCCAAAACATGACTGTCAGGTTAATTGGTTTCTCTAAATTCTCCCTAGGTGTGAGTGTGTGTGTGCATGGTTGTTTGTCTTGTATGTCTTTGTGTTGCCCTGCGACAGACTGGCGACCTGTCCAGGGTGTACCCCGCCTCTCGCCCGGGACGCAGCTGGAGAGGAACCAGCAACCCTCCCAACCCCATTTAGGGAAGAAGGGTGTAAAGAAAATGGATGGATGGATGGATCTGCCATGAGAGAAATACTTGGCGAGAGCAAACACACAAGTTCATGGCAGAGTGAGAAGGGTTTTTCATAAGGCTTAAGCAATGAACAAAAGAGATTAAATTTAAAGTATGAAAGTGGCATAAAAGTGCTAATTCAGAGTACCTAAAATAACCAGAGATAGAAATATTTTAAAGTAATGGTGCTTCAGGGTCTCCAGTGGCTTGGAAATTCTCTGTGGGATAATCTAATTAAATAAGAAGCTATAACATAATTTCTAAACTGTATAGGTTCAGTTCAAAATAAGCAATTTTCACAGAGTAAAATCCATAATAGTGCTGAGCAATGGAAATTACCACAAAGGTTTGTCAAAGTGAAGAAAGGAGTCGAATAACTGGAGGAAAGATTCAAATATGTCCTTTACATATCCAGGTAGCTCCAGACCATCATAATACTACCACTGTGTAAGACTGTCAGCATGATGCTAATTTCCGAAGATGCAGGGTTTAGTTTTAACAGATGGTCACACTTTCAAAATATTTCCTGTGTCTTGCATCAGTCCATAAAATAGTTTTTGGCAAATTGGAAACAAGCCTTAATGTTCCTTTTGGACATCACTGCTATTTTGCTCTTTGTCACTTTTAAAAAGTTTTCCTTAATGGAGGCAAGAGAGTTAGCAGTTCTTAAGATGATTCTGGGTTTTTTATGACTTCTTCGATTAGTTGTTGTTGGAGGATAGATCATCTCATGGGAAGTGTTGCCACTTTTCCACCTTGTCTTTACTTATGGATAATCATTCTCACTGTGGGTAACTGGAGTCCAAAATTCTACAAAAATGGCTTTGTTACCCAATTCAGACTAAGAGACTTTAATCAATTTATTTCTCATCTGTGTTTTAATTTACATCAGGACATAATTTGTTGCTGTTTAGGCTACTTCATCATGTCAGGCAGTTTATACTCCAGTCATTTCTTGGTTCTAGAAGCGTGAACAAGATGTGACCATTCATACTGAAGTAAAAATGATTTGACAATAAAAATATATTTTTATGATATAAAAATTTGTTTGATAATTTAAACCATTCAACTGCGACAAAAAAAAGAGAAGTTTGTAAGAGGCACTGTTTTATAGCACTGTATCTCCAAATGATGTTCTTGCCCAATAAAAACCAACATCTCTCTAAGTGCAGATGTGGGTGTAAATCACCTCTCCGTTGACGATGGCTGAGTCCTGGCTGCGGTCGGAAGATGCAGGGTGGGAGCAATTTGCCTGTGCGGTTACAGGCTTTATGGAAATTAGCTGCAGGGAGCCAGAAGATGTGTCGTATGGATCTGAAGACAAGAGCAGAAGTTTACAAACAAAGAGACAGCAAATAGCAATATTCACTACCGTATCAATCAACGGGGGAAGAGTTGTCATCCTGCCTGTCTGGCCACCCTCTTCCCTTACTTCCATCCCCTCCAAAAAAGGAGAATGCGAACCAACAGTTTCTGAATTGTATCACACAAAAGTCATCTGTCTCAGTAAATGAAGTTGTAGATAGCAACAATAGATCACAAGGACAGCTTTGGCTTCCAGTGTTGTGGTAACGCATCTGTGTGATAAATGAAAGAAACTGACTCTGCACTTTTGTCCGTTATCCAGCATCAGAAAAAAACTGGACTCAGTTCCAGTTTCGCCGAACTCAGCTGTTGAATTATTCAAATCTAGCCGTGAGAGCTAGATTTGTGAGAATCTGACAAATTTGATCAAATTCACAAGCAGAGAGACGGAACAGGAGGAATTTTACTCATGTCCACCACATTTGGACAAATCAAGACTTTATTCAAAGTAGAACAAAATTTAATGGAGCACGAGTTATGAGATTTCACAAGGTATTTCTGGACTCATAAGAGTTGAGTATTAGAGGGTATATGTGTGCTAATCTTGGTTCGTCAGAGTACCCAGCAGTCAAACACACCATACTGTCTCAGCAAAGTGACTGCCTCATGCATATTCATTTGGTCCATCTCCACCTACTGCTGGGGGAGCAGGGGTGGTTACCTTTCTGACTACAAAAGGTGCAGTGCATTCCTTTTAACTGACCCGTTGTGTGATGGAAAACCTTAGACAGTGCAAACGTCTTTATCCAAAAAGGGGAAAATATATTTTTGTTTTGCTTTTTTTGGAAGCCCTTGACCTTGCCAGCGGTAAAATGACTCGTTTTTATTTGCATCTACGTGCGACTCTCACCGTCCCTCCTGCGGGCCTCCTCCTTTGTCGATTTCTGCTGCGCTGTGACTTTCGGCACCGTCAGGCCCCTCTTAGAATTCAGCTTCTCTGATTCGTCGCTGATGACGGAACCGTCTTCACTTGGCAACTTGCTGCAAGTAACCATAGCAACAGGAAAGGCTGTAAGTTCCCAGGAAGCTGGGCTGGCAGCCAGGTTATGTCATCCCTTCCTTTTTACAACCTCACCTTTTCCCTCCTATCCGCTAAAGCTCTTATCCATTAACTATAATGTGTTTAACAAAATTAAATAAATTGCAAAACTATTCTTCATGCTTAAAGAATACTTCTTTCGCGGTCAAGCTGTTTTACTTGATTTAACCTAAATAGCATAAGACAGAAAAATCTCTTTATCAGTGATTCTTGAAAAGTGAGACATAATTGGTTTAAATTTTCCCAATTTTTTTTATTATTCCTCAAACTTATGTATTGAAATATGACAAATACTGGTTTGGAAATGTAAAGATGCTAAGGTGCAGGCTCCTAGTTGCAACCTCTTTTTTTTTTTTTTTTTTTTGAAAATTACATTTTTAATGGACCTGACCTAGAACTTTGTCAACACCATCTGACAAATAAAATCTAAAATAATTTTTTAATGACTCTATAAGTGATATTTTTACTCAGTATTACAGACAAATGCTTCTCAAGAAACAAAGGAAATATTATTTAAAACAAAAAAAAACAAAAACATAAAGTCCATCTGACAGAGCTGACAGTGCATGACGGAGTTGACACAGAACTGAAGGTGGTGACAAACTAGTGATTAAAAAGAAATACTTGATATATGTGAAGTAATTTATGTAGAATACATTAAAATGAATTATCTGCACATTTAAGTGAGATTTGTCAACACTATCACTGAAAGAGTCACACTGTCAGTTAAAAACTGACGGAGTTGACAAAATGCTAAACTACGTCAATTTATATGATGTCATTCTGGAGGCCATATTGTAGCTCATCAAGTCCATGAAATCTTTATAATACAGCAAAATTAAGCATTTATTTCACAAAATGTCATCATAATTTTGTAAATTGTCAGTTAAGGTGTTGACACATCATGGTTGTGACGAACAACTTAGGAATAAAACGGAATAAAAAACTAAAGAATAACATAAGCTAACCAGAGCTGCCTAGCCCTCTTAGTAAAGGAAGATAAAGGAAGACGTCATGGGGTCCTCAGCAGTTCTGATGGCCCCCAATAATGCCTGATTTTTTTATTATTTTTTTTTTTTACATTCTTTTTATTTCTGGCGGTGTTGACAAAAACTTGGGAAAAATTTCAATGGAGTTGGAAAATATATAGAAATGATTTTTTTTTTTCCAATTTATTGATACTTTTATAATTATTTATTTGAATACTTATACTTAATTGTCAGGATGTGTTATCTTAGTATTCCTTTAATTGTTTTAAACTATTATAATGTATAGGACAGGACAAGGGATTTTAAAGACACCATCCACCTACTACAATGTTTAAAATAAAAAATATTCAGCAAACACCAGGAATACATACATTGTTGTGCTCACATGGGCCAGGTTAGTTTAGTCAGATATTTGAAAATAATATATTTTGTGTATATTTTATTCAAATTTTGTGCTTTATGCATAGGACCTATTTTGTCCCTCTTCTCAAGAATCACTTGTTTATTACACAAAAAATTTGCTTGTATATTTAAAAACATTGGTGGAGCTAAATATCATTTCACTTGTGTCAAATTAATTTCTCTTAGGTATGTCTTTATAAGCAACAACAAAAAAAAAAGATCTCCAAAATACACTGCTGTTTTTATCTTTGTTTTGTGAATGAATGTGCATTTTTAAAAATTTTGTGGAACTGATCATCTTCATCCACATTTGTCAGGTAGAAATCAATCAGAGAGAGAGAATGGAGAATGCAGCAAATATCCTCAGGTTGGCATGTGGACCTTTACTGTGTCAAAGACCAGTAGCCTCTCACCCACTGTATATTGATTACTCATTTATGTCGCATAGCTGGAGAAACAAACAAATCCTGGAATTAAAATAGGAGAAAAATGTGCTAATTTCAACATTTTTAAAAGCCTTAGAGATTACGGCTTTTATTACTCTAAGAGAACGGCAACAAATTCTGTAATTTCTTTGAAGAAATATGTCAGAAAATTACAGTGAGTTTAAGATTTGCTTTTTCAACCTATAGTACAATACGCATATCGTATTGTATGGTTGAGTATATATTGAGTATGTTTCTAACAATGTGTATTCATGTTTAAAGTGAGCCACGACTACTTTGCAAATTAACTGTACAGTTGTATTCATACTTGTTCCCATGACTTCAAACACTGCAGTGTTTGCTCGATTTAGAGCTAATCAGTCTTTAGCTGAAAATAAAACTACAAGACTGGCTGTGAGATCAAAGAATAATGGTCTGAACCCTAATAGTCTGTTAAAATTGATAACAGCAACAAAGAACTCTAAAGCAGGCAATGCTGCAGAGAGAAAGACACAAAGAAGCGTAAGGAGTTTAGTCTAAAGGAGGTGTGTAGTTCACTTTCACTGAATGAAAATTGTGATTAGAAGACAGATGAAGTGCAGGATGTTGTATCCACCAAGTATGAATGCATGGATTTTTTTACTAGTGTGTTTGTCAAATATTGCAGCTGAAACTTGGTGTAATTTTATATGAAACTGAAATAGGAAATTAAGAAACTTTAAAGTATCGTCTGAGCAACTTGGTATCAACAGCTGCTGCTTGAGAAAAATAAAATTGATCAATTTGACTTAAAAGAAATCAACCTTTTAATGTCAACCATAATGCATACAAAACAATAAATAAACAAACAAGCAATATTTGATGAACTTTGACTTCTCATTTTTATTACTAATCTTAAACAGGAGCGCCCCCTGTTGGAGGGCAATAAGCAGCTGTATACATTTGCTAAACCCCCAACAAATCTTTCTGAGTGGCAAAACCTATTTCTCTATTTATCTGTTTTTTATTAACTTATTTATTCATTCATTCTTAATATCTGTCTCTCATTACTAGCCTCTTCCATCAACAATACCAGAGTCACTAATTTAGGTCAAAAAGTAGGTGTGTTGAAGTATTTCAAGGTCAACATTTCTGAGGGGCTGAAAAGTATCTTTTACATACCAAATTTAGTACCATATCAAAACCTAAAGAAAATGTTTAGGATATTTAAAGATATGCATCTTATCTTTTTTTTTTTTCATCAAACGTTCATTTTGGATTCGGCCAAATAGCTTTTGACATTAGTTTACCACTACAATATTACTAGTATAACGCCCAACAATGGCTAAATATCAAATACAAAATAACTTCCTCTTCTGTCTGTCTTTCCCCACATTTAGTTACAAGTATGCCACTTACAAAAGAATATAGAGTATTTTAATAAAAAGCAAATGCTATTTATATGTGTTTATAACATTCTTGTACTGTTATGCTTTCTGGCCAGTATGCTAGGTTTCAAAATACATATTTGTTTCACAAGAAGTTTCACACTGTAGAAAAATAAATTAAAAAAAGCTTTTTAACTGCACAGTATTGAAAACACCAGTTGCTTTGGTCATGCTCTCAATATCCTATGATGCACAAATTAAAATGATATTTCAAACTAGACAGAGAGTAGTGCGTCATCTTCATTTTTTAAAATATTTTTAGGCTCTAGTGTCCTCTTTTGAACAGTGAGAAAAAAGGGAGGAGAAAGACAGGAAACGACATCAAAGAGCCTGAGATAGGGAATCAAACCCGAGATAACCACATAGAGAAATATAGCCTCTGCAAATTGTGCGAGTTCTCCAACAACTGGACCGCCCAGCAACAATGCTTCATCTTTTTTTCAAGAAGTCTAAACCAAAGCTATTAATACAATATTCAACATTATAGCTTTGACACAGTTTTGGAAAATAAAAGGGTAACATAGATCATAGCTTGAAGAGAGGAACAGTGGGAGTATCTTACCTTTTGTGTTTGTCAGCAGTGTGACTTTTTTTGTTGGCTGTCCCATCTTGTTGCAGTGCCTTTTCTAGTGACAGTGATGTGTCCCGAATTTGTAGGGACATCACTAAAGTATCCTGACTGACAGGCAGCATCTCCTCATCTCCTCCCTGCTGGCCCAGGTGCTGCTTGGCATAGTCAAACCCCTGGACTGGCTGATGGACGTGTTAAGGAGGAATAAAGAGTGACAAAAGAGAGTTTTTATAACTAATTTCTCCCCTTCTGCCCAGAAAATGCAATTCAGTATAAAAAATGCAAAGATATGTATGAGTCCATCCCAAGATTCGCACAGACAAGCATCTCAGAATAGTTGCCAAGTACATCCTTACAGGTTAGAGGGATTTAAAAAGCGGAACTGGGATTACTGCACGTCATGCCTTTGAATAGATAAGCACAGATTTAACTGTGACTCTTCTTCGTGTTCTTCATGCACTTCCTGTCTCTGGTTAAATAAATACAAAACAGCAATAGTCAACAAGATGAGAAACACCGGTCTTTGTGGAAATCCAGTGATTAGGTTCAGCAGAATACAAGATAAGATAAAGCGGTAAAACCAAGTTTGTTTAAAATTTGGCATCAGTATGCATATAAATAGACGACCACTCACACAAATATGTGCTGGAAAATTTACGACTGCTGTCATCTCAGAGTCATAAATTGTCTGACACACATCACAGCCGGGCCAAACTGCAAAATCAATGTGTCAAATTCCCGTTGAACGTTCATCTTCTTTAGCACACACTCACACCCACACTCAGAGAGTTTTATTGAAAGTGCTGTTGCTAGTCTTTAAAGAGGAAGCACTAACAAGTGAGTACGATGAAAGGGTTCGGTTTGCACATTTCGTATTGCGGAGGGCTTGATGTGAGGGTCTTTTTAAAATTTTAGGAGTCACTATCTTTGAGCATTTCAAGAGCTTTCCTTTGCTTTCATATTCCTTAGTAGCAAGTATTCACAGTGTACTCTGAAAATGAAATGTATTAAATGTCCTGGCAGACCACACATGATATTTAATGATAATGATTTTAGCGGTCTCTGTTTTGTAAAATGAGATAGTAGGATCTTCCTCTGTGTGTGATGACTGCTCTGTAGTTATAATTTGAGTATCTCTTCGGTTTAATGCATAAGATTTTACTGCACTCTTTCCTATGAATGAGTCAACAGAGAAAGCGATGGGGTCTGCTGTTAGTTACACTCTGCATTTTAATTTGTCTGCTCTGATATATGCCAACACCAAAACAAGATAAACAAGCGTATCATCCCAATGTGAAAGCACTTAGTCTTAGTTGTCTATAAGTATTTGCATGTACCCAGGCAGAAATGATCTTTCTTCTTAAAACATCCTGCATAACACCGTTGCTCTATAAGGCCTAACCTTTTAAGTCCTGCTATCTAGAGACAGCTCCAAGAAGAAGAAAGGATAATATTAGCCATGCTTCCCAGAAAATTGCTTTTTGAAAGCTTTGTTACTCTGAAGTATTTTATATCCTTGGTTTTCATCAGCACAGCTGGATTCACTGAACTATATCAGCAGTGTTCTCTGAACAGAATCCCATTCAAATCCCACGGCAGGCTCAGCTGAGCCTTGGAAATAAAAACAGATTACTAATGAGAAGAATTACAGAGTAATAGATACCTGGTGATAATAGCTCACATCCCTCCGATACGCCATCTGAAAACACAAAGGAAGCTGTTTAAAAGGTGCAAGTGAGATCTAAGTTTGGCTTCCAGATTATCTGAGATTCTACCAAAAAAGACTGAAGGATTTAAAAGAATTTAGGTAATGTGCAAAAAATAAAAAAAGAATTCAAGGCAGTAATCTCTGCATTATAGACTCTTCATTGGGTTTGGGTTATTTGGTTCAAATCAATCATATTAACTGCCATGTCTGACACCGGGAACTATTTTAAAAAATAATAGATGAAAAAAGCAAGAACAAGGGACCTAAGAATCCAACCAAAATTTGCAGGAGAGTGATGAAGTTACATTTGGAATGGCAGACCAGTGCATTAACACACTGCACAGTATCCAACAATGAAAAAATAACTGACAGGACAGGGTACAATTCACGCTCACGAAGTCAAGATTTATGTGATGATTCATCAACTTAGGTGAAGAAAGTCAAGAGAAATGTTGTGTAAGAGCATTAGCTTGGAAACATAACAAACTGAGGGATTTATAAATATTCTGTGGTGAGTCCAGTGTAATCATGGTTCACCACAGTAGTGAACGTGACAATATCTGCAATTGGAAAATCTAACCAACGTTGTTTCTCTGATGTGGTTGGATGTCAGACAGCACGGTCATTTCTGCCAATAACTGTGCTGTCAGAATAACCTAAATTATATTGGTGGGTCAAGGAGCGATTGTGCAACACAATAATAAAAAGTCTCTTCAAATGAATGTTACACATGTCATGGATGGAGGGTAAACTGGTCAGGCAACATCTGACGTTAGAAATGATCTCCATCACTTGGCTCAGACACACAGGAAAAAAAACTCACTACTCTTAGACATTTATTGCCCAAGGAGGTTTGGAGAAATCATTTAGTGATATATTCAATAATATGATCCATGAACAGTAGATGCTTTACATTGACACACAAAGCACAAAAACACAGAAAAGAGCATATTTTCTTAGCTGATTAACTTTATACTAACAAACAACAAATAATTATAATAAAAATTGATAGAACTAGCTGCATAACTAAAGGCAGAGGACTGATAGAGGGAAACTTACCTTGGCTCTGGGATTGAGGTTACCAATGGCATCAGCTTTAAAGTCGTTCTTGTTCTTTTTGCACAGCACAGCTGTGATGATTATAATGATGAGAGTTACCACTGAGATCGGGGCCAAAACTGCAGCAATAATCCAGAGGTTATTTGGAGGGTTCTTGACCACAGCTGAAAAAGCAGAAAGACGTTTTACCGTTTCTTAATTAAGTAGACTATGAGATCGTGATAGAAACATTTGGTCCACAAGTGAATTGCTGTAATTTCAGGACTAGTGTGGGCACCTGCATATCAGCCTCACTCAATAACTTATTTTTTTTTTTAAATGTATACTGTATATAGCCCACACATGTGTATCGGCCACAGGTATCCATGTTGTAACATGAGATATTTATACAGAAGACAAAATAAAAGACAGTAGCCTACCAGGAACAGTCACTGATTGCTATCTTCATCTTCCTCCTGTGCACTAAAACTAGTAAAGTCGCTTTCTTCAGTGTTGGAATTGAACAACTTCAGAATGACTTTGTCACACACTTCCTGAGTCTTTCTTTCATTTTCGCTCTCAATGTCTCTTTCTTCTCTTGCTAAACATCCATATACTGGCTGCATCATTATTGCCATAGTGTTCAAAATGTGTGAAAAAAACAGTAGTGGCTTATAGTCCGGACATTACTGTAGTTGCAAAGATTATATAAGAATAGACATTTCAAAGCAATAACAAAAGACAACATTCTAAAACATGCTGAATCATTAGTGGCCCTCGCTGAGTGACATCGTGCAGCTCAATCTGATATACAGTGACCCTGACTCAGCTATTGTAGGCTACAATCTATAAGAAAACCCTGCGTGTGTGCACCCTTTCTCCACTTCTCTTTCCCTCTTAGCGTTGAGCAGATCTGCAGCCCCAAACAAACACTGTCCCACTGGGAGCATTTCAAGGAGATTACAGAGCAACCCTTTTTTCTAGGCCCTTCACCCCAGCGCCGGCTCTTCTTTCCAAACCGAGGGTGAATCACATGTTTTCATTTTACCTTACTGTGAAGGGTTTGTTAAAAAGTTCTTTATAGTCAAACATGGAAGAGAGGAAATATGCTTACGTTCTGCTTGCACCTGGACAAAGTAGCCCAGGGTGAGTGCCATGGTCTGAGAGTCCACTGTGTTCAGGACCTTGGCAGCTGACGTGCCAGACAGAGGGATCCCATTATGCTGGACGTAGTAGGTCATCTCTGCTGGATTCTTCAACCCGGACACTCTGCGGATGCTCACCATCTGTTTGAAGACATTATGTCTTACGCCATAGTCATCAGAAATGATACAGTAGGTCAAGCAGTTAATTAAATTTTTTGCAATTCTGCTTAAAGGATTAAACTGAAATGTTAAGAGCAGTTGTTTAGTGAAAGGTCTCTGGCTTGTTTTGATGGGCAATTAGTAAATGATGAGCTGAGAAGCTCCCTAATTATGAGCCACTGACCACAAGTACTCATCTCGAGTGTTATAACAGTGTTTATCAAAGTGTACGTCTTATGAAATATTCATAGCATTTGAAAGAAGCCAACATAAACAATTTCATTTCACTGACGCCTCTTAAACATGCAAGGGCAGTCTGATAAAATATCAGAGAAGACAAAATAAGCTGATGCCTGCTGTTTTAGTACCTGGACGGTGAAGCTGCCCACAGTTGTGGCTCGTCTAAAACGAGTGCCCTGCTGCCCTGCCAACACAAACAAGTCCGCCAACCGCTGCTCCATTAGACTGGCAAAGCTTTGGTACTGTCCCTCCAGGCTGGCATTATCAACATCCTGGATCACTGCAAGTTCAGTCATGAGGCAGAGCGTAGAGAAATGGTTGTTAAGACAGATAGAACACTGTCCTTGAGGGCAAAAAGTAAAAAAAGAACAAGAAGAAGGTAAAAAATGTGCATGGGTCCTTCTGGTTTATGCAGCCTAAAATGTGTAGAGAAAACTTAAAGGGGACAAGCAAAATAAGCTGAATGTTTTCATGTTTGGGGAAAATCCTAATTCATAAGTACTGCAAAGAATTTATGAATTAGGATATGTGGATGCTTCATAAACTTCTTGATTCCTGCATCACAGAAGACAACAGCAAAACCCCAAATGTGCATTCAGCTGGGAGACTGGATCAGTAAACACCTTTTATTAAGTATGCCTCTTTACTAGGACAGGTCTGGGCCTAGTTTTGACTACAGAACTGCCTTAATTCCTCATTTCTCCATTCTAATATTCGATTTAACTTAACAAGTCGTCTTTACTATGTTTAGGTTCCTATATGCATTGACTTGTTGCCATATAACATGCGATTTATGCTCTTAATTATAAACATTTCCAGTTATTTTGGCATTATCTGAATCTCTGAAAACTTTCTCATTACCATCAAAATCATTTACCAAATTCAACCAAGGAGTTAAAACCTAAGCAAGAATCTAACTTTTTAAAAAATTATCTTAAAGAAGAAATGTTGAGCTTTATCTCCAAAGACTTAGGATATGTGGATCAGATGCCATATTCTCCCAGACTATCATGTTGTGGCAATAAAAGATATATAAATTAATGTATAAAATTGGCATAATATATGTTTGAAATTTAAGCTTTTAAGCAAGTATGTATCTTAAGAAACCAAAATGTGTTCAAATCTAATAATTTAATGCTCAAAGGTCTGTTCAAATCTATGAATTTGTTGTAATCTAACAAGTAAAAAAAGACAAGCTGGCACAGAAAAATAAAGTTTTTTTTATTTCTTTTTTCTTTTTTTCTTTTGTACTTTTCTTAATAATGCTAAACAAAAGAAAGAAAGAAACCTCCACACAGGTGCTCCACTTTATCAAAAACTGAAAAAGCATTTCTGTTTGTTGTATGTCTCGCTGGGTGGGAATAAATCTCATTACGGCGGTTCTGACCTTGTAATGACTCAGCCTAATATTGCAGCATGTGCAGGTTGAGAGCCACAAAATCTGATCTGACAGACTCATACCTGAAGCCAACGTACAAATATGCATTCAAACATTGAGATTTATTCATTGATAATATTATTTTGGAACAATAGAAGATACAATAGAAGATTAGACACCACTCTCCCAAAGGAGAATATTTAAATTAAATTAAAATATTTAAAATAATCAAATAAAAAATAATAAATTTTACATTTGCTCAAATTAATTTAAATATCATGTAAGTATGCTACATCCTGTAATTATATAATTAGAAAAATCCAAAATATTCATATCATTTGCAGAAAGAAGAAACATTGTTCAATTTGAAAAGTTACTTTAAACCTGCATGTGCCAAATGTATATATATATATAACTCTGGTTTTAAATGTAAGTTAAGACCAAAGTGAAAAAAAATATAATAAACACAAGCAGACGTTTCTCAAGTTTTAACAAATTATGCATTAATTCCATCATATAATTACTACAACATTGCTTCAATAATGGATGCATGCCTGATAAAAGCACTTTGAGACACTTCAGTTTCAGAAGATGACTTTTTTCTTTACCCAATTAGAGCAATGACATCCTTACCTGTGACTACCCAGAAGTCTCTGGTTTCAACAGACGTGTTCAGATTGTGGTATTCAAGTGCTGCAAAGACAAAGAAACATTAGCATAACGTCCTCTTTTTAAGCTTTTATCTTGTGCACTTTGACTTTATAAAGCTTTTCTTATGCCAAGTGATACATCTTCGATTTGAGTGATTAAAAGGAAACATTTGGAATAGTTTAAATGGCTTTGATTACCCTGTCTCTGAGATGAAATGGTTGACACACATTTTGTGTTTGAGAAAGAGTCTTGTCAAAATTTCCAGAAACATCACAAGGGTAGGCAACAGTTTACACTTTTCCCCATTTTTTTTTTTGTCTTGTCTGTGGTTGAGATATCTGTTCAAAGCCTTGTTATCTCTGAATATCAGACAAATAGAGAAGAGACGATGTGCTTAAAGTCGTATGAGTTCTGGTTGTCTCTGTACTCTTTTACATGTATTTCCTGCCTGATTAAGCTCCTGTGCCGGTGGGGCTTGGAGGGAATGCTGCATCAGTGGCCTCTTAAAGCAGACTTGCATAAGTGCACACTCAGGCGTGTCAGGGGGAGATGGGCGGGGAGCGAAAGGGTGAGAAGAAGAGCAATGGTAATAGAGAGGTTGGAAAAACTGTCAGCAAAATCTGCTGTAGGCAAGCTTAGTTGGATCATCAGAGACAAGGATTCAAATCAAACTGTTTACAATAAGTGGCGGGGGAATAAACCATTAAAGGGCTTTAGGATATATATATATATTTTTTTTAAAAGCAAAAAAATGTATTTTGATCCATAAAACAATTTTTAAAACATTCCTTTTCCACCTATAATTGCTTTTTAATTGCAGACAAAAATTCCCAGCAGAAATGATTTTGAAATGAGGGAGCAATGTCTGGCAGAATATGCTTGTGCCACCCATGTAGAGGAGAACATTATGAATGGTTAAGGTACAGCAAAAACAAGCACAATAAATGATGACAGTTATCTAAAGTATTTGTGGTATTTCATTTGTGTTTGAGTTTCTTTCTATGTCAGTTCCTGCATCTTTTTCAGGAGAGTGTGTCTTCATCTCTTTGCTTGGAAAACGAAATGGATCTGTGGTTAACCAAATGTTTCAGATTAATTTCACCAACGAAGTACAAAAGAAACTAAAGAGGCTCTTCATTTTGGCTCTATCAGACGTCCAATTTATCTCCATTTAACCAGAAAATAAACTAAAAATTAAGATCATAAGAAAAAATATTTCCAGATTGAATTTCGGCAACAAATCCTAACCTTCTGTTCTTCTCAGATTGGAAAACAAAACCTCCATATGTTTTTAAATAAATATCTATCTTCTTCTCTTGTCTGTCTCTAATAATCCACCACAGATTCCACACACTCATCTCATAAAGTCAAGGAAAACTTATGCAACCACATTTTATCTACCAGGCTGAGCTGCTTATCCCCCATCTGCAAATAGATCACATATCTACTGTGATGAGAAATACACAACCAAGACAGTAAATGATGAGTGATAAACTCCAGATTACTTTTAGTAAGACCCAGTAGAGATTCATAGCAATCAAGCATAAATATTTCTGCCAGCTGCAAATCAAGAAATAAAATGCTTTCAGATAAA
Source organism: Gambusia affinis (assembly GCF_019740435.1). Taxonomy (NCBI): domain Eukaryota; kingdom Metazoa; phylum Chordata; class Actinopteri; order Cyprinodontiformes; family Poeciliidae; genus Gambusia; species Gambusia affinis. The sequence continues at coordinate 13,548,956 of NC_057869.1, read as the reverse complement.
CACATTTTATTTAAAGTAACATTACCGATTAAAAATAAACTTGTTTCTAAATCCTGACGAATGTTATCCATTCTCTCTAGAGAGCCAGGGGAAATAATAAAACAATACAATATAGGTTTAGCTACAAAATATACAATAAGTTAATTGTTCCTTATTGCAAATAACTGTCTCTTAATATTTTTGATTTTGATTTCAATTTTTTTTTTTTTTTTTAAGAAAAGAAATATTCAGAGTTCTTGTTTGTATTTCTTCTATTAGTATATTTGTGAAGATTATATTTTATGATCTTGTTCATTTTTAATTTTGATTAAAGCTTGTTATCTCCAAATCATTCAAGCGGATGCACCGTTCAACAAACTTTTATAATCTACAGCATAATGTTTCCAACACAAAGATGTTTTATCAAGCCTCCAGTTCTCTGTTACTCAAAATGATGGTAACAGAGATTTTTTTTTTTCAGTTTTATTTGTGGCTTGAGAAAGAACAACTACAACCTGATGTAAAGAAATAGGCACTGGATGTGATGAACATGCTTCCATCTGCATGTTTTAAAAGCATCCAGCATCCAGCATCTTTCTTGTTCAGTTTTGGCAAAGTCACAAAGTCTCAGAGACATTGTTTTTATAGATTTTCTGCCTGGAAGCAGACTCAAACATGAAACGACAAAATTAGCCTGTTTTTTTTTTACCATGATGCAAACCAGCATCTGAGGTTTGCATCATGATGGATGTGAAGTGGTAAAAATATTCAACCATTAAAAATGTTCATTTTGCACAACAGCTTCCCCTTCAACTATGTGACAAATAATTGTAGCATTCATAATTTTCAACATCAACTTTTGTCAGAAGTTGGCAAAAGTTTGTTTCAACTGGACTTAAATAAGACGTTCCACCAATCTGCTCAGTGAAAGTCTCAGTTCTAAAGACACCATCTCAGGTCATTTCTTCGAAATATCACATCTGTCACAGGAATGTGACAGACACATTGCTCCAAGTGCTGTCTGTTGCCAGAGGCAGAAAAAAAATGCTCTCAAGGCTGTGATCAGCCGCAAGGTATAACAGGAAAGCGAGTCTCGGTTGTGACTCATGCTGCTCAAATGTCTCAAGCATTAAGTCCTTCGTGATTTTGAGCGTTATTCTACACATAGCAAAAGTCCAGTTTTATCAAGCAAAAGCTGGGGAAAATACAGGCAGCACTTGAGATAGGTTTTAGTTTATCAGGCCAGCTAATAAATACGGGATTACATTTTACCACAAAAGAGGGCAAACTATAAGCAGAGTTTCAGTGTGTATCTAGGTTGCAGCATTGAGCACAGCTCACCGGCATGATGGGAAACCTTAGAGCCAAACCAGAGGAGGTTCATTTAAGGTAAATATGTTTGGGAGACTGACTTCTTTACAGTGGGGACTTCAAGGCATTAATTTAAATTAATTAATCACATATATTTTAACATATTAAAAAAAATAAAATTAAGTAATTATTTGCATCAGGGTTCTTTTTTACATGCAAAGGTTCTGGCTGGAAACAGTAGCAGTGGATTACCAACCCGCTTCTCTTGGCCCATTGGCGGTTAATTTTTGCTATTTGATGGGATGTTGGAAACGACTATTGTTTGCTAGTGGGGAAAACAGCGTCAAAGCATCCGAAATATAATCACAACGTAGCACATGCTGCAGCAAGAACAGACATCACAACGATTGCTTATTCAACCAACATTGATGGTTGAATAAGCTAAATAATAGATTAAAAAGAGTAATATATTTGTTGTTGAGCTCATTTGCTGATTCATTCAATGATTTGGCAGAAAAAAAGGGGTTTTTAAATTGAAAATGTTGCTTATTTTGTCAACATACAGCCTTCTATTAGAATGCGATTAATTGCGATTAATTAGGCACAGACCCTGAAATTATCTTATTTAAAGTTTTAATCGAACCCCAACAAATTTTTTATTTTTTTTGCAAGAAATGCACCTCAACAGCTAGCCTACAGAGTTTGTAATAGAAAATCTGAATAGCTTATCAAGATTGCCTGGCTGTTATGTTAACCAAAAGTATTAGGAAAGTCTTTATGAGAAAAAGAAACAATTACTGAAAACATTTAAAATTTTAACAGCATCTTACTGAAATTATTAAACTAAAACAAGTAGAAATTCTTGATAAAAAGAAAAAAAAAGATATGTAGACAAATGTAGTGCAATAGAAATATACCATGTATTCATTCATGATGTCTCGCTTTAAGAGTTGGTAATATAAAGCATTAACTTTGAAAAACTAATTACAGAAAAAAAGATTATTTTTTTTTAAAATTGCGTTAATGTGCTTTTTAAATGAAAATGACGCAGTGTTTAAATAATAAATATCAAATGTAAAAGGGCAAGAGAGTGTTATACTAGAGTCGAAAATGAAAATGAGAGGAGTACCACTTGATGAGAGAGTTAATGAATAAACAGTGCACAATAAAGGAAAAGTGGAAAAAAAAAAATTTTCAGAGCATATTTTATATCTACGGAGCTTCAACATTTAAAACCTAAAATTAGAGAATATCTGTGGTTGATGAGAAAACTATCAGATGAAAATGTGATCATATCTCATGCCAGAGAGCTCTCAATCCAGATGTTTTATCTTTGGTTTTTATTTCCACCTTTTAAGCAATAATACTGTATTTATACTCCTTGGAGAGGAATGTTAAGAAAGAAATTAATTTCATATGAAGAAAATGTAACAGCAGCTGTATCTCAAATGTAGGAAGAGCCACAGCTCACAGGATAACTACAACATACCAGTTTTTAATAAACCAAGAGAGATTCCTTTGTTAGGGTATATATTATTTTTCATTTATGACTATTATGAACTCATTCTTAAAAAAAAACAAAAAAACATTTGCTCAAATTGAATAACTTTTCTTATTTTGTCATATATTACTTTTTGAAAAAAAAATTGATTAATCACAATTAGCTAAACACAAAGTCTCTTATTAATTAGATTCTTTTAATCGCATCCAACCACTACTTGCTTCTTTTTTCTTTTTTTCTTTTTTTTATCTTAGACCTTTGCCTGTTGTATTTCTTTTTGCGGAGACACATTGGACTCCCACTGGGACTACTGTTTAGTCTCCTGCTGATTCCTGTCACTGCTTATTTATCTTTGCACTTTTAAACAGATGAAGACTGAATATTTCTTCAAACGCTACAGAACAGTCGAGAACACGGGATCACTTGGAAACCGGCAGTCATTTAGGCTGACGGGCACTTTACAAGACAGACTGAGAGGCTCCATGTGGACCACAGCTCATAAAACCTTTCTCTAAATTAACACAATAGATTTGAGGCTGCCAAGGAAACTCTCCCTAATAAAATGCATGCACTCTTTGCAGCAGCAGAATTTGGTATTAATACATTTATTTCAGAGTAGAAAAAAAAAAACGCAACTTACGCTCAGCAACAATAAGAGGAGGATAGAAGAGGAAGTAGCCCACCAGCTCAGCAGAAAACTGACCAAGAAGGTTGGAGGCAACTGTGCCATTAAGAAATACAGTCCCGTTCTTTACAGTGTAGACTAAAGACACAGCAGGAGAGCCTGGTGTCTGAGAAACACTCAGAATCTAGGAAAAGATGAAAAACATCCCAGATATCAGTTTAGCACGAAAACAAGATGCAGACATAGGAAACAACAGAAGGAAATGGAAAGCAACAGAACAGTTAGCTATAAAAGCCAGTGGAAAAAGTGCAGCATATTTTTTATTTAAACGTGACAGTGTCAAATTAGCTTTAATACGTGGTGCACTTTAATGTGGCAGCACATTACAATTAGTACCAACAGTGGTTCACTGGCATAATTACCATACATCTGAAAAGCAGCTGGTGAAAAAAAACAGAAACACTCCAATTCACCAGGGGAGAATTTTGCACAAATGGCGAGCAATTTGCATCTGTTTGAAGCTGCCAAATCTTATAAAACGCCAGATGACTAACAGTAGCAGAGGAGCCCAGCCCAGGCAAATTAAGGTCACTGCATTACCTGAACTCCGAGTCGGCTTTTAGCGCTGAGAACTTTGGCCTGCGCCTCAGAAAACACCTTCTCGAGTCTGTGTTCCATCATTTGTAAGAAGCGACAGGATCGGGGGTCGTCACCTGCCCCCACAAACTGCAACACTGCAACACAAAGAATGGCACAATGTAAGACTTCATGGGCTGCTAGAACTTAGTTCAGATGTACTGTGTATGGTTATAAACTTTACTTTACGCCCATGCATTGTGTCATTTCAGTCTCTGATGTGGTGTGACAAATAAGCATTTCTCTCTTTGCAGGGCAAAGTCACAGCAGGGGGGAAAAAAACACTATGAAGTCTCAAGCTGATCTGTGACACGCTTGTTTTCACCCTGAGTGAGAGTTGGCTGACCTGTTTTCAGCTGGAAGCCAGTGGCGGGGCTGGATCTCCACAGAGCAACAGGAAGAGGCAGGGCTGTCACCATGGGGAGGTACTGTCGCAGGTCTGCAATCAGCTTATCACGGCCGTAGGACATCAAACCCTCTGCTACTACAGAGGGAGGGTAAACTGTCTCCCCTCCTGTCACGTGATAGGCCACCGTCATGTTGGGAGAGCCAAAAACCGTCTCCACCTGAGATTTAAAAAAAAAAACAGGAGACGGCTGTTTACAGATATACCAGACATAATTCACATAGAGCTACTTATGTAAGCAATATGAGTTGGTGAAGTGTCCCTTCGTTAGGTTGAACAACAGCTCAATAGTTTAATAAAATTAAAAATGAAGTTAAAAATGTGCCGGCAGCGTAGAAGGCACAGCTGTGATTCCCGACTTTGAAAGGATTCTTTATCTTAAGGATTGTTATAGTATAGACGTACTCTATTATTAAATGGGATTTGTCTAAAGTTCTCTTGCCACATCAGTAAAATAATAAAAACTCAGAGGGAAGATTTGTATGGAAAAAAATGACTGCTATGATTTTACTCAAACATGATTGTTTACCATTTACTGACAAGGGTACAGATCTAAAACCTATAGATTAAAATAAAACAACTAGAATCAAAACCTGACTAGATCAAAATGTTAAAGCATATTAATGCAAACTTGTATTTTGAATCATCCATTCTGATTAAAAACCTTAGCTCTGTCTGAAGAAAAGACACCCAAGTCATGATGCAACTACCACCATCACTTACTCTGGATATGCTGTTCTTGTGGTGATATTTGATGTGTTTTTATTACCAAATAAATCATTTTGAATGTTAACAGTTTGAGGCTCCATTGTATTCTGCTGAGGTCTAAAATTTCCTTGTTCAGGGTCATATATTGTGCAGTCTACATTATCGGATATTTTAGAGGCTAATTCTAAAACATCAACAAATAAAATGGAGTTGGAAAATCACAGTTGTGGCAAAATGAAAGGAAGTTAAATTTTCAGCTTCATTATTAACTTACTGTGGATACTGACCCAACATTACATACAAATTTTACACCAAAATGTATGCGCCTATAACTTGAGAGAGAGAAGGGGAACAAAAATCAAATCCAAGTCTCTTAAATGTTACCAAATGCCAGTGCGAATCTGTTTATCCACAGTACTGCTGGTACCTCTATTCACAACCAATGTAACATAAATGAAAGAATACTGCAGGCTGTGTGGAATCCAAAATTTCTGTTGTAAATTATCACTTTTGACTACACAGAATAAATCTGGCCACACACTGATACACTGATAGATACATTGAGTAAACCTATCATCATTCAGTTGAAAATATCTTGCCGTTATCTACAGGGTTTTCATGTGCGATGTACTGGTTATTAAATGTGCTTCTTTGAAGAAAAATTGTGATGTTTCAATCCAAGCAAGCCTTTAGCGTATTAACTGCAGTGTGAATAAAAATGTGTAGCCAGGTGTTACATCCCCATCAAATCCAAGTGGGCTCTACTCATGGAGTCTACTCATAAGAATCCATATTTATGGGTATTTATGAGTAGATGTGGAGTAAATACTGATAGAACACATTCCCACAGCACCAATTAACCAACTGCTGGGCAATGGTTTGGGTTTTTAGACCAGAATGTAATGAAGTACCTGAGTTGTAGGAAATGCTATTATGTCAAACGTCGTCTTTTCTTGCCGTGATACAAGCTCTAGTCAAATACAAAAATAAATAAATAAAGTCAAATCAAATTAGGAAAAGCAGTTAGTTATGATATCTGAAAACGTTAAAATCTAATAAAAAGACCAAGGTCTCCTAAAAACTATTCTGATAGTCACAGACGAGCATACGAGGAGAAGACAGTGGATGAAGAATACAGATGTGTCACAAGAACCGGTAAGAACTGAGAGGTTGCTGAGAGAAGGACAAAGAGCAACAACAAAAATAAATAAATCATGATAAGGAGACTGTTAACTCCGTAAGTCTTTTAAGAGATGGCTTTTGTTATGAGACCAGGTGTCTAAGTGCTCAAGCTAGAGCTACACACAGAGTCTCGATGCGTTTTATCCAGAAGAGTTTGACTTTTCCCTGAGTTCTCCTCATCATAAAAGCTGGGATGGGAGCGATGATGGATCTAGGTGTTTTTGTAGGAGAGGTAGAACCATTCACATCTGTTATTGAAACCCATCAAAGAGCCCGCATTGACGATGAGGCCAAAACACTGAGAGCCTCTTGTCTCCGTAGCTGAAAGTTACGTCTCTGCCTCCACACAATTCAGCCTTGTTACAAGCTCTATGAATAGAGCTCTTTATCATCCCTTCATCCTCTCAGGATCAACCCATGTGAAGGTGCTATTAGGAACAAACCCGGTATTTCCTTCGTGAAGAGTAGGACAGACAAATGGAAAAATAAAACAACTACCAAAACAAATTTAAAAAAAAAATACAAGTAGATCTTTAAATTGGCATTAAAAATTCAAAAGTCTTCAAAGTATTTTTAATCTTTAGTCTTGTGTCATTGAGCTAATTCATCAAATCAGCTCGGCACATTTGTCTCCTCCCAGCCGTTTTAGTCTGTAATTAAATGCAAAGGCAATTTCCCCAGCTATCAGCTGCTATAAAGGACCCATGCATTGTTCAAAGAGGTGACCACAGTGCACTGAAGCAAAACACCTTTCAAGACGACTGAGAGACACTGAGGGAGAACATGAGCTTCACATAGTCAGCAGCCAGGTAGAGGCAGAAACACTTATTTCTGGGTTAAGAAATGCAAAAAAAGAGAGCGAAAAATTATATAGCACTGCCCACACTAACTGCAACTTATTACAGACAGAGGGATATTGTTTTTCACACCTAATACAGTTAATTATTACAGAAATATTAAACAACAGGAGCTAAATTACAGCTCACTCTATAGGTAAAACTGATAACACTGATATCCTTGATTCTACATTAAATCAGTCTCGTAGTTTGATATTGAGGATGGCTTTCAGATATTTCTTTGTATATTCAAATAAGAGGAAGGTATTATGTTGGCGAGTCACTTTTAAATTACACATGTGTCCTTTACCAACAAAACATTCCCAAACTTGCAGTAAAACATTTCCATGTACACTCAATGACTTTGATTTGTTAGCGTAAAAACAGACATCCTGAAGTATTCAACCTTTTTACACAAACTAACTATTGTGCTGAGCTAACCAGTACAACCATAGAACTTTAGAAGTAAAGCAACAGAAGACTCCCAAATTTTAAAATTAGATTAAACTAAAACTTATCTCATGATACAAGTGCCAAATCCTAATGAAGCAGCAGAAGAATTAGGAGTTTCTCTTGAAATCCTTATCAGCTCTCTTTCCTGCCATAAAATCATTCCCCTCCAAGAGGTGAGAGCAGTGGTGTATCTAGGCCTGTTTTAGGGGTGCTAAAACAGGTCAGCTAAATTGTCGTGGCGGGAGCTAAAAGCCCCCCTTGAACGCCGCGCACCGACGCTGCCGTCACGGTTGCCTAGAGACAGTCACTACGCAGCCGCGGTGAGCTGCTATCAACCCGCTTCTTTTTAAAACGCCCTCGACCCGATTCCATGTCCTTAGAAGCAAAAACGCTTTTAAAAATACAGACGTGAGTGAAACGACGCGCATTATAAGCTGAACAATTTCAGTGAGGATGGAAGCCGTGTACATAGAAAGACAAAAAAAAGTGTCCGTCGTGGCTCAGTGTGCTGCTGTATGATAAATCAGCGTCTCTTCATCCTCAATCGTCTCCTGAGGCTGACATGGTACAGAACATTTAGTTATGATTGATTAAGTTTCTTATTGTGATTCTAGTTGATTATTATGGTTTGAATCTTTGTTTAGGATATTCAGTTGGGTTATATTTAATAAATAATAGCACTAGCCAAAATAAGTGGCCATTTAAAGCACAAATCATACGAATATAGTAATATATATTATTAAGTAAGGTCAAACTAAAGAACAGTTCAGAATGTTAGGCTGTTTCTGTGAGAACAGAAAGGTGTTTGGTACTTAAACTATGATAGGCCCACTTCATTAACTGTAAACTGAAATAGTAAAACCCCGACTCATAACATCTACTTTTTCATAGATGGACATTCATTCTTGTTTTAAGAAAAAAGCCCAACATCTGCAGAACGTTCAGATAAAAATAAGGGTAATGCAATTTCTAAATGATTTTCAAATAAAGTTCAGGTGAGGATGGAAACCGTGTACATAGAAAGACGTTTACCTTGATAATAAACTGGTTTTAGGTTTATTAATCCTATGCAATAAGTAAAATGTTTTTCAAATGACTGGAAATGCAAAGTTTTGAGTAGATTTTATTTTAATTTCCGGGGGAGCAGACCACACTAGGAGTGTGTCACTCCACAGCTGCTTGTGTCTCATTAATGTTAGCAGATGTTGGCAAGTATGATGTGGTCTTGAGATTCTGTTTCAAACTGAGTTTATACACCTCTGGAAAAAATTTTAAGTTTCTCTGATTTTACTCTTTATAAGTATATGTTTGAGTAAAATTAACATTGTTCTTTTGTTCTGTGAATTACTGACAACATGTCTCTTAATTTAGATTGTGAATGTATGTAAATAAGCAGTTAGATTTAGAAAACTGCACCAATGAATATCTTCTCATGGGTCTTAACCCTGCTGGGGGTTAAGCACCTCCAAAAGGTCAGATCCTAAAATTGCCCCTGCCGAACACAAAGGCCATTTTGTGCATGCACTGGATTTATTATTGGGGAAACACTAAGAGGTTTCATTTAATCTATCTTTTTTTTCCCCCCTTTTTTGACCAAATCCAATGTATGCAAAATGTTGCTGCAATACCAGCAATATTGCTGTAGATTGTTTATAAAGACGTGACTCTGGTCATCCATAAAAAACTAAACGACATCATCTTCAATGTTGGTACAGTAACTCAAATTTGTGGCACCACACTGTGTCTTCTGGGAGCCAGTCAACCTAATTTCTATATTAATCTTCATCTCTTCTGTAATAGCCTACATCAGGGTCCTTGGTATGATTCCACACATCCAGTTTTCTTGCAAGGGTAAAATGAAGAGCAACTCACCATTGCTTCACTGAACAACTGTTTCTCAAATAGTGAAAAAAAAACAATTCAGCATAAGTAGATTTAGTTCTGCAAAAAATGTAAATACTCCCAACCTGCTGCTGCCATTACATGGGAGCTGTTTCTTTTCTGTGAATTCATCTGGTAAATCACATCCAAAGCTTTTTTTAAAGCTGCTTCATCCTGTTGACCTTTGCTTCTTCCTCCACAGGCTACGGTTTAACCTCGCCTTCATCCCTGCTGCCCCCCCTTAAATCTGACTTAATCAGTGTCATGTACATCAGTGATGTTGCTCTGTCTGTTGTTTAGTGGGTAAGGGGGGGGGTCTTCCTGCCGCTCTCCCTACCTCAGGCATTTTACATTTGCATGAGGAAGGTCAGGGAGGGCTCTAACAGACAAACACCAAAAATAAAAAAGACTTTGGAGACAGGAGGCTGGTGTAAGCACACAATAATGTGCAGTAATCGTGTGATCTGCAGATTCTTTCAACTTCTGTGTTATCAGTGAATGTAACAAATCTCTGCAGCCAAACACCAAACACCTTTTCACACCCACATAAAACTACACACATATTATATACTGTAGAATAAGCATTCTTACCTGTGCTTGGGCTGATGTGTCATTCAAAGCTTTTCTGAGGCCTTGACTCAGTCCCCTGCGCAAGTTCTGCCTCTGAATGCTATCCAGCCTATTCCGTCTTACGTAGATTGACACAACTAAAACAGACAAAGAAGAAAAGTCAATTTGGAAACAAAGCATGACAGAAAATAATATTCTTCTTCTCCAGAGTTTACCTGTTTTCACCCATAACCTCTCAGTTATGTTGCACTGTGGCTGTGGAGCCTCTGTGGTCGTGGTGAAAGGTGAGACGAAGACAGCGGTGACCCCCCTCGGGGGGTTTGCTCTTTGGTTGGGTAATGTGAACGTTCTTCTGCTGGTATAAGTCCTGATGGTTGTGGTGGTTCTTCTGGTAACGGGTTTGGGCTGTAGAGTGGTCGTGGTAGTCGACGCCATCATTACTTTCGGAGAAGGCGTGCTAGTGGTGGGAGGTTTTGTAGGTGGCGATGTGGTTGTTGTGGTGAGCTTCACAGGGGCTGTCGGGGTATCGTGTTGCGGGGTCACCAGTGATACCTGAGATGTGTTCTCGATGGGCCCAGCAGAAAGGATTATCCTTTCTGACTGAGAAGAGCTTAAACTAACCTCATTTTCTTTGGGGAAAGTGGACACAACTGATTTAGATGTTCCAGCTGTAAGATCATCCATTTCTGACTCTGCAAGAACAAATGCCTCAGTCACTTGTTGTGAGTGATCAGAACCTAATGTTAAGGTCAAAGCTGGTGAAAACCAAAGGAATGATACTTTTGATGGGTGTAAGTTTGGTGGTGTTGACAATATGTTAGTTGAATAAAACACTGAAGAGATTTTTTATAAGTATGAGGAGGACAACTGAGAGAATGAAGGTGATGGAAAAGCAATTGACTATGATGGAGACTGACATAAGAATGAAAGAAGTGGGTTAGATAGTAAAGCTGACCTCTGTGGTTCGGCATTAAAATAATATTTGATAGTGTAACAGCCGAGTCAATTGCATACTTGGGATATGGGGCTTTCATGCTCTTATACCTCAGTACAAGAAGAGTAGGTTGTGATAGTATTTCAGGGTTAGTAGTTATAGAAAAAAAAAAGAGTAGAGACACATCTGAACTCCAGACAGATGTAGCAGAAGTTCCTATAATAACTCTGACAGTCCACTGGAAGACACGGCAGATCTAGGAAGAGCCAAAGACAAATCAGGACTTTAGTTCTTATAGTCTGAAGTCCCTAGAGCAAAGGTAGAAAATGCATGCTCTCCAAAGGTCAGATACATTAGAAATGGACTACTGGTGGCAGCTGTTGAATCATCCAAATTCAAAAAATGCATATTATGCTCTTGCTTGTCTTCCAGTTTTTGATGTTCATGTGATGAGCCATCTGCTGCTAAATTAGATTTAGCACTGTCAAAGCTGCTAGACGCGCTTCCTGCTTTAAAAGCACTGCTTTGAACCAGAACTGGCTTGGTGGCTTTCCACTTTGTATACAGAGCCATTAGTTTTTTGCCAGAGCTGAAAATAGCACTCAATGTCTTCACGCTGTTTTGTCCGTCACTAAAAGAGGTAGTTACTGCAAAGGGAGCGGCTAAGGCAATGGTTTTTTTGCTGGCTCAAAATTGAATTTGATTCCTCTCTGCTCTTGCTAGTGATTGATCTCACAGCAGAGAAATTTGTGTCATTAGTGTCAGGAGGGGTTTTGCTAAAGAGGAAGAAGAATAACTGGCATAGAATTCAACCGAAGGGCTTTTAACAGGTTTTAATATGCGATCAAATCTTTCAGGTGAGGGCAATTTAGCAGAAGACATTCTGCTACAGTCTGTGTAAAAAACAAACAAACAAACAAAGGTGTTTTTTAAGACATTAAAGATAGACTTCAAAAAGTCTGTCAACTGCCCTGTCTTGTAAAATGCTGAATCTCTGATTATCATAAACTCTTCCTTTCTATTGAAAAAAGGGAGTAACGTAAATACTTTTGGCATTTCAGTGGAAGTCTTTTGGATACTGGTTTTTATGCGACATGTCTGACATTATGTGATTTTGTTTTCTTTCTTGGAAGTCATCTTCGTTCTCTGATCTTCTAGAAGTTGAGGTTAAAGCAGGATCCTCAACAGGGACTTTATTTTAGGAGGCTGTTTTGAGGATGTCTGCTCCAAAATCAACTTCTCCACATAGAGTCCAAGTGAATTGGGCTTTATTCAGATTTCATGATTGTTATTTAACTGCTTAATGTTCAGTCATTCAGGTTGTTTTCCTTGCATCCACTCGCTGCTCAAAAGGAGATTTTGCCCTTTTGTTGGGTGTAAATATCATTAGCGCTGTCCAGCCTGTGTGGGCTACATCCTTGAAAGTGCCGTTATTGTTACAAATTCCTCAACATCTCTCAGTGCATCTGACTTTGATGTGGACGAGGCTGAGGGGGCGAAAGCGTCGGCGGGGTCAGGTCTCAGCTGAGTAAGTGAAAGTGAGTTATTCAGGTGAGATGGCATGTAAGCAGATCCCAGCTCAGCCCCCGCCATCTCTCCCTGGTTGTAATTTATATTGATAGCAGGAAGTCTGGGACTGCTTTGACCTGCTGCCATCAGTAAATCACCAGGGTTAGATCATGCATCTTCTTAGGAGGACGCTACAGAAACGTGGGTTTGTGCTGGCTTGGCCGCTGTGGTTTGAGAGGGAGGCATTCGATCTGATGAAGATTGGGAGAAACAACAAAAAAGAAACCTATTTGCTGGTTGTGAAGGTTGTTGCCGGTGTCACAGTTGGATTACCAAAATGTGAAATGATTGATGACATGCCTTTACTACTTCTACAGGATAAAGCGTGACTATCAGCTGTAGTCTTGTCTTGATTCCTAATAAAGGCTGTTCGGTGTAACATCTGCTGTGTGACATGACTAGAAAGTGAATAGCCTTTAGCACGGGCAGACAGCAGTGCTGATGTGGGATTATGTGAAACTCCCTGCTGCCTCTGAACTGCATGACTCCTTTGATTGGATGAAATTGGAGAGCTGTTTTTAAGATTATCAGCAGATGCAGAGTTCAGGCTTATGTTCAGATTTTGAATGAATCCATATAAATTAACTAAATGATTCAGACCATTGTTTGGAGTAGAATAAAAAGTGCTGGTCACTGGCCCAAGTAAGACAAAATGACTGTCATTTTATCTTCTCTGCTGGGCTTACTTGGGAACATTGATGACTCGCTTGTGGCGTTTTGTGTATCCTATTAAACAACATATGCTGTAGGTCACCAACCCTATAAGAGGTGGATTTTGCTGGTCTAAAGCTGTCTACCCAAGCCCGAGGCTCAGCAAGTAATAACGTTGATACCTCTATCTGAGAAGCAGGCTGTGTTGGACGCACTCCCCTGACCCTGAGATGAAACAGCTTTGTTTATCTGCTCAGTGGAAGATGACTGAAAAAATAAAGATAACAAGAACGATGGCACGAAGAAGAAAGATGGTGCTGGGTCGACATTGATGTCAATGTTAAAATTGAAATGATGAGCGGTTCTGCTTTCCATCTATAAATGACACATAATGGCTTGGAGGCATGGTAGGTAGGGTATTTTTTAGAATGGCTAAAAACCAGACCTGAGCGTGCTCTGAAGCTGTCTCCGACTGACGATGATGAGGAGGACATGTCTGAGTCTTGGCTGGAACTATGTGAAGGCCATTGGGTGGTGAGTGTTTCATCCTTGCTGATAGTTGGCAAGTTTTTACTTTGATCAAGGCTCACTGGATGTTTGACAGTTCCTGCCATCACAGTTAGGATGGAGGAAAAAGCCGGCTGTCCCGATAAACCTTCGCCCTCTACATCTGCGTTGCTGTCCGGGTGAACCACTTGGAAAGGCACCTCCCCCATCGCTGACACCTCAGCCATTGGTTGGACATGAGGACTGAATGTGGAGCTCCTCGGTGGGGAGCCAGAGGCATCATAGGTGGGTTTTTCTGCAAAAAGAACATAAAGAGAAGATTATTTATTTTTACTTTTATGTATAGCCCTATTTAGATGCCATTTTCTGAGTCAACTTATCCACCACTAACACTATGTACATCTATCTGGCATAGAAATCTATATATCGTCAATACCAACTTCGTTGTGCAGGGACATGAGGTGGAAACATGCCACCAGAGAGGTTGGCCTCAACATGCTTTGACAGCCAATAAAGGAAAGTAATAAACTATATCACAATTATAGTAAATTCCCAGGAAATGCTGTTAGATTACTGCAATAATTACCTGTCAGTCAAAGGTTGCACATTCTTTTGAAAATGAAGTGTAATACAAAGTTTTCAGAAATTATATGACTGTATTAAATTATACATTAGATCTAAGCATTTAAATGGCTATAACCTTGATTTATGAAAATACTTAAATAGAAAGAAATTGTCACATGTGTACCAAAGGGTTTGCTGTGAGTTGCATGAAATGGAAGTAGGAGTGGCTGTGGAGGGAGGTAAAGCTTTAAACAAATGCAGGTCAATTACCATTTACCATGTAGGATGGGGCGAAATGCTACAAACTCAAATTGGTCAACAATTACATAGAGAGCACTGAGGATGACAGTCAATGGTTAATAAAGATCTAAACTAAGGACTCGATTTAATAAAAAGGACAGTTCTGCAGCACTGTCACAATCTTAATGTTACCTACACCGCGTATACTGACTAAATTATATTACGATATTTCTCAATAAAGATGTAACAGATAACAACCACAGATCAAAACTAGTCAATTTTACATTGATTAACTGTGACCTTTTTCTGAAAATAAAAAACATTTACATATTCCAGCATTTAAATATGTCAATAAACAACATGATCTCTGAGGAAATTTGTTTTAACTTTAGTAGAAATCAAAAAAAGGCAAGAAATATAAACTTTGGTAAGTTAATATTTTGTAAGTCCCCTTAGCTCTTCTTTTCCCAATTTTTTGAACAGAAACAAAGGTAACATCAGTGATTTTGTTTCTATTATAGTCCTCAATAAAAAATAAAATCAGAAGTCAGTGCATAAAAAAAGTGCCTGGTTAGCACATCGTGTTGCCTTAACCTTGACAGTTAATGCCAGCATAAAGTTTGCTTACTTACTGTATGTACACAACATTTTGCCTCGAAGGATTTTCAAATTAACAAGCAAGTGTCACAGTGGGCAAAGCAAAAGCAGCTCATCTACTCCCCTTCACACCCACACACACACAGAGACAAGCACTGAAACTTGTAAGGTACAAAGGTGATGTGTTACTCAAGGCTGGCAGGTATTTTTGCTTAACCACTGCTATGTTGAGGGAGGATTTGGGGTTTGACCAAGCACTCAAGTAAACAGAAAAAAAATCAAATAGTATTCATTTTATTCAGTTTTTCTTCTATTAAGTATGCTACTCACTTTGTTCATTTCTTATTTTTGTCTTTATGGGGAATGTTTCAAAGCTGTAGTCAAGGCTTTTCTACATTGTTACAAAAATACTTCTACAAAATAAAATATTACTTTAAGTTGTTTTCTCTGGTGCACTGAACAATTGAAATATTTCTTTTTCCTTGTGCAAATGTTAAGACCTTCATAAACACTGCTCTGAGCCCAGGTTTGGGGAGTAAATGCATTTTTCTGACATTCCCCGACAGCATACCGAGGGCAGACAGTGGTGCATTCCCTAACGAAAGAAAACAGAGGCAACCCTTAAAGTGGAACAAAAGGAATTATTCAAAAGGTTGCAGCTATAAGCTGACCTGAAATCTGACTTCCTAAAAAACACAATAAGGACTCCCGGCGCAAAGCTGTTTGCACTTGCAAAAATCACAGCTCAGAAATAGGTAGCATAATGGATGTGGAGAGCAGAAACCAACAACAAGATGCTGGTGGTGATTACCAGACTGAATTCAGCTGAAGTGGATTTGTCTTTTGTCCATTTCCGTCCTCTTAGCTGCCCTTATTTGTGGCACGTTATCGACTCGACCAAACAGGGTTTCTTTCTTCCATTTTTAAAACTTAGCAGTCGTGTCACATCTGCCGCCCCCTTAGCAAGTTTCCACCGCTGAACTGCAGCAGCTCACACACTCATGTACGACTGCCGTTTCTGAGCAGACATGAGCAATGGTGTTTGAGGAAACCTTATAATGTCTGCAAGACGATCCAGCTTTATTTCATTTGTTTCATAAATCTCTAATTGGTCAAAATGTGAAGAGCTAAATTGTTTTTCACATTGTGAAATTGCTTTTCACATTGTGAAATGTTGAATGTGTTCTCACAAGCTGTTGATATGAAGAGAAATTACAATTACGCACTCACAATATGACCACTAACAAAACAAAGGACATGTGTCCCGCTTCAAGGCCACAAAGAGGTCAGTGAGGTCTTCTACAGCCAATTAGGAAGCCCAGCGGCATCATAAATGTGACTGTATGCAAGAGATGCCAGCGCAATTGGAGGTGTGAGGTTCACCTGTGGTTTGCCACCTGCTCTGACGGCACGGAGCGTAAGGGGACATTCTCAGCAGCATACAAAAGGACAAGGTGTGCAGATGAAAGGAGAGAGGAGGAAGTAAATGATGAGCTGGGAATTAAAGAGAAATTAATAAGAGGTGACACATGATTGAACTCAGGCTCTCTGAGTATGAAAATCAAATTTCTTTCTAAGTTTGCAGGTACAAAAAATAATATAAATAACTGTTTTTGCCTTTAAAATGTATTAAAACACAATAATACTGTAAGTATTTATGTTGATGTTTTGGTGTTTTTTTGTGTTTTTTTACAGTGAACACACTAAATGAAAACAGTGGAATTTTAATTGTTGCACCAACACAGTTTAGCTAAAGTGAATTAACAAGGTTTTACAGATATAAATCTCAAAAGTGTGACATGCATTCACTTTTACACTCCTCTTACTTTTACACTCCTAAGGAAAAGTGTGGGCAGTCATTATTTTCTTATTTCACCTAATAAGAAAATAATGTCCACTTGTAAAAATTGAATCTCTGTATAGATACAGCTTTTCTACAAAGGTAGTTCAAGAGTCAGAGAAGATTTTTGAACAAACAGGTGAAGACCAAGGAAGACATGAGGATATAAAACAATATTTGTAGCTACAAACTTGTGGCCAAGGAGTAAGAGCACATTAATCATAGAGGCAGTCCAGAGGGCTACTGTAAGGACCTGCAGAGATTTACAACTGCAATGAGAGAATTTGTTGACAAAACATCTATTAGTTGCAAACTTCATAAATCTTTTTTTTTTTTTTTTATGGAAGTACAAAAAGCTAAAAGTCCACAACCCATGTTGGCAGGCCTGACAGTCAAAGTGCTCTGGTCAGATGCTTCCAAAACTGAGCCTCTTTGTCCACAGGCAAAAGATTGTGTTAAAGAAAATTAACATAGCACATCACCCTGGACACACCAGTCCAATGGCCTCATGATCTGCCTCATTTCTCCAGGAATAAGGCAAATCAGAATTGAATGGAAAACTGATGTAGCCAATACAGGGCAATCCTGCAGGGGAACTGTTTGAAGCGAAAGAAGTCACAAAATGTACAAAAAAAATGGAAATAATAATTTTGTCAGGAACCATAAAGCAAATTAGAACAGAAGTGCATTTAAGCTGAGCTTTGCTTCAAGTTAAATACCAAAATGCATTGACAAAAACATGGAGAACAAGAATAAGAATATAATTCAAAGATTCAATGGAATATTTCTCTGTTATTTCTCATTTAAATAGATGCTGAAGAGATTAAATTTATATACATAAAAAAATGTATTTGCTTTTCATCTGTTTACCTTTGCAATAAAATCAAAGACTTGAATATTAATGTAAATGTTGGTCATTGAACAGATAAGTATCTTGAGATAAACAATCAATTCAAAGTAAACTTCAAAAGCACCAACTTTTGTCAGCTTTCATTTGAGCAGGGACACATAAACTGTCTTAAGTTTTGATTTAAAAGTGCCTGTAAATATATTCGGTCAATTGCTCTTATTTATATCAGTGGAACCCTTTATTAAGTGTGTCAAAAATTATTCACACAGATGAGCATCTGTTATTGAAACAAAGAGTTGTTATGTGCAGGAAATATTGGTCACCGTTAAATACAAATATCCATTCTACTCTTAACACAACACCCATTACCACAGGCTCCAGAAAGAAATTAATATTTGATAGGTCATTTCATTACAAAACACTTGGTTTTAGTGTACTTTTAAAAAATAAAAATAAAAAGAAGGCTCTATCACCCTGCCTTGTATTTAAAACTTTCTTCTTCCCAACCCTGGTCCTCAAGGCCTGTTGTAGAGTTTTCCCTGCTCTAACGTGCCTGATTCAACTGATTGCTGTACAACAAACGCCTGTTAATCAGTCATAAATTGAAATCAGCTGGACTGAAGCAAGGAAATACCTAAAACCTGCAGGGCAGTGTGCCTTGAGGACCAGAGTTGGGAAACACTGAACCAGCAGGCCCAAACCACAGACCTCATTTTCACACTGATTTTCCCCCCTCTGCTGGCAGCATTATCTTTGTGCTACCAGGGCGCAGACGTGACACTAGTGGGGCCTGCACTGCTCCACTCTTATTATGCACACACTTTCTTTTTGCTTTGAGCTGTTTTTGTTCTCTCATGTGCAGAAAACAGTAAACAAGGCAGTATAATTCAAATAGTAGCCTAACGGTCCGCTGCGAGCACAGAAACACGCTGAAGAGTCCGGGTCAAGCTGTTTTCTTTTTCTTTTATTATTATTTTTATGGAAAGTGCCTGAAAAGTATATTTTACGCATTGGCTCGTATAGAAAAGGAGTTCCACACACAACTGCTTTGAGCTGTTGTTCTTTTGAAATTATAAAAAAAAAACGCAGCTGAACGTATGCATTTTCATCTGGTTTCAAGCTTGGAGAAGAAAAACCTGCAGGTTGTGGCTGAGATGGGCCAACAGGATAGTTGTAAAGTATGTTACACAGGCTGAACGTTTTCATTTTTCTACATATGTTTTTATGAACACTCAACCTGAGTGCAGTTTTTTGGGAATTTTATCTGACAAGCCATCACAAAGTAGAGCACGGAAAAAAGAAAAGTGTTGTGTGCATTTCCATGAATCCACTTTCAGACAACTCTGTGCAGAAACTGTATTTGCTGCCAACAGGGTTTCACACCATTTGAAGCATTTCAATACCAGCTTTACGCATCTAGAAGCAGAAATATTCCATCATTATTCCACCACTGGGCAACAGGCATGGGACAGACCACCAGTTCATCACTAGGCAACAAAAGACAAACAAACATGTACGCACTCACACCTAGAACAATTCATGTTATGGACTGTGGGAAAAATCTGGAGTACACAGAGAGAAGCCACACATCCGCAGGGAGAACATTCAAACTCCATCCACAAAGAACCCCGAATTCAAACCCAGAGTGTGTTTAGCTTGGTGGTGATTTTCTGTCAGGTCATGCATCACTGGATTTATCATTCACAAGTCACTAGATTTGTAGTTTGGCAATGGTTTTCTTCCTCCACACTTCCATAAATTTTCATATTTTGAAGGCCACAACTAATAATTGTTATTTCAACAACTTCAGTTACATCCCTGTGCGACAATCAAATCTGGGAACACTGTTTTATAACCGTTCTGTTTTTCATCTGTTACGAAATTTTACATGCGGCTTCTAATGGTAGCAAATTATTAACATTTGGCCTGAAATTTACTGTTGCTAATGCTTAGGACATTTCGGATCGAAAAAAGCTCGGCAGTGGTCAAATCAATCAATCAATCAATGTAAATGCTCTGTCTAAATTAACCCATTTTGCATGCATTGTTTTATTAATGATGGGGTAAGTGAAAAAAAAACTATGTAACAGCAAACAGAACAGTGACTCAGAGGAAGAGCTGCTCTCACCATCTTTCTCTCTTTCTCCTGCCCCGTCTTCCTTTCCCTCCAGATGAACATGCAGGCACTTTTTCAGCCTGACAAGTCAACAGAGTGACTCCAGTGCTGAAGCAGCTCAGGACACTCTAGTTATTAAGGCTTATGTTGTTGCAGTCATGTCCACTCCTATTACAGTTTATGGAGCATGTTCTCTGCTGCCCGTGTTCCAATGTTCCAACTCAAATTATTTGGGTTTCAGTGGAAAAAAAAAATATATATATATATATATATATATATATATATATATATATATATATATATATATATATATATATATATATATATTGTATTCTGGTCATATTATAGACATCCTTTCTTAAATGTTTCAAATACAAGGAGCCCTCTACCTGTTTCAGTCATATAAAAGCAAAAAAAAAACATCTAAGCAGGCATGGTCATGTCAAGTAGGATGAGCCTAGTCATGAAATTATGAATGGTACACTGTGCTCTCTAAAATAAATGTTACAATCATCTCCTCCTGTATTTGCACCTCTGTGTGGTGCATTAGACCAATCATCCCATTGAGAGTCTCTTCTTGTTTGTCACTGCCGGTACTGGCTGAGTACAGGACACTCATAGTCCTCTAACTCTTGGCTTTTGCCAAAAGCCTTTTTTAGGAAGCGACAAAATCCGCATTCTCTCCGGGCTCAGGTAAGTGAACACATATCTGATTTCACAGGCTGTTCAGCGACTACAGAGGAACAAAGGTCAGCATGGAGGGATTATGTAATTCCACAATTTCTATCACATGTTTAAACTTCTTGCTGCAAGGCCACACCACTGTTCAGCCTGAGCGGTCAGCAATTATGTAAATTATCAAAAAATTATAAATGGCATCAAGCTGCTAAGGATAATTAAAGACGCAAAAGCAATTTGACAGGTCGCTAGTCTGTTGCAGGGCAACACAGAAACATACAGGACAAACAACTATGCACAAACACACCTAGGGAGAATTTGAACAAAACCAGTAAAAAATGCTTGTGTTGGTGAATGGCAAGAGAACCCAGCATACAAAAGAACATAAATATAAAAGATGAGTGTTCTTCTTTCTGCTTTGGGTTCAATGAAAGAGACCCTAGATAATGAGTAGTCTTTCCAGGTGATGAAAGAAGTAAATTCATCATTTATTTCTCAGTAACAAGACTCAATTAAAAAAAAAAATAGCCTTGCACAAGTTTCTGCTGTTTAGGCAAGGACAGAATTTTATATTCTTTATGACTTGACTAAGTGACCACCTGTTTATCTGATAAAACATTTCCTACTTAATTACCTCACGCAAAATCGATACACAGTAAGGTTGAAGTTAGTCCTCACCAATAAAATGAAAATCTGTCAGGCTTTGGTGAGTAAAACAAGCTGTGTTCCATCAACAAACACTCTGATCTGTACAGATGTATTGTGTGTAAACATGTAGGAGCACGTCTGAGCAGAACATTCTTTTGATGACTGCAGTGATCCAGGGAACCTCGTTGAGCCAGACATGATGACTGAAAGTCAGAAGCCTCAGAGAGTTTCTTCAGGCGATTGCAGATCAGTAAAGATAAGATTTTTTTTACATCCTACACCATGTCCAGAGGCAAAGCTGGCCTCTCAATCACGAGATAATAGAAAAGGTAGCAACTCACCATGGAAATTTCACAGAAATGAAATCTATGCATTAGATTTCATTTCTTTCAGCAGTGTTTTATTTTTATTTTTTTTTTATCTAAATGTTGTAATTCTCATCATTTTGCAAGAAATAAGATACATATTTGTTCACAAAACTGGGCTCCCAGAGGCAGGAATTCTATAATCATTGTACCTATTTCCTGATATCTTCTGATAAATGAACAGAGAGGAGGCTGTGTCAAACCAGAGCCAACGGCTGTCTAATGGAGCCATACATATCAAAGCGAACAGGCGACAAGTGTAGAAGCGTCACTCCATGCTCGGGGCGGTGATGGGCTGGGAAATTACAGCAGCCATTTCACATGCCAGGCTGTTGAGAAAAGGCAACAGATAGTGACAGCAAATGATGAAAAAGGCCAACACAAATGCCCTATACTGTAAAAGTCTTTTTTTGTTTTGTTTTGTTTTGTTTTGTTTTCAAAAATGGTACTTTGGCAGAAGGAAAAACCTGAAAGGTACAAAGGTTGACAGCTGGAAAGATATATAACAAATAACTGCAATGAACATGTGACAACTGTACAGTCTGATTGTATCAACCTGGCCTACATAGCAGGCTCAGTTGTGACTGGTTTGGTCTGGAAAAGGACACGTGAAAGTGTGTTTGAACATGAGGAGGTCCAGATTCAGCTTGGAAGCACTTACTGCTTCCCATATTTATGCTATTAGATTTAAGCTCGTATAGTATTTAAACCAGTAACTTCAAATAACTGTTACTTTGACATTTCAATGAACATTTGGGTAGGTTTTTGTCATAACTAGGTTAGCATTTGAAAGTAATTTGAAAATAACTTAAAGGAACAATAAAATGGAAGGAAGTACACAATGCCCAAAGAATAATATTCCCAAAATTAAACTGTATAAACTGCACAGAATAATTTCATTTTGACGTTGTGAGCCCAGTTTATAAACTTTTTCCTGGATGGAATGTGTTTTTGTTTTTTTATTGCACTAAATAAATTAATCATTTGAAAATTATTTGAATGCTTTTAATTAGGCTATGTTTGTTTGATAATGATAGACAATTTTGAACTGTAACCAAATAGTAAAAAACACACAACTGGATTAAAAATAAAAAATATATATATTAAAAACTATAGCTCCAACTAAGGAGAAATTGGCAATTTCAAGGTGTTTTACTGGGAATATAGAAGATGTTTAATATCCAAATTAGACCATTTTTGAAGTGGGATTAATATGTTTTTTTTAATATTCATAACTCCAAACTACTTGCGCAGTAAAACTCATAAAAACTTCAGATATACACAAAACATAACAAAGCCTTCTGTATTAAACAAATAATAAAAACATAGAACGCCCTCAGGTGTCTGTGGTGAGATGTCACACATGAGATCGATGTCACATCAGGTGGAGCTCAGCATGGTCAGACGCTACTTCTCTGTTCTGCTGTCATTGCTGAGAAGTTCCCATACCCGTCTGTCTGACCGTTTAATTGGACCCTCAGAGAGAATTCAAATGAAATCAAAGCTCTTCTCTTGGTGTGGCAGAAAGCTGACTGTACTTGTGTTTTATTTGCCCTGTGCTGATCTCCTGTCTCTGTCCCCGTCGGACCAGTTGTGCTGCAGTGATATACCTACAAGTCCCCAAAACACATTTTGAAGAATATTTTTTGTCTTATGTAACTTTTGGGGAATGCCACCTTATTATTATCCCCCAAGTGATTGCGATTATAAATGAAATCCAAAATGAGAACAATTAAAGCAAACTTAACCTTACCTTACTAAAGCAACCAAATCATTCATTCTAGACTTTCAGATATGGCACCTAGCTCAAGTAATTGTTAAAGCACGACCGCTACGCAGTATTTTTTGATTAAAGAGGCTTGATGCTGTCAGAGCAGGTCATTCTTTCAACTCGGATTTGCCACAAAAACCCATGCTGACAATCTACAGGCTAGTTAAGAGAAAAAACATAGTCACTGTGCCTAAATTCTGTAAAAAGAGTACATTTGTTTCTATTAGGATGGTGCAACAGCATAAACTCCAAAGCACTTATTTTAAATGTGTCAATCAGCATCTCACAAGTAAAAGCACAACAAAAGGAGAAGCTGACAACCAAAAGAGACGGATAACATATTTATAATTTTAATTCAATGATGCACACAACCTCGCAACTGACTCACTACGGTTCCTATGTTGAAAACTATTAACCTCTGAAAGCTGTTCAAATCACAATCATATTTATTCCCTGACAGTGTACCACAGTGTAGTTCGAGGCCTATAAAATAGGGAGGACAACCATGACAAATAATAAGGTGGGATAAGTCTGCTAAGCTTCCAGGATTGTCCCCTGAACTCGACAGTAGAGTCAAGTACAAGAATGTCAAAATCCTTTTCAAACTGTCACACAGCTTTGTAATCTGGGGTCAATATAGCAAAGGGCCACAAAGTAGCTTATTCTGGCTAGGATTCACAGGGATTTAGGAATCAAAGTTTCCAAAACTCATTGATGGATTACAAACATGACACCATACATTGCGTTCTGTATTCAGACACTGGAACTTCTAACATTTTATTACATTACAACACAAATACCATGTATTTTATCTTCAGTTCTACTTGATAGACAAAGCAGTGCACAACTACAGTGCATAATTGTGAATTGAATGAAAATGTTTAGGGTGTTCTAGTCTGATTTTAAAAACCACACACACACACACACACACACAGCTTTTTGGCCTTCAAGCAAAATGCTGTTTGTAAAACACTGATTTTCCTCGGTAAGAGCATAAAAGGCAGTTAGAGTTCATAGAACAATAAATGAAGATAAGCACAATCCTAGAAGACAAAGCTGTACACACTAGACATTCAGTCCAAGGCAGATAGTTCTTATAGAGGTCATAGCATTGACACCTTGCTATAGATGGATGGAAACAACATTGTGTTTGCTATGCTGAGAGTTAGTTCTTTAGATCCCAAAGACTCAGGTGTGAAATGCTTCACTTTTTAAATACTATCATTTTAAGAATGTGTTTGACATGCTTTGCTGTCAAGCCCAAAACAATAACCCATCTTTACCTTGCTCATGTAGCCCAGAGAAGCTAAACCTTTATGACTTTATGGTAAACGTGAGCCGAAATCTTTATATCACAATAGAGAGACTACACAATTGTTTGCACTCACAATGGTAACCCAAGCAAAAATGTTACAACTAACGCTGTGATAATAATAATAATAATAAAAAAAGAAGCTGCATTATGGCTAAGCCATAGACCGGGACTGTGTTCCCGGTCAAACAACATGTATGTAGCACAACACAGACACTGATTGTGATTCATATCAAAGTGATCAGGTATTCAACCTGGACTCACCCCTCAAACAGGCAAACCAGCAAAGAGATCACCACTCCTTCCCGCAGGCTGAGTGACAGATGAGCTCTCAGGGAAACATCCTAAATTCAGCCAATCACTGCAGGATAACAAGGCTGATAACTCACAAATACCAAAAATCAACTGCATACCTGAATTTTGAAAATATTTACTATACCACAGAGTTGGAGAGGACTATGCTTTGAATAGATAATCATTATTGCCGGGTCTCCAGTGCTTACAATACTATGCTATAAACTAATGCTTTTCCTGCTACGACATGTCAACACTTCCACTGTGAAAAAGGTTTAATTTATGTCACTGTGGTTGCGAAAACCATTTGCCTGCAGGGCCGCTGTTCGTTAGTTCGTGCTGCTGCTGCAATACAATGCAGCTTTAATTGTAATTTTAAAACTGACATGCAATTAAATGATTTAGAAGTAATTATGTAATAACAAACATTCAATTAGAAGCTCATTAATCATGACAAAAGCTAGGAAAACAAAGGGCTTTTAAACAGCCCATTGCAGAATTTATAACCATAAATTTAACTATTTTAGTCTGTCACAATAGCTACAAAACATGCTTCATGTAACTTGAACTGCGGCATCACTGGAGTCAATCTTTTCAGTGTTTGCTTCGACAAAACAGAAGTTGCACACGGATCATTTAGATAAAGCAGAGATGGAGTGACCTCATACACGCTAATATTTTTCTGACATCAAAGCAGAAAATATTTGCTTTCTGGATTGTGAATGTGCACTTACACAAAAAACACATTCAAACAGAAGGGAAGATTTTTGTGGGGTTAATGAGAACATGTTCCTGGTCATCACTTTTTTTTATTGTACTGAGCTCTGCTAGTTTTGGGTCAATAAAATTTTGATTAAAGTTAGTGTGAATGTGATGGTAATGATTAGGCATAAATGTAGTTACTAATCTAAATGGAAGTCAATACAAAGTCATCAGATCGATAAAATTACAAGGATGTGTGTGTGCGGCGGGGGGAGTTGTAGAACAAATGGATGTGAGTGTGGGTGTGTGTAAAAGATGTGTGAAAATACTTCATCTGGAAGTTTAAGGAAGTTATTATGTTGAGAAGAGCATACACATCATAGCACTCAACACCCAAACACAGCAGAGGCCAGGTAGGAAATCCCCCAGAAAGACCAATGAGTTAATGTTGGAAGGCCTCCTTGTCACCAGCCTTTTCTTTACCTCCAATGATTTTCAATCAGATTCAAGATTCAAGTGAGACCA
Organism: Gambusia affinis; assembly: GCF_019740435.1. Classification (NCBI taxonomy): domain Eukaryota; kingdom Metazoa; phylum Chordata; class Actinopteri; order Cyprinodontiformes; family Poeciliidae; genus Gambusia; species Gambusia affinis. Next base: position 13,522,705 of record NC_057869.1, on the reverse strand, counting down.
CCGCAAAATGCTAAGGTTACTTTCGTCAGAGGAAACATGTTAGTAAAATTGAAAGAATACCTTAAGTCTAAATCTGACAAAGATATGAATAGTTTTGGGACAATTACAATTATTCAAAGTACTTCAGGGACTTTCCATCATTGGGAGTTTTGGATGTCTTTTGTTTGTTACTGCGCAATAGCCAGCCCCGCCCTCTCCTCACAACTCCTCGGGCTGACTACTGAACCAGTTCTCTGTCTAACAGGTCCGGAGAATCTCTAAGACCTGGGTCTTACCCTGAACAAGATCTATAAGAGATAATCTATTTAAACTGGTGGCGAAAGGGATTCGTCTAGCTCTGACTACCTCCTTATCCAGAAGTTATGACCCTTCCCAGTTAAGGAACAATCAACCGAGTAGCCCTCACAGCCGCATAGTTCCAATAACCACTTCTGTTAACGGTAGTTCCCTTTCTAAAATTGTAACGTGCACTTGGTAACGGCTAGATAATTTTTAGTGACTAAGACTAAGATAATCACAGGGTCATTATTTTTCTCTCACCAAAGGAAAGTCTGAAGCCACCACATTACTAGAATCATGAATACTGATTTTACTATAAATAGAAGAACTTTAATTCAAATGACTCAATTAATTTCAATGTCCACAACCTAATCAGAATTTTTTAAAATATATGAATTTATTAAGCAAGCTTTAGCAGGGAAAATGACAGGCATACAGAATTTACTTGTGATTACCATACAAAGAAAATCAATATAGTTTAGATCAATTCAACCTTTACCTAACAACCTCCCTACACTGTCATCTATCTATCAAATAAGGCTTTGGGTGTGGCACAACTCATACCCATCGATGGTATCGGATCTTGGCAACAGAGTCCTTGTAGTCCTTGGTCAGAGTCTTTGACTTTGAATCATAAATCCTCTTTGGAACCGAAACAAAATGAACTGTCTGCTTCATCCAGCCGAACAGCCCTTAGTCGATCCTGTGACTTTTGTTCAGTTCCCCAAGTCTGTTGCGATGTGGTTTTGAGATCGTTGGGTCGAGAGCAGAGTGTGGAAATCCAATGAGGAACCAAGGCAGTGGGTCGGTGGATCTCGCCCTTTGGTCCGGCGTGAGGAGCTCCGTTGTCCTCCTTGTGAGGCGCTTTTCTTGGTTCCAGGGCGTAGTCCTCTGCTGGTCTTCTTACCACACTTGTGTAGAGTCTCAGCGCCGGCGACATTTAAGAACATCGTATCACCTCGGTCTCACATTTTTATACGTTTCTGCACTTGTGGGCATGTACCCCAGATAGAGAGAGAGAGAGCAGGGGTGCTGCTTGCGTTTGCCCGCCTCTACACTCAGGCCCCAACCATTGTGGGAGATTGCACACCACTCTGGTGACATTCGTGACTTGGGTCATATTGACCCTGTTGCGAGATAACGTGCTTTTGACACCTGCGACTATTGGAAACTTTCTCAAGTGGCAGGCATACTTGTGACCTGGCAGTTGCACAACTAAACCCACTCTCATGTTCTGACATTTGCAGTTTGCACCCACCTCAGCCTTCCTTCTCTTTCTTTGATTCTATACTTTTATCCATATAATTAACTTTAATCAATAAAGTTTGTTTTATATAAAACATCAATTCATTACATTAGATTATTTGATTTTGGTTCATCGTTACAGAAAACATACTAAAATACAGAGATTACACATTAAGCAATCACTATTAATCAACACACAAAGCTGTAGCAGTCTCCTAGGCATTTTTATAGAAAAAGAACATCTGTAAGCACATCCTCATGACTGCGCCAGGCCCCAACTCTTAGCTCAGGCCTTCGCCCTGGTTACTGTTGAAGGTTGCGAAATAATGCACCTGTGACACTTGTGACCTGGGTCACTTTGACCCAGGCACGTAGGACACGACTCCTTTTCCGAGAAAAGGAGCAACTGCATCCTCCAAACTCACATCTTCGCACCGAGAGTTGCTAAAGTCGCACCCACACCCCACTTTTGCTCAACAACCTGTTTCCAAATAAGGTGTTGACCATCTCTGCTCTCCTGTTAGTTCCTCTTTCTCCCTTAACCTTTCACCTACAATCTACCTCCAACACATCAGTGATCTTTAATTGCAGTTACACCTTTGACACCATTTCAAGTTCAGAGTAAAAATCACATTTATAACATTTCAAGTTCAGAGTAAAAATCACATTTATAACTTCTTTTACTTCTCTGATTTATCATTCTTTTATAATGTTATGATAACCATAATTTATCAGTTACTCTTATTATAATCTTAATGTGAGTTATTACAAATGTTTTCTGTAAAGAAACCAAGAATAATTCATGATTCTTATTATTTGATATCAAAGTTACAGTTACTTGTTTTACTTGTAAGAGTTCCCACTAATGTAAGTGTAAGTGTAAGTATTATTACAAGTAAACCAATATTAATATAAGTATTTTACTTTGAATCTTATCCAATTACTCACAATATTTAGATTTCTTTCTTTAAAACTTTCATGCTAAGTAATAGTCTGAACTATTTTTATAAATCTGCAGGCTGGAAACTTACTTCCTCTTTTTCCAGGAAACTGCTTTTCCTGTTTCATGACTCTCTCTGTCTTGACTATGATTTCTTATGATTAGATAGAAAAAAGTAGAATTAAAGCAAAGTTTGCAGGAGACAGAAACAACACACACAACCAAATTGATTTTATTGACATTTAAGTCTACTGTTGGGTCTAGATTTTACTTGAATAATTAATTTTAAAGATAACTTTATTTATTGTTACTGTTAAACTAAAATCTCCAGCATGGGGAAGTGGGATGATTTCGGATTTTCTTGACACTTTGCATTATTAGTTATGACTGGTTTTTGTGCAGTGAACTTTTATAACATGGACTATGAGGCAGTAGAGCTGTTCCCATCATGCTGTAATGGCGAAGTGCACCATAACAAAACTTATTGCCACTGGTTGCTTTCTATGTCAGCCTACATGATGTGTTTTGATGTTTTGAAGAGACCTGAGAGGATATTCAAAATGTCCAGCTCTGTTCTACTTATCCCCCAAAAATTAGAATTTTTTACAGAGCAATTTTTTTAGCTACACAGTGTCTCTGTGTAAAAACACATTAGCTAGGTCTCTTTAAGGACGTGAAGTGCATTTAAAGCGGATTTTTAAAATAATATTTCACTACAGAACGGTGTCAGGCTGGTTTCCCTTACCCTATATTAGAGTTAATAAACCGGGTTATATATTGCATACTGCACAGCACGTTATATTATACTTAGTTCCAACAGAGTGAAAAATAGCCAATTTACTATTTCCTAGAATTTTTAAACTTTTTCAAAAGAGCATGTAAAGTTTTCTGAAACCTAGAAAAATAGATTATTCTTTCTAATATGTCATTTAGATCTAGTTGTATGGACAGTTTCAACATGTAAAGTCTTTATTGAAAATATAGATTTGCATTTATCATCAAAAATTTAAAAATGTAGAAAGTTATCTCTGAACATAGAATTAATAAATGTTCATTTAGAAATTAAATCCATAGGAAATTTTAAGTTCATTGGCTGTGCAATGTACAGCATGTCAGAATTACTGACATACTTAAGTTAATTAATTAATTTTCTTTGTTTTTTAAGAAAAGAAAAGGCTCTTCCAATCCAGCCAATGAGACACTAAAGATGTGTGATGAAATAATCTACTGTATCTGCTGTAATTCTTTGGCAGGCAATGTATCACCCTGCAAAATCTTACCTATTCCCAGTTTGATTGTTGATCAGATTTACACACAGATTGCAGAACAGCTAAAAGGATAGACGTCTCCATGGAAGCCATCTATTCAGGATGAATAGCTCAGCTAGGATATGTCTTTTGAACACGGTCCTTTCAGGATTAGAAATGGAACAGCTATGCTGCAGAACAAGTATGTGTATCTACTGCATTATATAAATGTCGGTATAAGTGCATACAGCAAAGATTGCATGGCCTGGTCCATTTTGATTTGTTCTGTCACGATTTGGTGTCTTATGAACAAGGAACAAACAGAATTCCAATGTTAGTTTGACTCTACTTCTGAACTTATACCTGTAATTATTAAGCTCTAATTAGTTGTCTTCCTTCACAACAAACCCATTTTAAACTCTGAACTTCTTTTGATTTCTTTTATGGTCTCAAGAATCCCACCTGTTATGCATTTACAGTCCACGCCCTATTGGATGCTGACCATGTCTCAGAATGGCATCCATTGACTTTGATAAGCCTTTGAAAGTAGAATTACTGTGAATAAACTCGCTTCATGATTTTACCCTGAGGAGAGCCGCTTCACCTTCAATGATCGTCTAAAAAGGTGCAGCGCTGCAGGCAACAAAGACACATGGAGAACGAGGTAGACAGCAACACTCTGAACAGAATCCTGTTCCTGCTATACAGTAAAACTGTTTCTTTCTCATCTGTGAAATTGCTATGGAGCCACAACTCTCCTGAGGAAAATATTAGATCATCTACAGTCCTGCAGCCCACTTCACCTTAAAAACAAAAAATTATGTAATACAGGTAATATCAAGAAACCAGCTGAGAAGGTCCTGACCACTTTCTGCTTCACTCAAAAGTCTACGACAGGCAAACTTATTCTAAAGACAGCTAATTCCAATTATTTAAAAAGATCAGCTTTTATGTCATGATTATCACAGGCAAAGTTAGTTAAACTGTTTTATCTTGTTGCATACAAAGCATAAACGGTGACATTTGTAAGACGCCTATATGACACTAGGACTTTCTTAAAGAAGTTGAACATTCTTCAGAAAATAAGCTAACCAAAACCTAAATGGCGGAAACAACCCAGCTAAGGCTATATTTGAAGCCTGTGATGAACAGGACTCCAAATTCTCCAGATACCAATCTTTACAAACAGGCTATAGACTCATGAGAGTTTCTGGAAAGTACTCACAGTGCGTAATTTTCATCACATTTTATGTTTCAGCCTCACTCCAAATTGTATTAAATAAATGTTTTTTTTCCCCCTCAAATTCTGCACATAAATACCCAATTGAGACAGTGTAGAAATTTTAACAAATTATTAAAAACATAAAACCAAAAACTCTAAAGACAGATAGATAGATAGATGGATGGATGGATGGATGGATGGATGGATGGATGGATGGATGGATGGATGGATGGATGGATGGATGGATGGATGGATGGATGGATGGATGGATGGATGGATGGATGGATGGATGGATGGATAGGTAGGTAGGTAGGTAGGTAGGTAGGTAGGTAGGTAGGTAGGTAGGTAGGTAGGTAGGTAGGTAGGTAGATAGATAGATAGATAGATAGATAGATAGATAGATAGATAGATGGATGGATGGATGGATGGATGGATGGATGGATAGATAGATAGATAGATAGATAGATAGATAGATAGATAGATAGATAGATAGATAGATAGATAGATAGATAGATAGATAGATAGATAGATAGATAGATAGATAGATAGATAGATAGATAGATAGCATCATAAAAGGTTGTAGCATCATAAAAATTCTGAAAAAGTGAAGCGGTGTAAACACTTTCCAGATGCACTGCACATTTTGAGTATGAATCCTTTTGAACTGAGCATTTCTCCTATAGAGCCAAGACAAAACTGAAACGATCCTTGATGGTATGTTCTAAAGAAGCCAAGGCATTTCAAAACCAAATCTGTTCAGCTGTGTCATTTTGTGCTGCAGATCAGCTGCTGATAAAGCTCGAAAGGAACCCTCCTCTGTACTGGTGATGAAACTGATTGTGGTAGAGCAGAAGCCTCCCATGCATATGGTTAATTCTGCAGATTGTGACAAGGTCATTGAAACAAACTAGTGTGATACCATGGTCTGTAGATTGTACAGCACTTAGCTGTATCCTGACCTAGACAGATAAACTTAAGCTGCCCCAAACCCTAGGGCATTGTGCTATTATGGGCACACACGTCAGAATCATATTGGGAGGGTACTGCTGACATATACAGCAGGTGCACTATTTGGAAAATACTAAGAATGTAGCAGCATCGTGACTGCTTTCATATTGAACAAAGTTCTCTAAATTAGATGCTATTCAGGCACAATCTAGTGGGATATGTTGGCGACTGAAAGCATAGATTGTGAGCATCTGCCCTCAGCACAAGTAAATGGAAAGGTCTTTTGCGTGTATGACCGTAGAAGGTACAATCTTCAGAGGCGGAACAGCTACACACTGCTTGATTATGTGAGTAATGATTTGATGAAATGGGTTCTGGAGAACAGCCTGTCTCATTTCAAGACTGGCTCCATCACTCTAACAAGAGATAAAGATCCACCAACTGCAACGCAGATTAAAAAATGCACTCAAGCATAGTAGAAGTAAATGTGTCGAGTATAAAGTGTTTAAAGTTTTAAATAAGAATTGCATGGAGTTTTTAAGTGTGTGTCTTCAAAAGCCAGCATTCTGTCCAAGGAGTAATATTTAAAGTCCGTATAGAGTTTAGCTGAGTGAGACTTAAATATTGTTTAAATATTCACTCGGTGCTCTGTGAGTTTAAATTACTCTTGATGCTTCACTGTTTCTGACATCTCTGCTCCAGAAAGACTGCCTCCAACTTGTTTTACAAAAACTAAAATCAGAGGGAGTTCTCCGAATCAGAGAATTGGGTGAGCTACAGTATCAAAGGATTTTCTATAAGCTGAAAATGAGAAACACTCATTTATTCAGAGCCAGAACAGGCAGCCTTTTTTTTCTGCTTAAACCAGACATTGGTCCGTGCCAGGTGATGAATGGTTTGTTTGTATTTTCTGCCTAGATGAATGCAGTGAGCTAACGTGCTGTCAATACCATCACATACCTGGAATTTGTCAAATCTGAAGGTAAGAAAATGCTCCTAATGTCAAGTTAAATGTAAGAAATTTCTATATCATTAATTTTTGGTTGTTGTTTTCTTTATTCTGTTAGATTCCTTCACGTGGTAAAACACAACACTGTGCTCCTTCTACCATGATAAAATCGTGTTAATGGTGGATTTCTTATTTGTTCAAACCCACAACATACAGTAATTAGAGGACACAAAAGATCAAACAAAAGAGTGAGTATTTAAATTTACATAACAATTAAAAACACACACTGATGGAACAAGCTGATGAAAATTCCCACAACCCAAAAAGGGGGTCACCACACAAAAATACCCAGCCAGGGGTCTTTCTGCATGGAGTTTGCATGTTCTCCCTGTGCATGGTGGGTTCTCTCCGGGTTCTCCGGCTTCCTCCCACAGTCCAAAAACATGACTGTCAGGTTAATTGGTTTCTCTAAATTCTCCCTAGGTGTGAGTGTGTGTGTGCATGGTTGTTTGTCTTGTATGTCTTTGTGTTGCCCTGCGACAGACTGGCGACCTGTCCAGGGTGAACCCCACCTCTCGCCCGGGACGCAGCTGGAGATAGGCACCAGCAACCCTCCCGACCCCATTTAGGGAAGAAGGGTGTAAAGAAAATGGATGGATGGATGGATATTGCCACATTTTCTTAGGCCATATGATCCAGTTAATATTTATGTTGAAGCTATTTTTTTTACTTTATTTCAAGTTTCAAACATGTTATTCTTTTAAATTAAACCACAAATTCACTTCAGAGTTCATTTAATTTTAAAGTGAATTCAAACTAGACTTATCAGTGCAACACTGATGTGTAGAAAACATACTTGGAAGATTCATAAGGTTATCTATGTGGGACAAAAGTCTAACACTGATCTAAAAGGTCCAACAGGGTCATTATAAAGGGCCTTTGATTGTAAGTTGAAATAAGTAAAAGGTCAAATAGAGGTTTTTGCATATAATGTTTTACAGCCAGGTTGCTTTTATTTTATTTTTGCTTTATTCAAGCAAAAAATAAAAAACCCAGAATTTTTTTATCGTTAGCAGTCTGTAGCCCACGAGACACTAAACAGTTGCCTTCTGAACAAACTAAATACTTAAAAGAAATGTATCTTTTTGCTTTCACGTTTACGTGTACGCCTAATTAGTTTCAAATAACATTGTACTATAAAATCACAAAGTAGTTAGCCAAAAAAGCAGCTGACACAAGGATGTTTCTCTCTCTAATTAAAAATGATAACTAGAGTTATTAACAACTCTGTGAAAAAAAGTGAACGTTAAACATAAGTTTCTGTGGCCGACCACAACTTGCTTGGCTTGTAACTTACAACCATTTGCGGGTCAAAACTACATTAAGAAGACAAGCCGGTGTGTCATGAATGTTTTTTCTCTTTGTGTTATACAGACCAATTCTGCTGGAGACTAACAATAAGAAACACGATCAAAGAAAACAGCAGGGTTTTTTGGTACCTTGACACAGTACTGATATTCACTGCTCTCACAATTGTTAATGATGGTATTTGCAATGAACATCCTTTGTACTCCACATACATTTTTTTACAATGCTACAATCAAACACTTCTTTTAGACAGGAGATATGCTGCCCTTCTTGGACTCATACAATTTTTTTTTTATTTTTTTTTATTACAAAGGTTTTGGAATTTACTTAAATTATTTTTACCCATTGCGCCAGCAACTTACATAACGATCCAGTTCCTCCCAAAACATCCATGGTGCAGCCCCCCCATTTGCCTGCTATTAAATCTGTAACATTTTGAATGAATGTCTGATGAATGTGCTTGTGTGTCTTACTAATCTCACATTCCCTCCTCCAGTGGTTCAAAGGGATTTGGTTAAATGCCACGGTCCACAGAGGCGCCTGTGCTGAAATGCAAAGCAAAGCTTTTCAGTACACTTAGTGCTTCCATTTATAATGAGCACAGCTTCCTATTAAAAGCGCTCAATGACTATGTCTCTAGCCACTTGTCTCTTTTGTTTTTGGACACTAAAGATCCAAAATCTTGTCTGATCAATGCTAAACAATCAAGAACTCTTCTTAGAGGTGAACCCTTTGATTTGCATTTTTTAATATAAATATTAGATTAGTTTTTACTCTCAGGTACAAAGATGAAATTTACTCGATGTTCTATGAACCACCAAAGAATCAGAAGGACGTTTTGAAAACTAATGGGAATTATATTTAAACATAGTAGGAAAGTTCTAAATAAGAACATAAAATAAATTTAAGCTACATTAAATATTAGTCCTAAAGTTATTACGCTTATTGCACATAAAGTTAAGTTATTTGTGCTGTCCTGCTCTTCATTAAGTATCACCGAGAGAACCTGATTTATGACGTCAGTTAGTAGAGTAGAGGTTCGCAGCCTGGATTTTCTGAAAGCATAAATCTAAGGAAAGACACAAGAAATATTTAAGTAGCACTAAACGTTTTAGGAAAGCACTGAGGAGTCCATTATTTGGAACCAGGAATCTCCCTAGAAACTGAGCAATCATGGACAGTAGGCTGTGATCAGAGAAAACAACCGTCACTACAGGTGATTTCAAGTGCTCCCTTGTGGAGGTAGACTCATCAAGAAGGTTAATCTTAGCTAATGTTCTCCGCCAATCAGCTGCTTCCATTACAGCGGCCAGAAACACACTTTAGAGACTGTCAGACTAGGAGAAACACAATCCTCTGGCCTATATTAGTGGCGGTGGTATAATGCTGTGGGGATGTTTTTTTGTTTGTTTGTTTTGTTTTTTCTGTGAGCACAGTTGGAGTCAATGAGACTCCTTAAGACTTCTTTTCACACAGTGCTCCAAAGCTCTGACTAAGGCAACGACTCATCTCATCAACACGACATTGACTCTAAGCGCACAGCCAAGACGACAAAGGCATCGCTTTGGTGTATGAATGACCTCATGTGCCCCAGTCAGAGCCTAGACTAAAATCCAATGAAGTATTTCTAGAACGATTTTAAGTCCCCAAAATACCAAAGCTCAGGATTGTGAGAAACAAGACAAGCCAGTGTTGACGCAAGGGTTGAGAGGAGCTAACTGATATCTTGATTGTTGATTGAATAGACACTGTAACTGAATATTTTGTTGTCATTTATTCACCCACAAGTAGGAACCTAATTACACTTTCTTTTTTTAATCATGCTCTTAAGCAGCCAACACAATCGGTGCTTGGGATCTTTTGCAGTGTTTCTGTGTACTGCTGTGTGATTAACAACGGCTCTGTGCAGAGCAGCCTGCAATATAGCATGTCCCAGTAAATCAGACAGCCTGCTGCCCTTTCTCAAGCAGCAGCAGAGCCAAGCCCTTCATCTGCCATCAGCCTCCGCCAAAAAGCCGGAGAAACGCAGGGAAACAAAAGAACGCAGAGGATCGAAGGTACAAAGGGAAACATGGAGATAACCCGTCGCACAATAGCAATATTTCCAGATTGTACCCAACTTAAAGCAAGGCAGATGGTACATAATGCTAATTAGAAGCCTTTCCTATCTTTACATCAATGTGAGACTGACCTGCTGCTTGCTTTCTATACAGCTGTGAGGAAATGAAATGTCTTTGACTTTTACAATCTGACAGAAAGCAAAAGACCATAGGAGTGACTTACAGCCAGATCAGCCAACAAATGGCCTTAGTCTCGCTGAATGATTGCCGACACTAGTATATTTTTCATCACCTAACAATGCGGTTTCTTCTGTTTCCCTTTCTTGCTCTCAAGTTCTTTCACAGTTCTAAATGGAAGCTACATTTTTTATTTCTACCAAAACAAATGTATCCCGCAACGAAATTACATATTTAGAAAACTGATTTAGGCACACATGTTTTTTTGGAGAAAACCCCGATTGTGCGTTTGTATTAACGTCTCAGCTTGACAAGTCATCGCTACGACAAATGTTTGAGCATCCAGTGGACGTTGAAACAGCTGAACCCAAACCTGCGGGGAAAAGGAAATCACACGCATAGAGAGGAATCGTCGCATACATCTCAAGACTCTCTAACAGGTTTACAAATGGCATAATTAACTGCCATTAAGTCTACAGCTGCAACAAGGCAAGACTAGCAAAAACTAGCATAAAACATCTTCAAGCAGGTCACCAGAGAAACACTGAAACAGGATTTTTTTTACTTCAACATAAAGTTCTTGGGAGCCCGAAAAAGAGTAGAAAAAAGCAACAACAATTCTCTTCACAAACACAAGAAAAAGGCCAAGAAGAGGCTTTAAAAGGAGAAAGCCCACAGATTATGTCACGAGCCAACTAATGCATTCACAAGTAAAGAAAAAAGGTAAAAAGTGCAGTCTGATGAAAAAAACAGTTTTTCAGCCGTCTCTTAGGTCTATTTCAATAAATCTCTGGGCAGGAAGTGATGACTTGCAGCAGCTTCGGGACGGCGTTTTGAATCGACAGCTCTATGAGGTCAGTCCCATCCAAAGCTGTCAGCACTCATAAGTAACTGTAAGGTTCTGCTCTGACATCAGAGGAGGGATAGCTTCCTCTGGTTCAGCTCCTCCAACTATTACTGAGTCTCATTTGAGTCAAGGACAACAGTGTAAGCTGCAAATTAGTTTTAAGTGAGTGTAATAGGAGAATTCTGGACATTGCATTGTTCTCTAAATAGTGGTAAGGTCAAATGTGATTGTACCAAAATTGCTTTGACCTTAGAAAATTCTGATACAAGATTGTTCAAACTCTGTTGTGGTTCTCAGCATACTGAGAACCGGAACAGCCCCCAAATGATAGAATTTATCATTTCCAAACACTTCAGTGACCACATGGGTATAAAATCAGTCGCCTAAGTATGCAGACGGCTTCTAAAAATATTTTTCAGTGAATGAATATTTTTCAAGGACTCTGAGAAATCCACCTGTGTAATAAGTTTCATTGGGACATTTCCTTCCTACTAAATATTCCACAGTTAGTTGTAAGTGGATATATAAAACACAAAGTGGTGGGCCACATTTAATCATAGGTCATGGGATAATGAGGCACATCCTGTCCAGAAGTTGCTACCTTTCTGTACAGTCAGTATCATCCAAACTCCATGTGGCCTTCAGATTAACTTGGGAATAGAGCACAGGAAACTTAATGAAATGGGTTTTTATGGCCGAGCAGCCGCGTCCAAGTCTTACGTCACGAAGTGCAATGCAAAGTGTCAGCTGCAGTGGTGCAAAGCATGCTGCCACTGGACTCTGGAGCAGCAGCAGAGACGTGTTCTATGTAAAGATTAATCATGACTCTGTCTGGCAATCCAGAGTCTGGTTGTGGCAGTTGCAAGAAGCTTGCAACTTGCCTGACTGCAACAGAGTGAAGTCAAGTCAAGGTTATTTGTACAGCACATTTCAGCAACAAGGCAGTACAAAGTGCTTTGCATGATAAAACATATGAAGGAAGACATAAACATTACATTTTGTCAATGCCATCATCAAGAACAATCATCATCAAATATAATAATAAACAATACAGCAATTAATCTCAGGCAACTCTTAACAAGAGAGAGGTTTTGGGCTTTGTGGGAAGGAACTCGGTTTTTCAGCTGTTTTGCAGTTTTCTGGAAGTTTGTTCCAGACTAGAGGAGCATAAAAACCGAATGCTGCTTCTTCATGTTTGACTCTGACTCTAGGGATGGAGAGAACACTCTGCGTGTGTAGTATCATATGTAATGGTTGGTGCAGAGTTCTTTAGTAAAAAGAACTCTTTATGCAGCTGTATGCCAAAACAATTTGGACAATTTCATAATCTTGATTTTGTGGGGATTTTCGACATAACTGTCCACTTGTACACAAAGCACAGTTCAGAAATACTTCAAAGAGGAACTTTGTTGTGAAATATTTGTCTGATCTGCACAGGCTCCTGATTTCAATCTAACATAACGCCTTTCGGATCAAGTGGAGTTAGGGCAGGTCTTCACATCCAACATTAGTGCCTGCCCTCACAAATACTTTCCTGGAAGAAGGGACAATAATTCCTATAAAAACATATCTAAACCTCGCTGATGCTTTTATTGCTGCCAAGAGCAACCTAACGCCAATTTAGAGAAATACTAGGAAGGCTCTGTCATTAAAGTCCTGTAGTGATCCAAAACTAATCCAGAAATTCATTGAAGTATCCATGCATCACTTGGACAGCATTTGTAATTTTGAATGTTAGTGAATCGTACGCTTTGCTTTGCTGAACAGTTATATTCTGTTCTTTCAGAGAGGCTCTTCAAACTTTATCAGATTAGATGAGGCATGTGTAAGCTGCCACCTTCATGTTTTTCCTCAAATGTGTGTGTGAGTGTTTTTTTAAATTTAAAAAAAAATTATTATTATTGTGTGGAGGGGCGTGCAAAAACAGAAGCGTGGGAGGTTGGGGTTGGGGTTGGGGTCAGTCTCTGCCTTAGGAAGAGGAGTACTTCTCTAGTTACACCCACTTACTGTGGTTTTACACAGCCAGACTTACAAATGTGCACATACACTGACATGTAGATCAGTAGGCAACTTATACTTAAGCACTCTTTGGCAATGCACCTACTATAGATCCATGTGGGACAAAAACCAACAACAAAAAACCCCAAATGAGTCAAAATTTGATTCAAATTTTCAACTAATGGAAATGTTTTTGTGTCTAGTATAATGGTCACTTTGGTTTTTACAGTCCCGACAATCTAAATGAGCCTTTTTTTATATATATGTTGCACTGATTCTACATTCTTGAATCTGGATTCGGGGACTATTAAAAGGACTTGTGTGGTACCATCACCAAATATTTAGCAGCTCAGGTGCTGCTGCACTTATGTTTAAGAATGGATGTGCTGACTGCAAAGAGGAAGAAGAGGAAGAGATGGGAGGAAGAGGAGAAGGAGGAGGAGACTGTGCTACTGTAGCAGTGCATCACCAAGAGGTGAGACTACAGCCACGACACCACAGTTTGCAGCCCAGAAACGGGTAAGAGCGCCACTGTTTGTTTAGCATCTGCATAGGAGCATCTTGTTTCGTTCTCCTTTAGTTGTGGATGCACACAGAGACCTCAAGGGCCATCTGTGCTGAAGTGGCAGAAAGAATTGCACGAGCAAAGTGGAATACTGCCAAATCAGTGCACTTGCAGAGAGGAACTGTCCTTTACAGAAAAAGACTTGCTCAAAATGTGGATGGAAGAACGGCAGCAAAGTCGGCCTGACTTACCTCAGCTGCCTCGCGTGCCCACTGAGACAAACAGACCCACAATGGGCATGAGAATGTGTGTCATTAGTGCTGTCCCAGATGCTCTGAAAACAGACTGCCCCGTAAATGCACTGCATTCCCAGAATAACTCCCTGCAGCTCATTACAAACAGCGATACTGTTTAATAGCCCCTGTAGTGGAAATGTAACTTAAATGGAACTGTAACAGTTTGCACTGACAAAAGCTCAAGTACAATGAGGTAGTAAAGTTGGACTGGGGGAAAAGGATGATGATGAAATGGCTATGAGTGCAGCTTGTCTAGGTCTGTGCAGTGCAATCAGATCAGCGAGACAAAGAAGTTAAATGGCTGCAGGAGCAGGTGTAGGAGAGAGAAAGCCAGAATCATCACAATCTGAAATACTCTGACATGTCGGGGTTGTTAAGATATTTTACCAGCCAATAGGTCAGTCAATGACAACAATCAATCTCAACAGCAGCGTCTTCCAGCATATGAAAGACACATCGAGATGGTTAAATGACAGAAGTTTTTTTTTTTGGTTTCTTTTTGGTTGTTGTTTTTATACCCCTTCCTCTAAAAGAAATGATTTATCTAGCTACTCATCCAACCGCAGCTCCATCTGCACAGCCCAGGATTCATGCACCCTGCAGTGGGTTACAAAACGCTGCCTGTGTAAAACAAAAGATCCATTTTCCACCCAGTGTGCTCTTTTTTTTCCCATCCTGCTCACAGTAAATACAACATGCAGGGCAGGTGTAATGCAGAAAGACGTTGGTGCAACAGATCAGCATGCGCCTCAGCGTGTTGGAGCGCATTGCTCGGCGTTGAGCTTACCCTCTGCGGCCACAGCGCACCGGACAAGGAGTGAAAGCAGAGCCAAAGACAGCAGGCTGTCTAAGAGCATCCCCGCTGCTCCGGCTCGCCAACCGCTCCTCAAACACCTCCTCCCCTTGTCTCCTCCGGCTTCCCTCCTGCGCGGTGAGCATCCATCATAGGCGTCTGCCCCGCAGGCTCCCGGTACTTCGGGATGACCCGCCCGCCCATCACTCCTCACACCGGGAGCCATATCCAGTGGACAAGTTGCTGAAGTTTCGCTCGTAAATAATGCATTGGATCAATCCACGTGTGTGAACGGGGGGAAACACGGCCGTCACTGGGTCACGTCGTGTGTCCAGGGATGGATAGAAGGACGAGGGGAAGTGGGGAACGCGACGTTGAAGGGAAATTAAGAAATGCGCCCTTATCGCTCCGCTGCGCTTGGTCCACCCATCATCACGGTCTGGCGCAGAGTGGCGCTCTCACTTTGCCCAGAGGTTTGACATTTAGCCGCTGGAGGTGAAGTGGCTCGTTCAGACCCGCTCCTGATGGATGACGGTCACTGAGTTTCGTGCAAAGGACATCCAGTCACCACCAAAGTAAGCATATTTCCACGGAGCTCGGCGAGTGGGTACCTCGTTTAGGTCTTCTTCTCCTCTGACCAGGCTGAAACAAAATAGCATCTGTACAGAAAGTCAAAGCTGACCTGTCTGCAGGGCGCCCTCTGCTGGCTGTGTTTGGATCAAACTGGCCTTTTTTTAATTACTGGCCTCATTCACCTATAAAGTAAACCACACAAACAAAAGCTACACTTCTACTATGAATGTCATTTCAAAGGTTAGCTACTGTCAACCTCATCAGGCTTGTTGTTGGCTATGAGAGAAGGCATTTACAGCGGTGGTTGTTGTACCGTTTTAACTCCACAAGATGGCACCCTTGACTCACAAAAGACACAAGTTGATGACGCTTCTAATTCCCAGCAACATATAGAAACTTATGGAATGAATATATTTTTAGATTTTAACATTATAAATATTACTGCTAACACTTATTTAGCTAACCTTTATTTACAATTGTATATGAACATATTATAAAACCTATTATTGCAGAATATTCAAATGTTATTTAATTATTAACATATGCCCATGGATAGGGACACACAATAAACATTAATGGTCTTCTGATATATTTAATTCCATAATTTCTAACATTTTAAAAATAGCATACTACTAGCACTGCAAATATTGCTACCTTTGTGTTTAAAAAGTAATTTATCACAATATTATTAAAATACAATAATAATATAAAAATGCATGCAAATAGTGACCAAAACATCATTTGAGTGTATAAAACCTCCCAGGAATGAAATTAAATTCTAATTGAATTTTATAAATGTCCTTTATGAATGGTATTTTCATTATTGAAAGTTTAGTACTAAATACACATCCATGAATATTTGTCTAAACTAAATGTATGAATAAGGATATTTAGATAATTGCTCTGTCGTACAAAAACAATTGAAAACTATAAACAATTCTACAATTCGTCTTGTCAACTTTTGTGCTCCTTGCCATAGTAAAAGACGCTGACCATGAAAGTGGGAGATGGAGGAAGAGTCAGGACACAGAAAGGGCTGCATCAATAGATTTTTTAATTCAAAGTGAATTTTAACAATAATACACCATAAAGTCTTATTTTGACACTCACCAAAAGAGTCACCTGGAAAACCCGCTTAATGTGACAAAGTAGAGAAGGCTTGGTCACACCTAAATCACTGAGAACTAGAGAGGAAACACTATCGCAAACTGTATAAGAGACATCACATCCATAGAGTTAGTTTTCCCAGTCCTCATACTGTAAATATTGCACAGTGCAATTGCTACATGGCAAACTAGTGTAGCACAAAATCAAAAAATAAAAGAGAAAAAGCAAACAAAACATAAAAACAAAGCCACAAAAAATCTACAGGTATTAAAACAGTAACAGTTCAGATTTCATAATAAAGTCTAATTGAAGAGCAATCTAAACAGGTGATTCCATAACTTGCAGTGTGAATTAACTCTGAAATTGAGAGAGATGACCAGAAGACTGAAAAGAAGAACTTGAGAAAAACAATCCTTGTTCAATCAAATCAAAGAGTTACATAGTTGCACATTTAGATCAGTAAGAGACCCTGAAGTAAAAGTTCTAAAGGACAATAATGTCATTACCAAAATCAGTAATTTCAACAACTGGACATTTTACAGACAGCTGTTTAATCTGCTAAACGTGACCACAAGCCTTCAAAATCCATGAAAAAAGATTTCAATCAATTTTAAAAAAAAATGGAAAAGAGTGTAAAGATTTTATCTCCTCTTGCATCCATTGTTTTGTGTGACAAATACGGGAGAGTTGATGCAGGCGCGTTGCTGGTGAATAAGCTTTGAGGGAGTCAAAACACAGATTACATTTCACATGCTTATTATTGGGAACCTATCTCAAGCACTAATGTATCTAGTTCATGCCTCATCATCACAAGATTTCTTTCCCAAAGTGACATTTGAATGCGATCAGTAAAACAAATGGCTACGAAAACAAAACAAAAAAAATCTCTAAAAACACAAAGATGCATTATGGTCGTTGTTTGAATGTAGAGAGCAGTTTCCACCCGAAGCACGAAATCAACAAGCAGACAAAAAAAAAAAAAGAAAACAAACAAAAAAACTTTAGCTTCTTTGATTTTAAAAGACCAGTGTTGTCAGCTGTGCTCTAGTTGCTCCAACTTAGCCTCGATCTGCATGACAGAAGACAAAAGTGAAGCGAAGTGTGCATGTGTTCATGCAAGGTAACGTAAAGCGTGGAGATTCTCTAAGAACACTTTGTGGTGCAACGACCGCACAATGGAAAGTATTGCATCTGCTGTTCAGCCAGAGTGACTATCTGAATATAACCATGCATCATATCATTCAAAGTCTAACTGTGGGTTATTTTATCAGCCTGTTGTCACACAGAGGCTTTATTGTGGACTATCTGAGAGAGGAGCGGATCAAATTCTCTGGCATGACTCTATGACAACGTCCTACTTTTGAATTTGTTTCCCCTCTCTCTTTGGTA
Source organism: Gambusia affinis (assembly GCF_019740435.1). Classification (NCBI taxonomy): domain Eukaryota; kingdom Metazoa; phylum Chordata; class Actinopteri; order Cyprinodontiformes; family Poeciliidae; genus Gambusia; species Gambusia affinis. Next base: position 13,504,762 of record NC_057869.1, on the reverse strand, counting down.
AAGTGGCCGCTAAGAGAGACTTTCTACATGATCGTGGAGTTGGATTCTCTGCCTTCTTCGTTCGTTCGCTTTTCTGGATCTCAAGGCACATACACAGTGCTGCTTACACTGTCGCAGTTTCAGTAAAGGACACATAACAACGGCCACCGCCTCGCACTGACAAAAACACTTTGATATGAGTCACTCATAAAGGGGAGAGCGATCTAAACGCAAGGCAGGTTAGAATATCCAACTGATACTCTGAGCAGATAGAACATTGAACAGATACAAAAAGGTTGCAATAAATACTTGTAATCCTTTTGAAATAAAACAAGTTGTGAAAACTGTTTTGGAGCAAAAGCATTGGGGGTAAATTTACGTTTCTTACTTTAATCAAACATTTCCAAGCCTCACTAGCTGTAAGTGCTTCGCGACAAGTGTGAAAGGGGCACACTGGATTCATAGTTTTTTTTTTGTTTTTGGTGTTGTTTGTTTTCTGGCATCTCACAGTGCTCCCATAACTCAGAAAAAGAGTACTGGTAATACACGGTGTTCGTGCAATGAGAAAGTTAAATCAATCCTGCAAGCTACAGCTTCAGATGTGTACAAAACACCGATATGAAAACATAGAAAACTTAAGTTACAGCGATACATCATTTATATGCAGTGACGAGCCCGAGAGGTTAATAAGGATAAAATACTGATGCTGAAAAAACACGCACCCCGAGGAACAACAAATCCAACTAATGTTCATCATCAGCAAATACAGTAGTTACAGTGACACTCCGAAAATGAATGCAAACACAGAAATCAAAACCACTTCTATTTCAGATAATTAGGGACCTATACAAAACGCTAGGTTTAAACTCAAGAGAGAAATCACCTAATTTCACAGCTATTGAAGTGGCAATCATCATATAGCAGCTTATCTATGATACATTCAAGAAAGAAATGATACGACTTGTTAATTGCCCTATAAGCTAGACAAAACATCAGCTGTTTTTTTCGTTTGTTTTTTTTTTTTTAAATATAACTTTTTTTTTTTTTTCTTTGATCAAAACCTCATTCTACAACTACAGTATAACTGAGGTCTATGCAAACAGAATAGCTACCTTGCTCAATATATGAATTACAGTCTTTGGTGCTGCACAAGCAACGTCATTTGAAAAACAAAAGACAGAAAAGTAAAGGGGAAGAAAAAAAATACACACAACAAATTAAAACATTGGCTCCCAAAAGAGAACACACCCATGTTAAAAGGTCTGGGTTGAGTAAAATTTAACTAAAAGACAACCTGCCTGCCAAAATATCCACACCCTTAAAAAAATACGTTGTGGAAACATCTTTGGGTTCAATGTCAGTCTCCCTTAGTCCATCCGTATGTTATGCCTACACTAATCTATGCCCACGATAGCAAGCTAAACCTGTCAGATTATGAAAACATCTCTAGTCCCCATCCATCTTCATATAACCCCCCCACGTCTCTGCAAAGTAGGGCTTCACCTAATGGATGTAAATGACCAAACAAAGGTAAAATCCTACAAGGCAGCTGAATTTCATTTCTGGTTTGTCCAACTCAGTTGAGTAAACTTAGGAAGACTGAAAATGACGGCCAAGGTGCTTCAACAAAGTGAATCAATTAGAGATATGCAATCCGGTTACAGGAGGGTTTTTAGCTTTCACATTTTTTCCACAATGTCATTTTAAAGATGATACACGTTTAGGTTACAGTTATTCATCATAATTCATTATACACTTATTTTTGCACATCATAAAATCTGCCATTTGAACAGGGGTGTGTGCATTTTTTGAGGACCACTCTAAATGAATAAAGAAAATAAAAACACAGCATATATATATATATATATATATATATATATATATATATACTTTCTCCCTGACGGAATGTATAAAATAAGTAGTTGACACACTGATAAGCATTAAGCCTTTAACAAATGGTATCAATGTAAAGGGGAAAAGTTAACTTTGTCACACATGCATAAACGAGAGAATTGCACACAATTACCTCACACCTTAACAAGCATCTGTACTAAATATTCTAGCTCTATAATATATGTCATATATGTGTGTATATCAAATACTGCATGGTTTGCTCAGGCTAAGAATATTCCATACCGTAAAACGAATTTGCATTTTTTTTTTAATATATCTTACCTAATCAAAGCCATGCCCGTCACACTTCTAAACATCTAAAAACAAAGTGAAAACACTCCAAATAAAATTAGAAAGACAAAAAGAAGCAAAGAAATATATAACCGACGACTATTTAGATTGTATTGCCGTTTTTAAACAGTACAAATACTGTTAGTAGTAAGAGTTTCACTAAATAGAAAGTGATTATCAAATGTTAAGCAATATCCAGTACTTGCACTTTGTACACTAGTTCATTCGGAAACAGAGAGGAAAAAAAAAAATCAAAAAAATCAAACGTGTTTAAGAAAACAGCAGGCATTCGCAACAGCAAAGCATGCCGTTCTTCTTGAAAGAACAGAAAAGGAACTCACTACACACTGAAATATACAAAGACTCCGAAAAATAAGCACCGCTGTCCGCGATACATCACATCCATGCAGGCTATGCATGGAACATATACACATGTGCATATATATACTCACACATAGGATGCATCGACTGATTGGAATTTCAAGTGCTGCAGTCCAGTACATTAATATTCATGTATATAGTCATATATAAGTAGTAACATTAACAACCTCAAATATGTAAGGCACTATGGCTGGAGACAGTTATACAATGCAGCGAGTCTTGTGACACAAACAATAAGAGCAACGTCTATGCATCTTTCCGTTTACATTTTTGCTCATGCAAGACCACATGCAGCGTGATGGACAACCCTATTTAAATCGGATAATTGACTTGACATTGTGAACATCAAAAGACACCGAGAAAGTACAAATACTTCAAACGCAGTACAACATACACCGTGGACAACATGTGCATCTGTCGATCTAGAGCTAGAGACTGGGATGGCTTCACAAATATGGATGTGTCTTGCACACATAAGAAGGCAATGTAGAAAAATAGCTGGGACCGGGGGGTTTCTAACTATTCAACAACACCCCAATTTTTCATCTGTCTTGAGGAGTATTCGTAGAAGATCCAATGCAAAGATATATCAAATGTGCAAAACACATTAAGTGTGAGTTTAACTACTCATTCATTCTATCATTCAATCATTCATACATTATTTCCTTCTTAATTTTTGCCAGATCATCTCCACCGTTGGAACTCTTTTTTTTCTTCTTCTTCTTCTTTTTTTAAAGCTTAAAAGTTCAATTACAACCAAGTCAACATGATTCAAAAATAGCTTGTTTTCTCTGTGGTTGTGCCATGGTTTGTTTTTTTTTTATTAGAAATGAAAACCATGTTGTTTGTGGTTTAGGATGGGATGCTGCCCTGCTTAGCCCCCTGGTGGTAGGAAAGGTACCAGAGCCACACTCAGATGTAGGGGTACTGGTTTAGTTTGGTGGGGCTGAGGGGGAAACTGCCATAAGCAGGTGAGGCGATGTAAGAGTGCGGGGGGAAGAGGGGCTTGAACTGGCTCTGTGGATGCAAGGTGGGGGAGGGGAGCAGCCGGGGGTTGATACCCACTGCCACTTGGTGCACAATGCCTGCCGGGTGGGATATGCCATACGTGGGTTGGAGGACGGGGCGGGAGGCGCCAGGGGAAGCCAGCAGGTGGGCCACGGGGGCCGCTGTAACCAGAGGGCCAGACGGAGGGTACGACAACAGGGTAGGCTGAGAATGCGGGTGGCCCCCAAGGTGGGGGTGGGCGCCTGTTGTGTGGTTTGGACTGCTGTGGGAAAGTGTGAAGGTGTGCCCATGCATGGTGGGAGGGATGTACGCCTGCGGTCGCCGGTTGGCAAAGTTCCCGTTCCATTCTTGGTGGCATGAAGTGAAATGCTGGACCTGAAGGAGAGAAGAACATATCTGTAGTGTAGTGCACATAATCTGGGCTTCTTTTTATTATTGATGCAGGCGACACTGCTGGTTTTCAATCAGAGAAGTGCTGGTATGAAAAAAGACAAAATGAACTGCCATTTGCAGAACCCAGTAGGACAGATTTTTCTGTGATCAATTTATAAATGATAAAATAAATGGTAAATCAGAGCAGATAGTGGAGTGTATAAAATTCCATTCATAACATGAAGTTGAAAACTAATCACACGCACTGCCACAAAAAGACAACATTTGCGATTCAAATGTTCTCCTTATGGCTCTTGACTGCCCACATCCAGTCACAACCACTCAACTGTCTTCAGAAGTTACCCTTTGTAACAAACTGCCCGCTTCTTGTCAGATTCAACGCTTCCGCTCAAAATACACAGATGTTAAATGTTAATACCCTCAGCTGGCAGTGGTATGAAATGAAAAAGATGACAAGCAAAAATCAGCACTACATTTGTAAGGAAATACAGCAGCTTTCTGCGAGCTAGAGTATGTGCACTCCTGTCATCGATCTATTTAAGAAGGTGAAACACGTCTTTCTACCAAGAAGGCTGCACTCAATAAAATCTAATTTGCTCTCATCAGACCGATGCCAATGCTGCAAAACTAAGCTCGACTGATGAAGTGCAACTGTTTTCTGCATTTAATAACCCTTTAAAAGTGTAGAAGTGCAACCATTACTCTCCTTTTAAATACTGATTTTTCTTTGTGAATTTCCTCACCTGCCCAAAGCCTATAGGCTGCTGTTGCTGGGGCTGGAACACGGGGCCGATTTTCTGCGGCCTGTTGAGGAGCGGTGTGGAGTGGTGATGCTGTCGCCCAGGAATGCCTCGCCCTTTGGAGTGGCACGAGGACTCTAAGACCGAGAGAGGTCATGTAACAGGAGACAGAGAGAGAGAGACAGAGATAGGGGATAACATGTGAATACAGAAATACCGGTGCTCGGGTCTTGGTGTCAGAAAGGATATAACAAGCAAACAGGACTTGCGCTGGAGCATGTATCCAACTGCAACAACTGCAAATGCACAGCATATCTCGGTACCCACTTGGAAACATTTGCAGCTCTGTGGGCTTATCAGAGATTTCAGCTGTGTGGGATCAGTTCCAAAGCTTAAAACATAGATGGGTATAAATAGAAGGATTTTTTGAAGACGAGGAGAGGTTTCTAACTAAGCTTGATCATAAAGCTTATGGTGGGGGTCAGATTGTTTGCTATAAATAAATCTTTCAGCACTAAAATAGAGAGATGTGCCCTTTTTGTTGGGCTTCGTTTGTAGCAGTTTAAAAGCAGGGGAGAGATACGCCACTGACACGAAAGCAAAATGAGTCTGCATGATTTTTTTTAATTTTTTTTTTTAGGGTTTAAAGCCAAACACTTCACTTACAAAACTCAGAAAAAAGTCATACTTAAATTACTCTTCACAGCAGTTACAAAGCCCACAGAGATAATGCGTAACAGCATAAAAGCTACACTTCAAACATTAGTTTTTTTAAAATAGCAAGAAAATACTAAACTTTTACCTATTTTTGTTTAGAGCACTGAACAATTGGTGGTTATTACACATGTACTAGGCAGATTTGAGGAGTGCAGATCCACACAGTTTCAGCAGATCTCAGATTTAGAGAAATGTAGACATCATGCAATTGTTCACATCAGAAATCAGAGCAGATTCGTCACAGCAGGGAACCCATAATCACCTGTGAGAACCTCTGTGGCCTACTAACACAGCATAATCCCAGGCCATGTGACCTGTGGAGCAGACAGCAGCACTGTTGACCAGACCTTTGACCTCACGTAACGTACTTAAGCACTTGGTAGCTGTCTGAGTGGATAATACCATCAAAAACAACATAGCAACAAGATGGAAAGATGTCCCATTATTTCAGTTATTGCAAGCTATAATTTATATTAGAGGGAAGATATGTTTCTATCAAACCACATTGATTCCTTCAGACAATTTTAGAAATTGTGAGGGATGAAGACATAACAGTTAAGTTTATGACTGATAATTCAAGTGGTCAACCTTCAAATGACCAAAGACACCTGAACTTTTGTTTTGTGAACTTTAAGTTCATCATGGCAAAAAAAAAAAGTTTATTCACTGAATATTTGCTGAAGCAGCATTTTTTTTTCCTACTGTCCCTGAGTTAAAGGAAGGATAACATTTGACATCAGATATCTTTGAGTATTTTGACTAGTTACATACGGTTCTACAGAGTTTGAGAGCTCTGATGGAGAGGAATAATGTTTTATCAACTTCATCACTGTAGTGACTAAAACACGGGCAGATTATGTGGAGAACAAGTGAGACTTGCACAGTCACTGCAAGTCTCTGTTGTCAGGAGAAACAGGAGGGCTGATGGCCTTGGGGTTAAGAGTAACAATGGCAGTCAATGGTTAGGCACAAAAATAATGATATATGTCCTTTAAGGAAACAAACATTTAAATGCATTTGTGTTATAAAAACCTTAGACTTCAAGGTGTACCTGTGTTTCCAGGTGTTTCGCTGATAGAACAGTTGTTGTTATTGTTCTGCACCCGCATTGGAGGCACCACAACGGTGCGTATTGTAGGCTTGCTGGGCTCAGTTTCAGGGGCAACGCACGCCACACGCGGCTCGCAGTTCTGGTTGCTGTCGGCGATGTAGCGGCGCTCGGTAAAGGGACTGCTGCTGTGGCCGGAGTTGTGCGAGGCAGGCGAGCTCTCCACCGTGTCACAACCGCTCTCCTGTTCGTCATCTGACATGCTGGAAAAGGTTGGTAAATCAGCTGTTTCTGTTGAATTCAAAATGTGTAAATGCCCCGGGTGTAAAAACGTGATCAAAAGTAGAACTTTACCTATTGGGTTGTTTGCATGGGGAGTTGTTGGACTGGGTTGAAGCTGAAGAGCTGGTGCTGAGCGTGCTGTCTGGACTGCTAAGAGAACATACTCTCTCCATACTGATGGTGCTCTGACACGCTTCACAGTCTGCACTGCCCTTACACCTGTGTTGGTAAGAGGAGTAAAAATAAGATGCAAAAGCCTTTAGAACAGGAAGCAGAAAACTGAGCCTGATGCTCAGTACTTACTCCCCCATTGAATGTCTTTGTGCATCCTCCTCTTCATCGCTGCTGATACTGATGACACTAACAGTCGGGCTGGCAATGCCAGAGATCAACATTTCCTGCCGCTGTTCCTGCGAAACTGAGAGCTCCTCGCAGTCCGGCTCCACTTTGCAGCAGCTCTCCTCATCGTCCTCCTCGACCTGATCCTCCGCTCGCCCCTCTCCTATGGCGCGCCCTTCTTCTTGACATCTGGCTCCCTCCTCCTCAATTTCCTCCACATTCTTTGCTGTGTCGGCCATCTTTGGGGACTGGCATGCCACATTTTGGATGTTTGTGTTTTGGGAGGTGCTGCTGCCCCTGCGCAACGAATAGATAAAAAAGGTTGTCAGTTCCCAGAGGTGCATGTTTTCATGTCTTTCTTAAGGATAAAATCCATGTGAAGTACCTGTTCACGCAAGGCTTTGCTCGCTTGTTTGCCGCTGGCTGTGGCCACACCACATGTGCGATGCCTATGTTGACTGGCTGGTGGGTGGACATGGTCATTTGGTTGGTTAGGAATGGCTGAGGGTGTGCAATCATGGAGCTGAAATGGTTACCATGGGGACGCACTTTCCTGCAATAAGAAAACAAAAGCCAAAAGCTTTCAGCACAAATTCTGAATGTCAAAGGTCAGCTTTGAGGCAGGCATCATTAGCATTAAGGGGAGGAAACAATACAGCTTCAGCCTGCTACATCCATTCCTTAAGTATAGCAACCAAAAGTAAAAAAAACAACAACAAAAAAAACAGCAAATAAAAAGCTATACATATAAGGCTTTACAATGAAAGTATGTTACATCAAGGACATGTAATACTAAAATAGAAAGGATTCTCACCCCCAGTCACTTAATCTCTGTGTGCCAGTCACAGTGTCAGAAGCCAGTGTGGTTGATGGTGGGGGGACAGACGTAACCTGCTGCCAAGTGGGCACCAAGATCTGCTGGGCACGGCTTGACCAGGCCTGTCAGTGTGTCGGAGAATAGCAACTGAATGTTTGACCTACTTTAATTAGGAATACACTTTACCTCAGTCTCTCAGCCTAAATACTTGTGTCTTGGGAATATATTCACAGCACTTTAACATGTTGTCAGATCACAGCTTAATATTTTTATGAAAATTTTATGTGACAGAGCAACACAAAGCAGCACAAAGATGGGAAAAGGAAGGGGGAAAAAAAATGTCTGAGCGTGCGATGTGCACATAAGTTCAGCCTCTTTTAATTTAATACCTCTAAATAAAATCCAGTGCAAAATAACCTCCTTCAGAAGTCACTTATTTGCAAAAGTAGAGCCTGTGTGAAAGATAATCCAAGTATAAATGCAGCTGTTCTCTGTTGGCTATGGGCACTTGCTAGAGAGCATTGCAGAGAAGTGTCACATCTTATATAGGGGACACAGCAAACATGTGACACAAATAAATTTTTTGTCAGATTAGACCAAAACGCTACACATGGAGCGAAGGTAGAACAGCACATCACTGTGAACACACCATCCCAACAATGAAACATGGGAGTGGCAGAATTATGCTGTTGGGATGTTTTTCTTCAGACTATTAGTGGCCACAAAAGACTTGAAAGTAGCGCCAAAGTTAACCTTACAGAAGGGCAATGACCTTGGATATTTAGCCAGAGTTACAATGGAACGGTTTAGATCAAGGTATTTTCATGTGTCAGAATGGGTCAGTCTACACTAGACTGAGACCAAAATGTGAGAATTTGAGAAGGCTGGCAAAGAGTGGGCAGAAATTTCACTCTCAAAATGTAAGAGCAAATTGTATTTTCACAACACTTTGAATCAGGGAAGTTGAATATATATGCATGGCACACTTTTTCCATTTTATTTGTGAAAAAAAAAAAAAAATACAACTATGTGTCTTCTCCTTTCACTTCCACACACTCATCCACCATTTTACATTGTTACATCCCAGAAAATAAAACAGCTGAACATTTTTGGTTTGTGATGTAATGAAACAAATGTTAAAAGAAAAGTTTACAGGTTATGAATACTTTAAGTGTAATCCATATCCACCCCCTACCTGAGTGATGACTCCAGGTCTTATCTGCAATGGCTGGATTGACGGTGCTTGAGTGACCAGAGGTACAGAGGCCTCCATTCGGACAGAGTAGCCAGCTGGCTTAGCAGTATTAGTGGGGATACCTGAAGATGCAATTAACAGGATATTTGACCTTTAGAAATTTACCAAAAGAAAAAGAACACTATTTATAAAAGTGAAATCAAGACTTGAGAGTCGCAGCTGTACCTGGTATTGTCGGGGGACACAGAATGAGAGCTTGCTGAAACGAATCATTGCATCCAAACTGACCACCACCAGTCTGCAGTGGTATCCCATGGTGCATTACTGACGGCGCAGACGGAACTAAACCCTGAAAAAAGGACAAAAGCAATATAAATATTCTATTCTGCCAGTAGGTGGCGACAGCTCTATGAACAGAGTACAGAATTAAGGGGAATGTGTTGGACCTCGAATCTATGCTGACAACAAAGTCGCTGTTCTGACAAACTTAAAATTCAGACAAAAAACATACCCGGAGTCCACTTCTTTAGGATAAAGTTAGCAAGTTAAGGCCTTGCTACCATCATCGCATGTCCAAGCTGATAGAAATGACTTTTTATGGGATTGATTTATCCAGGCTGGCCTGCCGAGGTCAGCCTTGTTTGTTGAATCTGGATACTTACCAGGAGAGCTAACAGTGCTGAGCGGAAACAGGTCAGACCCTTTAAATAGTGGAACATGTGCTTTTGCTTCTCTGCTAACCCTGCTCTCGTGCCTGGGTATAATCACATTTAAAGGATAACAAGAACTAGGGCTATATTGTTCTGCTACTGCTACTGTGTGTAGCCCAGCCCCCCATACACATGATGGTGAACACAAAGCAGGCTTTCATATGGGTTAGACCAAATCAGTTACAACCTTCTCCTATAAAAGCCTTCTCAGCAGTATTAGATACTGCTTAAAATTGGAAGTGATCAAACCTATTTAGTTATGCATGTGGAAAGCAACATGAGGCATCTAATATTTCCGCAAACATTAATATGTAAATATTTGTATCTTTCTAGTTTTCAAACTCAGCATGATTGTTTTCAGGTAAAGATGTTGAGACGGTTAGCACTATAAAAATCCAAAACAAAATAGGTTGGGGGCCCTTGTCTCCTCTTTTCTTCTCGGCAACAACAGTGATTTGTACTGTTGCCATGACCTCAGAAACATGACGTGATTTTGTTGCCATGACAGCAGTGATAGGACGCAATAAGACAGGCAAGACAGCATACAAAATGGGTAATAAAAGCAAGAAATCAGTCTCTGTTGGAACAAATGAAAGGAACAGTACATTGGATGTCAGGAACCTGCAGCATTTGCTATTCCGTCATTCTGCTTCCAAGAATTGTTTTTTACTCATTTGTTATCTACCAAAAGAAATTATTTATCTTCTGAGAACATGCATATTTGTTGGCGGATCTAATAATTATTCTTGCACGGGCTTGTAAAACACAAATGTACATGCACAGAAGTGGAAGTTGCTACTGAAACAGTCTGGACAACTTACTTGAGTGTGAACAGCTGGGATCTTGCTGAAGGGGAGGTTGGCTGAGGCAGCAGTGGTTGTAGTTACAGGTCTAACGAAAGGACCTGTATTTCTGTTGGCAGCCTCATACCCAGTGGGACGAGTCCAACAAACGTCCATGATGTGGAAACAAGACTTCACACTACGGACAGGAAAGCAGTATGTGAAACAATCATAATAATCTGCAGAATGTCTTAAAATGTGAGGCACAGCTGACTCACTGGTTGCTGTGGGGGAAGTCGAGCAGGTGTTGCATCGTCACAAATGGGTGAATGAGCGCTTCAGCAGGGGCGATCCTCTCTTCTGCATCGATCAGCAACATCTTTTTGAGCAGACCCACAAACTCCCGCCGGTCAGCCTTCTCCGCTAACGAATCGCAACCTTCCAGATTCATCATCAAGTTCACCTGTAATACAAAGGGTCGCTGTTTTGTTTCTTTTTAGCAAAATGTGCACTTAGCACAACTGGCATCAAAACACATAGTCTGTGTGCTCTCCCAAGAGAACATAAACCTTGTGGTAGCCATAACATTTTCTTAAAGCTGCCAATATTACAAAATCCAAATTTGCAGAAAAGACGTAGAAAGCTCAGAGGGATCAAAGGACTCAGATTTGCTGCAGTCCGTTCAGCTTTCCTGCTATATGCTGAAAGTTTGCCCTCTCACAGCATGAATGAAGGGCAGACACTCAAAATGCCAGAAAATACTCATTTAATGTCTCTGACTTCCTTTTTACCAACGCAGCATCATGAATACGAGACATTCACAGATCCAAATAGGATCAAATTTTTCAATTCCGACCAGCCAGTCATGGATTTACGGCAAACCCATGTGATTTTGGACAATTGTTGATGAATCTCTAAGAATAAAACATTACAATAAGTTTTGTGACGTGGAAGGATTTTAGTAGAACATGCTTTATCTGAAAGGTAAATTATGACAAATTGTATATGGATTTCCTCAAATCTAAAAAAAAAAAAACTACAAAATTTAAAAAGTGCTCATAGAAAACAGGGGAATTTGCCAGTTCTGAGGAAGTACACTGGAAGCTTACGTTATAGACTTTAGGCTTGGAATTTCAGAAGGGGAAAGATTTTTCTTCAAAATGATTTCAGTCATTTTCTTCTTATGACCTAACAGAAAGTCCTGTCGTCTACATTTCAGTCCAAAGAGCTAAACATACGTGCGCTATGTCATCCAAACAGCTGAAGATGTACTTCCTCGCTTCCTTTGATTTCATTCCCGTCTCCGTCTCGTGTTCATCTGTTGACTGCAGAACGAAAAATCATTCAGTGAGAATCCTAGATAGAAATGTGGTGAAACAGTTCCTGCTCATGCTGCTGGCACACATTTAGAAATGGTTTATTGATGATAATAAAATTACATTAACGTTGAGAATCTTTGATTCAGACCATCATGGGTAGTTGATTTTAGGCAGAAATAAGCAGCAGCCATTGTCAAACAGACAGTGAACAAATGTTTTCTCTAAAAACTCTTATGTATCTTGACACCATAATTTCCTGTTCTACTGGATTTGCAAGCATTTGCCAGTAGAAAGTAGAGTACAATTTCAAAAGCAGTTAAGGTTTGATCTATGACATTCATCTTTAGCAGTAAGGAAACTAGGACCACAATCTGCTTGCTTCAGATAGAGAGTTATACTGTTCCATGTTTCGTCAGTTCCCACCTTCAGTCTCCATGCTGCATAAGACGAGTCCGACTCTTTGCAAAAGAACCGTGCTGTCTTTGTTCCTGTATTCAGCAACTGTTCGCCTGGCAAACCTTGTGTCTGCGAGATGTAGCGAATCTACAGGACAAAAAACAGAGAGAGTCAAAGAAAGATGAGCAATACTCAGATATTTAGCAATAAAAGAACTATTAAATTGTCTGACTAAAGTTTGATAATATCGGTATTTCTCAAACCTACATTAAAAGAGAACCACAGACAACGTTTATGAGTTTTCAACCAAGCTTCTGCAGAAGGAGAAGACACAGCAAACCACTTCTCCAAGGTGTTTGCCATGCATTCTGACTCTCTGCATCAGAACTGGTCTTTTATTACAAAACAGAGCAGGAGTGGAATGTGGAGGGAGGGTTATTCTGAATAGAGAAAGAAAGAAAAGAATACAGAAACTAACATTCTACACACAGGCCATTTAGAAAGTATCCCAAGATAAGAAGCAGCTGCAGCTTCAAGGTTCAGGGAAAAAGCAAGTTTTGTCCTTCACATGGTTTAACAAATTCCTCCTCTCTGGGGTGTGAATACTAAACCTATGAATGAAAAGCAAACTGGTAACTACTTATGTAAGAATGATAACAAAACATAATTATTCTAACAGTGGCTTTATCGAAGAATTTTATAACAGATGCACTTTACAAACTCACAAGCAGCCACAATTCTCCAAAACCCCCACTAAATTACTCTGAATGGAAGTTTGCAGAGTAGAAACAACTGCAGAACCATTTAAGATGCCCTTTTCCTGTAAAAAAGTCTGAACCTGTCGCGCAAAAGAACACCAGTACATTGCAGTTTGTGCAGATAATTCCTGAAAAATACCAGATAAACTCTTGATATCAAGGCTCTCACAGTTTGAGTGCTTTCCACTGCAACAGCGGCTAGTAGTCAGATGCTGTGGTGCAAGAATGTCACACGCAGATTTTTGAAATGAGAGTGGCGAGAACCCTGGCTGACGTCAATCGCAGCCGAGTGTAGAGAACAACAATCATTAGAGATTCGGCGCAGCTTAGAGAGGATGAGGGGTATGGAAAAAGTCCTAACAGCCACATAGTCACACATTTGATCCTTAAAGACCTACCTAACAGAACGTTTAGAAGACAAACAGAAATGATGTTCCATTCATTTCAACTCTTTTGCTCTGCCATCCATTGTACATATATCTATTTTTCAATTTAATAAAAGCTTCTTAATTGAAAATGTTTGGTAGGCACCGTTCAATATGTGTTTTCACATAGCTGGTGCAAAAACTGCAATTTGTTTTAGTGTGGGTGGGACCGTTTGCTCGGGTTGGCTTGTCACAAACCCACTATATTGCTAAAAGATTTGGGAACACATCAAGGACCTTACTGACATCCCAAGGCTCCAATACAACTTTAATATGATGCTGATCTGCAACAATTTCAACACCTCTGGAAAAACTGTCTGCAAGTCTTAGACTCTGTTCATGTGAAAATCTGCTGATTCTTCCAGGAGAGCATTAGTGAGGACACACACTGATGTTGGATGAGAAGGTCTGTCTCTGCAATAATGTTAATGACTCATTTCAATGAGACTTATGATGAATAACAAAACACTGTTAACGTCCTTCTGCTTCGGTTCAAAACAAATGTTGACCCAAGATAATGAGTAGTCTAACCAGCTAATGGGAAAATTATTATTATTGTAATATTGTCCTTACTGTACAGTTTGTTGTTCTGTTTTTATTTATTTTAATAGTTTCATCCTTCTGTGAACCTGCGTGCCTCAACATCCTGTCACTTGGCTGCTGACTTTCCCCACTGTGGGACAATAAAGGGAATTTCTATTTTATTCTGTCTTAATAAAAAACGTGCTACAGGCAGAGGTCTTCTGTTGAGTTTAGGTTCCTTTGGGATTTTTACCACCTTACCACCAATTTACCTTCCAAAATATTTTCATCATTCTGCACCAGGAAATTCTTCTGCTTCGCGACAACCTAAAAAAAAAAACATCTAGGAAAGTAAATGGGATCGTGGAAATCCCCAAACCTTCAATGTGCATCAACATCGTGCACTTTCATTTCTTTTTTTTTTTTGTTTGTTTTTTTTGTAAATTCCCCTACATTTATATTTTTCCTCAGCAGTGGTGGATTTGAACCCACAGAATAATTCTTCTTTTCATTTTCTGTGTCAAATATTTACATCTGTTAAAAAATAAAATAAAAAAAAACAAGAGAAAACAGAAACGGAAAGTATTTTCTATGGAACATAGTAGCTGCAGACAGTGAGCACAGACAGTACAGATAGCCCTACATGCCTAGTATATGCAGGCCAAAGCCCTTCCTCATAATAAAAGTATTACAATCACACAGTCTGTCTTTTACATGCCTGATGTCAATGTGTCACGTGTGACGTCAAGAGACAACTGTGCCACCTTCCAAAGAGGATAATTCCCTCGGCGGCCTTTACACTTCTGACCTCACTTAACTTTTTTTTACAAGCTGAGTAGTGCCAAAGACAAAAGAAACAACTGCATCATTTGCAGTTTTTTTTCTTTTTAAGTTACAAGGCAGAACGATGATCTATAACTGCTTACAGAATCACAGTTTGTCGTGTCATGAGAAGCCTCGTATCCTTGTAAAGTATAAGATAGTGAGACGAGGCAATGAGGTAAGAAGAGGAGGACCGAGAGAAGAGGAAGAGCCAAAGTTATAAATACAATATGCTGCGTGGGATGGAACAAGACCCCGAAATGAAAGGTAAGAAGAAAGGGGGAAGACGGGCTGCAGAAACTTCACCGGCTGCAGCCAAATCATCCGGTGACGCCGGGATGACCATTCGCGCCAGCAGGCAGTTGCTTGGCAAATTAAAATAAGATTTAATTAGTTATCATTCCAATGTTTCTTCTTTTAAACTCATTTATTGTATTTAAAGGCACAAAGTGATGTAAAAAAAAGGATTTATCCTGTTAGAACATCAACAAAAAGTAATGCTAGATAAAAAAAAAAAAAAAATCCTGGGTAAATACAAACCACAAATTTAAAATCAAGACCAGAATACAGCCAGATATGTAGAACAAAAAAAAAAAAAACAAATGAATAAAATCACCCTAAAAGAAACTGCCTGAAAACACAAGTTAGGCTAAAAGGTTTTACAAAGCAGCTGAGCTATACAAATAAAATAAAAAATAAAAAATAGATGAGACGCAAAAACCACAGACACCATTCAGACTAAAAAGGGTTATAAAGTCACAATACACAAATGGAGAAAATCAACATCTCATCCAAGAGTTTCCAGATGAAAAAACATCTGCTGACCAAAAGGAGTATAAAGGCTCCACTTCGCTGATGCTCAAGGTGAGAAAATATTCTGTGGACTAACGAGACAAAGTGGAACTTTTACAAGTGTCTGGACGGATCCCATCTGCTGTAAAACTAACACTGCATTTTATAAAACAGATCTAAAGTAAGAGCCGGACATGATGGCAGTGGGATGGAATGGGACTGATTTGCTTCTTCAAGGCCTGGACTTCATTAATGGAACCATAAAGAAGAATGTCCAGCCAGCAGTTTTTGGCCAAATATGGCTGAAATAAAACAATTTTGTCAAGAAGAGTGGTCCAAAATTCCTTCCAAGTGGTGTAAAAGACTATTGCCAGCTATCAGAAATGCTTGATGGCCATTGTTGCTGCCAAGGGTGACCCAATTGGTTATTAGATTCAGGGGGAGCAATTCGTTTTTCACAGTGAGTCACACCAGCTTAGATTTACCCGGTTTGTCCTTGTTTAACAGCAAATGTGTGCAAGGAAGAGAAGTAGCTTTAACAAAAGCAAACAGAAGCAAAATATAAGGGAGCAAATATTTCTTTACAGTTTATTTCAAAGATCATTTGTGCCACTAAGAGCTTTACAATGCTCTAATAACAACTTTGCTCTTTGATGGCTTCGACTGACCACTGTAAACATTTCCATAACCTCTTGCTGCATCCTGCTTTACGACAGCACTCAGGACTTGGCAGAGGCAGACATGTGGGACAGGCGTCGCATAGCACAGGTTACTCAGAACATTTCAACAAAGAATAACACGGAAGCCCACTCCAACTTTCAATTTCTGTCAGCGATTTACATTTGGTGGGTTCTGATCTCTAGCCAATAAATTTAGACATGCATTTCTCTAACTTCTACTAGTTTTCAGTCAATGTCTCCTTCAGTGGCAATATATTCCAATATGTTTTTTGTAGAATTTTTTTTTGCTCTGTCCTCGTCTTATCAACTCCAGACAGTCCCATATTAAATTTAGAAGGTCCCCCCCCCCGAGATATTTCAAAAGCAGCTTTGCCGACAGACCGACTTGTTCTTCTGAAAACAGATTAATCATCTTTAGACTTTGGTGCCACTGTGCTCAAGTCAAATCTCCTTTCAGAGATGTTGAGTTATCTCTTCTGTCGCAGTTCTTGCGGAGGGTGAAAAATGATGCCAGCGCTCAAAAATACATCGCTGCGAGTGCAGTGTCGTAATATAGGATGCTGCAAGGGTTCAGAAGAGGATCTAACTGAGACTCTGTTGGCAAGTTGTGAGTATACACGGCTGTGCAGCGGGGGGTGCGGGGAAAGCCGCTCAACATAAGCCCTGATCTGTCTAGTCCAAAGAAGATAAGATCAGGGGTCTGCTGAGAGGGGGAGGCATAAAACAGCTCCCAACATACATACCATCATTCACTAGAATGTGCTGTTCTGTTCACTGTAACACACACCAATCCTTCAGGTAAGTATGTCACCAAGAAACATGGTTACACCTTCTACATTTTTCTCACTGTAAGTTACATGAGCAGCATATCTTCCATATTCCATAAATATACTGACACTTGATCAGTATTTTAAAAGTTTAAATACTGTAATAAATGTCACAAGTAAATGTTACACTTTGCCATTTATTTATGATTTAAGTTGATTGACATTGCTCTGAACTACATTTACATTTTAATGGAAACATGCTATTTTGGGGGGCGGGGGGAGTATGTTTACTGGCATAAAATGGAGAGAACTTAAACAGAAGAAAACTGGCTAATAGGAAAGCTAGTTTGTAAGTGAACCCAGAAGCAAATACAATGAACTCCATCCTTTGTAGGTGAATAGAAAATAAGGAAAAGTAAGAGAGGAGAGATGATGGACGTAATCAGCCTCTCGGGTTTCAAGGTAGAAATAGGAGACGGAGAGGGTGTAGATATGGGTGTAGCTTCAAAGGCAGGAAAGTCCACTTAAAAACATTAAAGCGCAGAAGAAAACAGGACCCAAGAAAGAGACTGAGTCATGAAAGATGGGCGCAAAAAAAGGAGAAAATGCTGAATGAGTCATATAACAACATAAGCTCTGAGCGGGGATGACAAAATCTTGACAAATATAGCGGCCAAAAGCCATTGGCCAATAAAACGTGAGAGGTGAGAAGAAGGTTGTTTACCTGGTCGTACTCCAAGGCCCCGGGGTAAAGAGGCCAGCCCAGAAAAAGCTCAGCAATCACACAACCTAGGGACCACATGTCTATGGCTTCACAAAACGGCAATCCCAAAATGATCTCTGGAGCCCTGTGGGACAGATAATACACACACCTGTGAGTCCAAAGCAAAGAGCAATAGAAAAAATGTAGACATTTTAATCACAAAATGCCGACATGTTTAAAACGCATCATTTAAAATATTTTTACACACAGAAAGGGTGTGCGGCGGGACGGCATTATGAAAAATCTTTGTAAAAGTCTACACGAAAACAGAAGTTACAGTATTAAAATAGAATACAATACAAAAGAAAAGTCCTTCATTTTGTAATAATCCTATCTGCACACATTAGGCTTTTTGTATTTGTGCAGTTAACACCTGTTTGATAAAGCTGTGCGATTCCTGATGACGTTCGCTTTGATGGGATTGTCGTAGATGTGTTATAGAGCTAACCGACGCATAAGCCGGTGTTGTGTGCGTGTGTGTGTGTGTGTGTGTGTGTGACAGAGCCAAGTCGCAGCCTGCTATGGCAGTGGGTAAGCAGGTCAGTCACAGTGGGACCAAAACTTTGACAGACCTTCCTGTCTGGAAACAAAGTAAGTCCTATTTTTCCTATGAGGCGCCTCATTGTGACTTCATAGCTAATCATTTTATTACTTCACTGGGATTATGAAAGGAGGCTGTTAGAACCAGTAAGATGTGTGTACAAAAGATGCAACGTCTCACTGCACATTTCACAAAAGTCAACCAAGACATGATATAATTAGAATATTATTTTGTCTGTTAAATCATAATTACATGTAAAAGCAGAGAATTAACATTTATTTCAACTTCAGTATTCCTTTCTCATCTGCATAGGTGACCGTAATAGAAAAGCAAACGGGGAAACTTGAGTATCGCAGATCTGTTTCACTTCTGTTCAGCAAATAAATGTGAAACCGTTTACCAGCATGAAACAATCCAGAGGATATAAATGATCTAAAGAGTGATGCAGGATCTTCTGTTACATCCTGTCACATACACAAAGCTCAGCATACCAACCAAGAGAGTCCTGCACTTTCATGTCGGACATATTTAAAGTGACCCAGGAAATGCCTCCTCCATGACGTCCTTACAGCCATATGGGGCTTAAAGCATGCGGGGCGTGTGCAGCAACACTAAGTCTGAGGCATGCTAAATTGGGTTTTAGATCATTTTATCACTCAGCAAAGGCAATTGCAAGCAACAGTTGGCGGGTTTAGAAAAGTTTAGAAAGTTATGCTGGCTATTTCAGTCTCACAAGCATGTTTTAAATGTATATTATTTTTTTCAAGACAATCTTGTTATTTTTTCATTTCATAAAATGAAAGTTTTATTAAATAAAAACAGCTCGGCATATTTTCCCCTGTCGTTACATAATAAATGTGCTATGTTTGTTGAAAAAAAAAAAAAAAGTCAGCTGCTTTGCTTATACACTAAACTTCCCTTATCACACACCACTGGACAAGAGCTCTTTACGGCTGTTTCTTAATCCGACTCCCGCTCGCTTTATGACCATTATCCTGCTTTGGCAGAGTGGATATTTATTTAGGAAAAATATCTTCCATGGTATTTGATGAGAGCCACTGAGCCTTTTAGTGAGACACTGGAGTGACAGATGTTTTGTAATCAGCCCCTAACAGTCATTGATTCTGTTGCACTTTAAGCCACTTCCTCATTGAAAATCTTGTCTGACGGTGGATGAATGCAGTTTTCCAGCGTAAGAATCTCCACTTAATCCTGCTTTCCTTGTATTCTGTGGTTCTCACTCCTCACAGCTGCATCCATCAAATTAGTGCAACAGTGAAACTAAAATGAAACAAAAAATAAACTAGAAAACAGTACATCTTTGATGTATAGCCTGAAAAGATAAGTGGAGGTTGCCATGGTTGCATGGGTCCAACCAGATCAATCCAATGAAGGTCTTGTCCCCCTCCTTTCAAATCAAACCTGTTTTTCATTCTAAGAATATGACGTGAAACCACAGGAGCCAATGGACAGTAGAGTAGAAGAAGCCTTGTGATGTTTCCACCACATGCAAAAACCACAGAACAGATAGATGGGAACAAATTCAAACGCTGACGTATCTCGTCTTCCTCAGGTGCGTCACACAGTTGTGTCGTGACAGATAATACAGAAGGGAAACGAGTATAGTTTTACTGCAAAATTACTCAATCCATCAAAGCAACACCTAAAGGAAGAATTCTAAGAAAAATAAATACATATTCAGTCTATTTGTTACAGTCAATTCAATTGTGATGTTTTTGAGATCGGCAAAATTACAAAGGATCTACAAATGAAAGGATGAATCATATCAGATCTGCTGACTAACAACATTGAAAGTGATTGACTAAGAGCCAGACATTAGTTCTCAGCAATGTTACTTTCACCTCATAACCACACAGGTTCCCGCGCTGTCTCTTGTGTTATGTAAGAAACACTAATAAAACCCATTAATAACAATAAAGAGTGATTTTAAATAACAAGAAACACAAATGTAAGCAGTAAACACAGACTCGGTTTTATATCAATTGTCTCAAGTATGACGCCAATCCCAGAGTGAAACCAAAAGAAGCTAACATGGCTAACATGGCAGAGGTAACATGGCTTTGCTTCTCTTGGCAAAAAACAAAGTAGCTAAAAAAACTCCCTGGAAACACATCATCTCTCTCTCTCTCTCTCTCTCTCTCTCTGTGATCAGTTGTTTTAGTATCTGCTGCTGCCATACAAACACGTCTTGCTGCCTACTGCTCAGTTACATATTGTAAGGAAATGTTTTGTATGGAAAACAATGCAGACATGATGGTTTGTGTATGCACTGAATTTCTTACTGAGGTGTGGAGGGACATATCAAATAATGTAATGAGTCAGCTCCTCTATCCTGATATCCTGAGTATGGGCAAGTACTCAAACATGTCTGCCTTTCTGTTTTTATTATTAATACATTTATGTCTGATGAAGTCCAATCTATCTCCTGTTGCTTTAAATCACCAGAGGTAGAAGAGGCTGAATAAAAACCTGAGGAAAAAAAATATACATGAAACTTTACTTAAAAATCTAACCACATGAAACAAACATACTTTTTACCAACTAAAGAAACAACTAATTTCCACATGCCTTTGTTTAGGAGACATGTTAGTGGGCATAAATTAACTTCATCATCATTTTTTATTCAGGGCCATTATATCAAAGTCCAGAAATAGCCCAGTAACTCACCCTGTTCTGTTCTCGAAGTTAGAGGCGGTGTGTGAACTGCCCACAGCACAGCAAACATGGCTGGCCACACCTTCAGAGCTCATCAGTGTGTGCAGCATGCTCACACAGGTCTTTAACCGAAACTGAGAATCAGAGAAACTCAGCAGGACTCAGACAAAAGTATGCTTTATAGCTCAGTCACAACGAGAGACCGACAACATGGCTGCTTCATAATGAGAGAGCAGAGGCTTAAAGCATGTCTCTTCCAGGAACTGTAATTCCACACACTCTCTGGGCGTCCTGCATTATTAAGTGGAACACAAAGGCAGCTTTGCAAAGGGAGGAAGAGGCGCATGCACTCTGATCTGCCCAGACTTTAGATTAAAGACACAAAACTTTAGACACGTTATACTGATTTCAACTAAGCTCTGTGTCAACACGGAGGTTACTTCCCCCAGGTTAGGTATAAACTCGCTTCTGTTGTTTTGAGGTTTAATACAATTAATGCTTGAAAGCTTATGAGTCTAATTCTGTAATCCAGGTCATTCTAAAGTAGAGAGTAGACAAAGAACATTTAATCATTTCCATTCTTTGAATATTGAAACACATTTCTTAGGCATGAAAATTGCTGCACCATATCGACTTTTTAATTTTATTATGGAGATTTTGTGTATTCATAAAGTTAAGCTAAAAACTCTAGCAAATAAAGACAATAACAATAAAGATATCCTTGACATCCTTGAAAGTGAAGCATCATGGCCTCAGTCTCAAAATATACCATCTCAAGTCATTTCATTCCAATGAATATGAAATGCACAGCATGAGGTTTGTTTTAATCACTGAATGCTGTTTCCGTTTTCCCCATCAGTTATACTACCAGCTTCAAAGGGCATGCTGAAAAGATGAACTTTTACTGTAAAGTAGCAATGTAACACCACTTAATGTTCTTGGACCTCAGCTTGCTGCTGGAATAACATCAATAATCTTGCAGGAGAAAGGGTAATTATGTTTTCACTGAGCTCATATTTGTTCATTTTTTTCTGTTATGAATAATTTCTAACTCTAAAACGCCATGTGGAATTAATAGCTGACAACTGAAATGTAATGTGTAATTTATAGATTTTGTTTTTACTGCAACATCGGCATCAAAGCATATACACAGAACTTCACTATTTCCTCAATACCAGCAGAGACATCTTTAGCTAGAATGGTAGAGCAGATGTTTGTCGTGGACACGTGACATCAGTTGGCTGCACAACGTAATAAAAGTGCAATAAAATTTACAACAGACATGAGAACACAATCAAAACATTATACTAGGATTTGTTTCACCTCTTTTCCAAGTTTTAAATGGTCCGCAAGAGTTTAAGACCAATCATGCAAAAAGAGAGCAGCTTCTGTACTCTTCACTGTCTGACAGGCTATCTAATCACAGAGCTACTTTGCAAAGAGAGGTTTGCAAAGTAGCTTTCACAAACATCTGCATGAACACAGTTATATCTAGTAGGATGTCCTTGTATTATATTATTTATACAGGGTTATTATTTTAAAGAATAAGAGAATATCTGAAATCAAAGAATGTAGCATGCACAGATCCCAAAACATAAGGAAGCACAGATTGCCCAGCAGGTGACCCGATTAGGCTGGTTATCAGTTTGGCTAGATAGACTGACCCATGACCAACGTATCAGGCGCTCAAATACACGATGCTTTTTTTTTTCTTACTCTGGTCAGTGAACAGACAATAGAGACACTCTCTTCTACTAACCAGAGATCTCCCCAATATAAAAGTGTTTGCTCAGAAAAACCCAAAGTTAGCAGTGATAATAAATAAAAAGTAACAGGTTGAACAAAATGCATTAAAAGCAAAATAAACAATTCATCTAATGCATTAATAGGCAAGGTTTTACTTTTCAACATTTTCTGTTTCTCCTAAATACTCAATGCTGCTGACATTTAGGAAGCACTGATAAAAATGTTTGCCCTGTATCTGTGTTTTTTATCTTTACTTTTTTATTTAATTTACATATCTGTAAACACAAAGCATCTTGTTCATAAAAGATGAGTAGTATAGTATTGTTTTATCTATAACTAGAAATAAATTTGGTCACCAGTCAAGAGCATTTTATTTTTAAACTTCTAAGGGGATGGTGAAAATAGAATATAACATTCTGAAAATTCTGTTCAGCTAAAATAGATTAACATGTTTTTAATATTTTGTTTATGTCACCTGAAGCTCCAAAAAATAGACTTGTCCAAATTGTAAAAATGTAACCACAAAAATACAGAAATCGAAATAATAACACAATCACACAAATAACAAAAAAATCAAATAAAAAAAACAAACAAGCACAGCATAGTTTTACTAAACAAAACTAAATGCAACGTGGCTTTAAAAATAGACCAAAAACAGATGAGCTGGCTGACCTTGAGTTAGTAGGTGGGAGGTCTCTAGTGTTTCAGGCTGTCTGTTTTAGACTTTGGATGCCGACGTGTTTCACCATCTATAGAAGTCAAAGCAAACTGGCCAGAGTCCCATGGACTATTTTAAGTCATCGTCTCCTCTCGGCCTCAGCAACGCTGCTCTTTCACAGTATGCTTTGCGTATTCTTGCCAATGATGCAGAGTGCAAGTTAAATAGCGGTAGACTACATGTATTTGGTTTTGAGTCATTGCTGCAACTCTGTCCCAACCTTGCAGTCAAGTCAAATCCACCATTTGTAAAATGTATGACCTGTAAAAATATACAGAAGTTGCAAAAGACTTTTTCATACAGTTATTTTGACTAATGGGGTCAAAAAAAAAAAATCTAGTCATAATCTATTTCATCCATCAATTTTTGACGATGATGATGAAATATTTAATTGGTTTTATTTTTTGCTTAGTTTAACTAATATGCAAACCAAACAAGTTGAACTGAGAATCCACACTGTGCCGTAACACATCAAGCTTATGAGTATATATAACTTTTTCTCCAAGGAGATAAAAAAAAAAAAAACACAGACTGTAGCCCCAGGAACTACATAAACAATTAAATGATTACATTGGAGACTGGAATTACAAGTGCCACTTCAAACCAAGTTTAAAAATCAAGAAACATTTTCTTTAAGTGTAGAGATCAGAAGTCCCGACACATCTCTACCTCTTCAACGCTTAGTCAGCTCCCAGACAGCAAGATGTTAGAGTACACTTACCAGGTCAGAAATTATGCTCTAATAGAAATATTTTTTGATTGATTGATTGATTTAATGCATTTTTAAAACTAAGCCATAAAAACTACAATGATGTTTTCAAGAAAAATATGAATTAAAATAGCATGATAAGCTGGTGACCAACTACCTTTTACATCACATGGCACAAAACAATAAAGTCTTCATGTTTCTAAATCACGTCGCAGTACTAAATCAAAACGATGCAACAAGCCCACAAAAGAAACACAATGGTGGTTAAACATCAATCTATATCATCAGAGCTTAAAAACATTGCATTTAGAAGCACCAGGCGTCTACAGCTGATAATGCAAATGGAAGATTTGAATTGTGTCGTATTGTACAGTATCAAGTCATAGCAGTAGAAGATGTATCTATAAGCAGGGCCTTTGCCATTATTCTGCTGACAGGAACAGGGTTTGTCTTGTTATCCAGGGTTTTTCCCATAAGTCTGGCGGGCTGCCAGGCTTTACTTGCTCCCCCCACCAGGCTAAGTGAAATTTCTTACACTTAGCCTGGTGTAAGAACTAGGCATGAGGGGGTACGCCAATTGTGCTGTTCCTTCACCTGCCCGTTGGCCTCACATGCTATTATTTCCAAATTATAACGCCTGCTTGTGGACTTCTAAATTTTTGCAACTTTCAAAATTTTTTAACACAAAAACATGGAGGGTCACTGGTGGTAGTGCCCCTGCAATGAGCTTAGCGGGTTTTCTGAGGGAAACCCTGCCATCATAATCAGCCAGAACAGTCGCTGACCTCAAAGGGTGCCCTATGAACTGTCGAGCATCTAATCCCCTGGAAAACTTTATCCTCCGATTACTTCTGCACATTGTAACTCTCGTTTCCATGTTGTAAACAACCACTTCCCCCAATGAAGCACTCTGTATTTTATGTCAAACTAAATTTAAGCAGACATTCCCGTGAGACCATGCTTAGTGAAGTCAGACAGACCCCTGACTGACATTATTACCAAGTCAGCAGAGGTATTGATGTATGTTGTATCAAAATACAGCACCACGCATGACGTGTGAGAAACGGCTGTTCACCAAAGCTTGGGGCTGACAGCGCTGACGAACTCCAGCAGCTGTGGTGTTCACTTCCTCCAACCACAAAAGCACAGAAAACTATGACAGCTCTATTTTGAGCGACTTCCTGAAATAAAGAGCGTTCACAACAACGCTAATAGCTTCTACAGGAACAGCTCATTGAATGAGAAAGGATTAATGAAAATGTACCCAGAAAATTTTTTTTCCACTGCTCACATGTAACTGTAGCTCAATGAAAGTATTCTCTGCTCACTTTGAACAATGAGAAAATCGACTGGAAATGCAAATGCGGACAGTTATCAACTCTCTTTTGCATCAATTTTCATTGATAATCTGAATTCCCAGCAAAGCATGCTGATTCATTTCCTTAGTGTGGAGGCAATGAAAATTATTCAAATATTACGTAAATGATGCTCACAATGACAGCTAGCACTTTATGCCACTGTCTTCTACCCAGACTGAGAACCCAAATTTAAACTGCCAACCACACATAAGCATCTAGGGGATAAGTGGGAGTTTAACTGAAGACAGGTCTGATAATACCTCACTCAGTTTAAATATCTAGTGACCATAAAATATCCTTCTGCATGCTAGAACAGACATCAAACAGCTGCAGCTGATCCAGAATGCTGCTGCTCGTGTTCTTACTAAAACCAGGAAGATAGAGCACATAACACCAGTTTTAAAGTCTCTCCACTGGCTCCCTGTAGCTCAAAGAATAGAGTTTAAAATACTGTTGTTAGTTTATAAATCACTGAATGGTTTAGCACCACAATACATTAAAGATTTGCTGCTGTTGTATCAACCTTCCAGACTTCTCAGGTCTTCTGGTTCTGGTCTGCTCTGCATCCCCAGAACCAGAACCAAACGAGGAGAAGCAGCATTTAGCATCTATGCACCAAAAATCTGGAACAAACTTCCAGAAAACCGTAAAACAGCTGAAACACTGACTTCCTTTAAATCTCAACTAAAAACCCACTTGTTTAGAGTTGTATTCGAAACGTAATCAATTGCAAATTTATTGACGGAATCTGACTATGTTGTTTTTTATTGTTGATTCTATGTTGCATTGTATTTTTGTGTTTGATTTGATGTAAAGCACTTTGAAATGCCTTGCTGCTGAAATGTGCTATACAAATAAAGTTTGATTGATTGATTGATTAACCATCTATTAAAATGTTTTCCACACTGTAAAATCAATCATTTCTGTGACTGCATGGCCATTAAGGGACCATATGACAGAATCTGTCTGATTTGCTGTTGAGGATAAAATTTTATTTACCTTACATTTTAAGCAGAAAAAGATGTTTATTAGTTTAATAAAAAAAGGTCTAAAGCTAAGCTTATAAAAAATATCATTCTGCATTTAAAGCTCTGTAAAGCTGTTTTAGTGTATATTTCACACAATTCACAATAATAAGTCAACTGTTGACTTGTCGTCAACTTTTACTGGTAAAATGAAATTCTAAAAAGTTTTTAAGAGAGTAGTGATGCACTGGACAAACTAGAAAAAAACTTGGGTTAACTGTAGTCCTCAAAATCTTGGTCACAACTCTGGTAACTAAATAAATGTTCAATCCAGCCTGTATTTTTCTCTCTTCTTCTGACATAATATTTTTCTTGCAGTAGATGAATGTCATGCGCCTAAAGGCACTTTAGGTCTTTCCATGAAGAGAGCAATGGGCCTGAAGCAGAAAAACATTTCTAAGAGGTGCCTTGCAAAAGTTAAAAATCACCCAATTAGAGAAGCACAGAGGAATTGACTTGTTACCAGACTGAGCAGTCAGAAACTCCAAATTATTTTCTTTTCCTTTTGTGCTTTCAGCCTCTGTTTCACATGGAACATGCAACATTCAGAAATGCTGGGAATTTTTTTAGGTGAGGCAAGGTAAATATCAGATATACTCTGAAAAATATACACGCAGGCTTGTGCTTTAACAATGCTAACCTGGCTAACTGCAACTATAAGACACGTTTACAACTGGTTTGTATCTGACATATGAACTTAGTAACTACAAGTATCAAGTTGTTTTGCTCAAGTTGTTGTTTTTTTGCTGGTGAATTACAATATAACTTTCATAAATCTAATGAACAACACAGACTGCATAAAATGTTCACAAAATCTGTCAAGTATGATTGTTATATTTACAAGAACCAAGGACATCAGAAATTAGTCAGCTGTGTGGTCACATTTAACCCAAAGAAGGTGCCTCTTAAATATGCAGGTTGTTGTAGAATGTATGGATGAGATTTCATTAAAAGAAAACAATTGGAATCTCCAAATTAAATGTGTTTACTATTTACTGAGCAAGAAACCTTTATCCTTGTACTCACCTATAGTACCGAGACTGAAGGTACGTCGAACACACTGCTTTGGACACGTGACTTGCTGAGCCAAAGTCTATGACCTTCACCCGATAGGGCTGCCTCACTGGGTCCACCAGCATTATGTTCTCTGGCTTTAAGTCTGCATGAATCAGACCCATGCTCTTCAATTTTTTCAGAGCTGTAGCTACCTGCTGTAGCACCGGTCTTATCACCTTCAAAGGCAGCGGGCTGAACTTATTCTGCTTCAGGAAATCATACAAATTTTGCTCAAGCATCTCAAATACGAGGCAAGTGTGGCTGCGGTGCTGAAAGCATTCAAAGGCCCGCACCAGGTTGTGCTCATCAGCGTTCTCCCCACTCAGGCGAGCAAGGATCCCTACTTCAATCTGACCCTGCCTTGCGTATGAAGGGTGGTTCTTCAGGATCTTCACAGCCACAACCTCCCCAGTTCCCCTCTTCCAGCACTTCACTACCTGGCCGAATGTGCCTCGACCCAAGAAATCTAGCACTTCGTAAGTATTCTTCATGGAACACAGGATTTCGTGCTGTACTACCTGATAGTCCCCATCACCTCCTCCTGTCCCTCCAGTTGCACATACACCCCCATGCCCTACACCCTGTTTGGAGGGGCCTCCCCCAGCCCCAACAGCCGTTGGCGCAGTAACAGCTGCATTTCCCACATTCGTCGTTTGCAACATGGCAGGCAACATAGACAGTTCCTCCACAATCTGCATGGTGCTCCCTCGGTTATCCAGGTCCTCACTTTTACGTTTCAGCCCACATCGTTGAGAGCTGTCAGCTGAGTTCAAACTTTCACAGTTCTCCTCTCTGTCACCCTCCTCCCCCTCTCCTCCTTCCTCAACTCCCCCACTGCAGCCCTCTCCCCTTCCCCCTCCTCCTGCTCCTGTTGCTCCACCGCTGCTCCCACTTTCTTCAACCGCCTGAGGCTGCTGCTCCTTGCCCTGTAAGTCGACGACCCTCGCCTCCTGTTGCTGCTGCTGGGCCGCAAGTGGGCCTGGTCCCCCTCTTCTTTTACCAGGCTGTTGTCTTTGTACGCCACGAACCACAACCGTCTGCACCGGGTACTGCTGTCCTCCACGTACTCTCAGACCCACTGCTAAGTCTCGGTTCACAAACGAATGGGCTTGTTTGGTCGCGTGTGCAATGCCAACGGTTCTGCTGTTCAGAAAAGTCCGTGGATGTGCCCTCTCATGGTACACACAGCTGCTGGGCTCAACTTTGAGTTTCTTCACACTGCTAAAGGCACTTGTCTGGGTTTGATAAATGTGTGGTGGGTAGACCAAGACTTGTGAGGCCATACCTGCAAAAAGAGAACAGAGCAACATGTTACTAGTGTCCAGGAAGTCATTAAGATACAACCAAAAACAAGCAAGCGAGAGTAAGAATTGGCAACGGCATAAATAGAGTAAAATATAATGTTCAAATTAAGTTGCTGTTTTCAGGGTGTAAAGCTCTCTTAATTTCATTTTCTGTGTTTGTTTGATCAAACAATCTTTAGAAGAAGAGTTAAAGATTGCAACACTGAAGTGGTTTATTCTTCTGGGCAAATCAACGTAATAAAGAAGTCAACAGTGGTTAAGGAAGTATGAGTTTGTCCAGTAACCAGAGGGCTGCCAGTCTAAACACTTCACCCACCTTGCCTGCTAGTGGTAGTCACAGGGTCGCAGCCTCCCCTCTGTCAGACTGCATCAGGGCAGCTGAGGCTACAATCCTAACTTGCCACCATCAGCATGTGAATGTGTGTGTGAATCAGGCTTATTGTAGAGTGAAGTGTTTTGAGGTTCTCTGAACCTGATAAAGCACTTTACAGTTTTAAGTGCACCCTTATCAGCAGTTTATCTTCTTCATCCCTTCTTAATTGTATTGACTTTGCGGTCAAATGGATCAGTTTTAAACAAGTCGTAATATTTACAAGTTATTATTATTTTAATTAAAATATTAGTAACCAGTATGCCATTCCATGTGAAGAGTTCCATAGAAACACATTCTCTTTCTTTGAGATTTCTACTCATGATTACAGATAACACTTCCCTGGTGTGTTTAGATAGAGACATAAATACTAATAAATAGCTTTATTTATTAACTTGCTCGTGGAGGTGGAGGTGGCACTTCAAAAATTTCATACTTATTTCATAGAAGGAGTGCATGCAGAGGAGAGCATGACACCTTCAGCATTATGCCATACCAACTGCATTCCCAGCAACACCTCCACACTGCAGATGACTAACTTCACAAAGGTTTGTCTGACCTAAACCTGCCATTTTCATGCATCCTACAGCAGGTTTCTAGGCAACCAATTCTGAGAGGATAAGAGGGAGATAAAGAGAGTAGAACAAAGTTAAAAATCATCATTAGCACCACATGTCTAATTACATGAGGCATGCTTTATTCTTATACTCCTCCTTTTAATCAGAGTGTGTGTTTGATCGAGAAAAAGATCACACTCAAATGAAATAAAAGCTAAATTTGGCTTGGGGGCATACATGGACACATTTAGCTGTTTTTCCTAAAAGGCCATACAAACATTGTGTCTGTGATGGCAAGTCATGTATTATTCAGATTATTCACGACTTTAGTCAACACAGGAAAACTGACATGACTCTCAATGTACTCATATATCAAACACAAACTCTAGGCCTGTCGCGATAAACGATAAATCAAATAATGTACGATAAATTAAAACCATAGACGTCATTTTAATTAATGGCTTTATCGTCTCTTCCAGCCTTTTTCTCTTTCTGTTGATAACACTGAATGAAAAAAGGCTCAACTCCGCTGCTCTCCATTGACCCTCCCTTCCTCATTTCCTTAGTGTAATTCCAGCGCACACTGCACGATTTTAGATCTGTCGGACGATTGTCGGCCCATTTTCAAAACCTGAGACCACACATTAGCCGACAGAAATCCTAAGTATCGAACCGTTGTTCGATTGGGTTCGATCGTGCCGTGTGGTGTCTAACAATGGGCATAAAACAATGGCTACAAGTCCAGTAGACCCATTTTAAAACCATACCTGCAATGCTTGCGGCTCTAGTGTCAGCGTAACGTCCTGACCGACTGAAAATTATTAGAACCTATTTATGTCACGTTAACGAAGAACAGCCGAAAAGTTACGGGATTCATCAACTGCGTAGCAATTTTGCTTCAACTTCTCCCCTCCTCATTTCTGACTATCATCTCCAATGTCCGACTTCGGGTTGCGCCGTGTCAGCTGTTTGGGATTCCCCTCTGTGATTTCCCCTCAGAAAGCGCTGAAGAGAATCCCCGCTTTCTGATTGGCTACCTGTCACATTGAACAGGCTGCGTTAACGCTCCCAGTCGGGAAAACCTCCGATTTAGATCGGAGCGCCCGTAACACACGACACACTACAGGATGATCACAAGCAACATCTTAGAACGATCAACGTTCTAAGATTGTCGTAATGGGAAAATTTAGGTGTGAACTAACGTGTAGTGTGAACTATTGCATCAGGTAGTCGGATGTGCCCACCTTCTCTATTTAAATCTAATGATTACTGAAGGGCAATATAGTATACAGACTTCATAATCTGGACTCTTTCGGTTGAATCCAGTATTTATTTCCACTTTGGTGTTTTTATTCAAGTACATTTTTGTTAATGGAGACTGAGAATCCATTTTATTTTTGTTTTTGGGTGTTTTGTTAATTTTATCAGTTCCGGTGTTAAGTGTTCTTTTGAAAATAAAGCGTGATTTTTTTTTCACGCTTTGGCAGGAAATTGCACGTATTATTATGTCATTTCCATTAAATCAGTGTACAAAGGTCTTCAAACAATATTATTGTCTATCGCAATAGTTTTTGAGACAATTAATCCCTCAGCAAAATTTGCTATCGTGACAGGCCTAAATATCTAGATATATATATCTATATCTACATATAGATATATGTAGACATAGATATCTAGATCTATACATATATAGATCTATATATCTATATATATAGATCTAGATATAAATCTCTATGTCTATATATATATCTATATATAGATATATATCTAGATATATATCTATATCTATCTATATATATATATATATATATATATATATATATATATATATATATATATAGATAGATAGATATATAGTATTGATATTATAAAAGTTCACCATAAAGTGAACTTTATAGTGAACTGTGGCAGGAAGCCGGAGGACCCGGAGAGAAACCTGCAAACTATTTATAAAGTTTAATTACAAAATGTATTTTTTATCTGCACCAAAAGAGAATTTAGAGAGACTAATTAGACAGATGTGATTTTAGACCATGTGAGGAAGTCAGAGTGCCTGGAGAGAAACTTCAGACAAAAAACTGGTAAAATCTATTTACTAGGGGTACAAAGTTTCCAATGCTTCCATTTAAAATCCCAATATAGAAACACAAAAACAGAAGAAACCAATGCTAAGAGAGAAAAGTGTGGAATTACCAGCCCAGTAAGAAACAGGACAAGGAAAAAACACCCAGCACAAACTAAACAAAAACAAAAACATAGGCATAAAATCCTCCCAGAAAGTTTCTTCTTCTACTCTGCTATATATTTCAGGACCCCAATTTTCTGTCTGACTCACTCTCATTTCTCCTTCCTCAAAATGGTCGCTTGTTTTGTCTTCTGCACTCTTCTTCCAAATTTAGAGGTTCTGGCTCCTCTCCAGAACTGTCTTCATTATTTTGGAGAGGAGGGCCAGAAGAAACCGTCACACTGGGTGTGTTTAGGTGGTCAGTGTCGGGTTCCTCTGCATTCGCTTGCTTCTTGTAAACATGAATAAATCCCCTTTCATACATGTCCTCTCTGCAGGGTTTACCAGCAGTGAGGACATGTTCATCCACCACCTTTACAGTCTGTTGTCCCCGAATCAAATAGCTGTAGAAATTAGCTGACTCTGCATCACCACAAATGACGGACGACAGACTGTACAACTCGGTTCCACTTTCTCCTGGAAAGTGAGGGGAAAGTGGAACCGAGGTTCTAAACCAAATGTAACCCAGTCAGTTTGTTACTCAAGACCTCCAGGAGAGTGTGATAACGTTGCAGGCCTGTTAGAAAAAACAATGAGTTGAAATCCCTTAGGAAAACATGGAGAGCGTTGCAATTCACTGGTCCTCCGTTGAACGCAGCTGAACACGTGGTGCTGAAGCGGCTAGCTCACTTGGCTTAGGTCAAAACTCGTCAGGACGACTTGCGTCTAGCTGCTCTGGTCCCGTCCCTCTCACAGCGACCAAGCTCTCCCAACGTCTCCCGTATTTCCTCCTCCGTACTTTTGTCCAATTTTTAACTCACCACGTTCCTCTTTTGTTTCAGATGCTATAATTCCATCAGTCAAGTACAAACAACAACATCCTTTTACTGTTTTACTATTTTTCCTCTTCCAAGTGAAGTGATTAGAAGAGTTGGAAGACAGTCAATGTTTTGGGGTTGCACCTTAGACTTTGTGTCTGAGTCCTTAGGTTTCAGTTTGATACTTTTTGACTGAATTGGCAGATTTCTAGCTTTCTTTGAAGAGGAGATTTCTATAAGCTTATTTTTCAACTCCTTGATGTTGACATCTTGCATGTTTATTCTAGCTACATATGAACTTATCTCTGCTTCTTGGGCTTTTATCTGTTTTCTGAGAGCTTTGATGGTGGTCTGACTCTCATACACTTTAAACATGGCATCTTCCGGGAGATAGTCTAACTTAGACTTGAGACACTTCACCACATTCTGCAGTCTGTCCTCCTCGAGCTTGAGATCCTTAATTTCTGTCTCTTTCTCTTCCAGTTTTGTGGACAATCTGCGGTTCTCAGAGCGATACATTTTGAGTTTTTCTGTTTTCTTGTCGGTGTCTGGGAGAAGTATAATATCTCCATTCTCTTCATTTAGCCCTAACCTTTGCACCTTGGAATAAGTTTCTTTAACCATTTTAAATTTTTGCTCATTCTCATGGAGTCGCAGAACTTCCTTAGTAAGTTCTACAATCTTACATTCCTGTTCACGAATTATATCAGCCTGTATTCCAATTTTTCTGTCATTACAGAGAATTGCTTCTCCGGCTCTTCTGTTTCTTGTCAGAACTTCTTCTCTCTGCATTTTCAGTTTCATATACTCATCCTGTGTACGGAGGAGGTCTTTTTCAAATTTCATCTGATTTTCCTCGCTGCTCTTAATCGTGTCAGCCAGCCTTATCTTGACCTGCTCCACTTGAGTCTTAAGAATCACATTCTCTTGCTTGGACTTTTCCAGGAGTTTCAGGGTTTCAACAACCTCTTGCTCAAGACTCGCTGCAGAAAGTTCCAGTTTTTGGTTTTTTTTCTGCAGGATTGCTTTTTCTGTATGAGCCTGTTCAGATTTCTCCTGGAGGACTTGGTACTGCAAATCTTGTTTTGACAACTTCCTCTCTAAATCATACAAAGACTTGTGCAGTGACGTGACTTCCTTTCGTAGGCTCAAATTTTCTTCATCTTTGTGTTTTACTCGCTTCATTGAAGCTTCTTCATTCTGGCGATTTCTTTTCGCCTCCACTTCTGTCTCTTGTGCAACTTTGCGTTGTCTCTTAAGCTCCTCTTTGTGAGCATTGATTATCTTTTGTTTTGCATCAAATGCGATCTTAAGATGGCCAATTGTGTTCTCTCTAGTTTTCACGAGCTCTGACTGCCTTTTAAGCTCAACTTTATGGCTCTGTGATACATTTCGCAATGTGGTTGCTTTTATCTGAGACATTTCTAGCTGTATTTTCAATCTTTGGTTGTCATCCTTAAGCTCTTTCACCTGTTTTTCTGCATCCAGCGCTCGATCTTTGTACACCTTCAGTCCTGCCACTTTTTCGGCCAGGTCGCGCTTCCGTGCAGTTTCAGACAAGAGAGAAGATGTCTTCTCTGCAAGAGCTTGTTCCATGCTTTTTAACTGACCTTCTAGTTCCTCATTTTTAGTTACACTTTCCTGAAGTTTGGTTGAAATCTCTTTAAACTTGTTAGAAAGTTTAAAATATTTAACCTCTAGCTGTTTATGTTCCTTCTTCTGCAGATTTACGTTCTGTTGTTGTTTCCGTAAATCTTTTTCAGCTTGTTGTGCTCTCGCCGTGGACAGAGAATTTTCTTTTCGCTTGTCCTCTTGCTGTCTTGTTGCTCTTTCAACCTCATTCTTCACAAGTTTCTTATGGGATTGAGGATCACTGTCAGTTAATTGAGCCCACCTGGCCTTGGCCTTCGACAGTTGTACTGAACGTCTCATTTTCTTGTTTTTGGATAGCAATCGTTTTGCAAACGTATAATCACAGAAAGTAACCTTACCTTGGAACTCTTGGAGCTCAATGACTTTGACACAGTCAGGGTCATTGACTATGTCAAAATCATTGGCTATGACATCACTATGTCATGAGTGATGTCATGATCTTTGTCCCCATGACGTCACTGTTCCTGCAGCACTACACTAAACAATGAGGGTCTATCTCACTTGAAAAGTCAATAAAAAATTTTGCTCTGCAAAACGCCCAGTGTTGATTTAACTCCCACGTTGTTGATTTCAACACTTTTTCAGGGTTTATATACACTGTAAAAAAAGAAAACTACAATCTGTTCAGAAGACTTAAAAAAATTTTTTGAACTTCAAAAAAGATCAGTATCAATGAGAAAATATATATTGAACCAATGATGTTGACCCTTACTGTGTATAAACATGAAATCTTTAATAAACTAGATTTGGAATAGGTTGTTTGTTCAACGAAGCTGAAAGAGGCACCCGCTTGAAAAAATTCCATAAAAAATAGATAAAATGTTATAAAAATGTGTGCCTCATCCATGCAGACTAGTAGAACTCTTACACACTGATTTTTGAGTCAGTAGGTCACATGACATGGAAGCTATTGAAGAAAGACACACAAAAAAAGTTATATTAAAATTATTTAAAATATTTGCTTAAAAATTTCATAATGGATAGTGTGTATCATGCAATAGCATCAATTACCACTTTTTTGTTCAGTTGGTCACATAGCAAGGCCTTTATTTACACGGAGATGGGCTGGTTTTCCCTCAAAATCGCTCACAAACTATTAACATCAGTGGCGCAAAACATTGGTATGCTCTGTATACAATTCATGGGGGCGCTGCGCTCGAGGGGGCGCAAAAACGATGTGGGGAGTGGTTTTTCTAGTCAGCATTTTACGCACTTAGCAGCTGTTTGTGTATGAAATGATTAACAGAGGAACAGCACTGATTAGGCGCCCCTCCCCTCCTGCCAGTCGCTCTCCCCTCCCATACAGTAAGGTGACCAGATTTCCAAGACTAAATCTGGGGACATTTCTCGCTCGGCGATAAAGAAAAAAGCTAAGTTATCAAAATAAAATGAAGAAACTGGGACAGTTACAGTTTACATATTTATTAATATTTAAACATTAAAAATCAAATATAAAACCAGGAGCGCATCTCTTCACACAGTAGTAATAATAGTATTAGTATTAGTCACTGTACTCTGAAGCACATTGACAGAAAACCATAAGTCCTAGAGAAATTGCGAAAATATTTTACTGGAGCAGACATGGGTATCAATGTCATGACCGAGTTTCATACCAATAGGGCAATATCTGTGGCCGTGAGGGCGATTAAAAAAATTATTTGGGTTGAAAATGGCACTCAGTTTTTTCACTGTTAGGCGTGATGCCTCCACTCTAGTTTCCCAAAAAAATCAAAAAACTTTGGGTCGCTTAGAGACAATTTATGGACAAACCGTAAATGGTATCGATGTGCCGTCTTCACTTTAGAAGAGATGAGGGACGTATCTACAAAATGAAATTTAAGTGGCATTTCTAAGTGAATGTATGACGACACAGGAAGACCTCAAAAATAGGGTATTTTTAGGATTTGGCCACATACACAACAATGGAGCAGCTGGTGAGGTCCTAAAGTGTTCTGGGGGTCATTTTTTGCTTTTTTTGTCGCCATGTTAACTCAGAATCCCATTAAAAATAATAGCACCCTATGGGATGCACGCAGCGGTATGAGCTGCATTCAGGGTGACGGAAGAAGAACCATATAATAATAATAATAAAGAGACACCTTATTGGGTGTAGAATAGGTTCCTGCCATTGCTTTGCATGGCAGGCCCCAATAAGCATATTCTACGGCTGTGCAGCGCTGGAACTTATGACCTACTTTCATCTACGGGGGAGGTATTCAATTATATACAAGCTGCAAGGCTTCAGAAGCTTCCAAACTTTAATCAATACTATATTTACAAATCTATTTTTACTTTCTGGTATTCTTTCTGAAGAGTATCCTAAAATAAATTCTTCATGGAGAGCCCACTTGGGTAATTACAGAGCACCATCAACTTTCTCTTTCGCTCTGTTCAAAGGAGCTTGATAAGATATTGTCTTGACAACCCTTTGCACAGAGACATGTAAGAATAATTCAAATTATTGCAAGCACAGCTCAGAAAAGCTATCTAAAGATTCACAACATGAGATGACTGGCTATCCTGATTGTAGAGGAAAAAGCCTATCAGCATCACAAACATTTTTCTAAAGATAACTCTAAAACTGATGTGATGAGAAGTGTATAAAATTTTACCTGGTTGCATTGGTTTTACACATTTGCAACACATTCCCTCTCCAAAATATTGTTGTTGAATCTGGCTTCTCTGAGTTCCATTGTTCTGTTTCAGCCAAATGTGAAAACATTTCTAAAAAATCAGCACATGCGCTTCACCGCATTCAAATTAAACCACCTCTACTAGATAGGCTGGTTAGGAAACCACATGAGAACATAACAAAGAACCTGATCAGACTCAAACATCGCAATGTCTTCCTCCCCCCCATGCAGATTATAAAACGTGTAAGTAACTCCATTAATAAACCTAACGTAATAAGCCAAAGAAGTGCATCAATGTGTACCACAAAGTATTACAAATTTACATATGTGGTTGACTGAAATTTAGAACAAGCCAAAAAAAGGTGACAACCTCTTTTATCACAAAGCCAAAGCTTAATAAACGACTAAAAAGAATTAAAAAGAATGAGTTACCAACTGCCATACAAATAATGATTCAAAATTATTAAGAAAATCTTAATTAAAGCCAACACAACAAATTGTTCCAGATATTCCCGAAACAGGACACACGTTATGGAATAACATGGATGTGCATCAGCTGAGCTGAGCATTTTTTACAATAATATGCTAAATAATCACTGAAAACAGCTAAGAACTTCCAAAACTAAGGAAACATTTGGCAGATAACTGCATGAAGTAAGAGTGCACTACAAATAAATTTCAACCAATCACATTGAAAAACTGACATTTTCATATAACGAAACCTCAAATAAAAGTGTGATTGGCACGAAAACTGTCTCACACAAATTCCTTGTGCTTTTGACTCACACTGAAATTTCATTACAACTATAACAAAGGTGACCCGCTAAAGCTCCTTCGCTCTCCCTTCACAGTGGGACAGACAGTCGGCTGCAAGCTACCAACTGAAAAGTGAAGTGGATCTACTGCCTTTCTTTTGATCACAGCGTTGATGTTTGTGTCAGTGACTGAGCCTTCACCTGAGACACGCTGGTGCTTTTAAAAACTTTAAATGGGCTTCTGTTTTGCAGCCCCAAGGGCAGAACACTGGACAGAAATGTGTGTGTGTGTGTGCGTGTGCGTGTGTGTGTGTCTGGGTGTGTGTGCATGGATGTGTGTGTGGGTGGGTGTGTGTGTGCATGTCCATCATAGTGTCATTTTAAAATACACAAGCCAAAACTATCTCTAGTCATTGAAGGCAAAAATTTCTAATAGTTTTTTATTATAAATTTATAGAATATAAATTTGTAATTTATATTATATAAATTAAATAGATACAGTGCAAAGATTAGTCCTGTAAATACAATTATAGATCAGGTTTTAATCCAGTAATAAACAGCTAGACATCAAGATGGAAATATCTGCCTTTCAGTTGAAGACAACAGGACTGAGTTGGTAAGCACAAAGTGACTGTTATGGATTTCAAGTCTGTTTCAGCAAAAAGCTTTAAGTCACACAGAGGAACATCAAACTTCAGGACACACCCAAACAATCTACAATCCATTCAAGGTAGACACGCCACACACGAGGGCTACTTTAAAAATCACTCAGTTGACTGAGTGCTTTATGATTTTAAAAAACTGTAAGATACGCCTTTAAACCCACCATTTCTCAACCTTTGGAGTTCAAAATCACACTGAAAGATAATAATGTACGAACTACCAAACACAAAGAAATTTTGTGGACTTAGGGGACAGAAAACACTGAGAGCTCTTGACCAAAGAAACATGTTGGAGTTTACAAGTTATATCAATTTTTACATTAACACATTTCCATTGAACTGCAATGATTCCTTAAATGACTTCAATAATTTAATGAAAACAAGCAAAGCGAAATCTGTTGCCCTAATTCTTTGTTAATTGTGCAAAATGTCATACTGTCCAACTATTTTACTCCCCCACGTGGTCACGTGTTTCACATGGGACAGTTATTGCCGCTACACAACCTGCTTCTGTTTACATGAACTGTGATTAAAAGAAAACCAGAGGAAACAGAGAGCAAACATAACAAGTTTAGCTCTCCGTCAAAACAGAGAGAAGCAAACATCCTCTACAGTAAATCGAGTTAGCTTAGCATGTTATGTTATTATAATATACTAATATATTATTACATTTTGAGGGTCATTCATTCCCACTTTGCAAATCTAAAACACAGTTGGCTAGTTGGCTGACCCTTGGATATACTGTAGAAACGGGCTGTCAGAAACTATTTGTAAAAACTAAACTATTTAAGCTTGGCATACCTTGATACAGGTAACCAGTTTGTGCCAGGCCGAAATGGGCTTTTGAGACTCCTATAAATAATATCTATAAGCAGAAGGTCACTTAAATTTATTTTGGTTTGAACAGGGATCCTGATCCATCATATTCATTTCCAAGTTAAGTGTTCCAAATAGGAATGTGTTGAAATAAAAAGTCTTTGGAAAACATAATGAAATAATTTAAATTATCTGTGCGGTTGAAGAATTAATGCATCTATTTGTCTCTAAATGTGCATCATAATAAACAGATGACGATGAATGTTTTGCTTTATGGGTAAGAAATGGAAGAAGGAAAACTAGAAATGTGTGCATGAAGGTTAAAAAAGCAAAGTTAAAACCTAACCCGACACACAATTCCCACATTACATTGTTTATATTCTACAACTATATTTGTTTTGCAAAGATATTTTTAATAACCATTTAGAGTTGAACAGCTTTACTTCATAACTCGAAGCAGAACTGAGCTGCAATGATCACAACAGCTTAGGATCCACATCTCTGAGCTACAAATGTCTGCCATCTTACAACACGTTACCAGGGGCCAATAAGGCTTTCACACTTTTGTCAGATGATCTGGAAAGCTGTCTGTGTGATGCTTTGTTATCACACGTTCATCCAGAGTGCATTCTGCTAGGCTGCACTGCTTCCTACACCAAAATCTGCCCTAAAATGCAGTAAGGCATCTCTGGCTCCTGTTGACCTTAAATAATCAGACCTAATGATGGAAGTCCTAATCCGCCCCGATGCTGTTCCCATGCTTTTAATACCACACAAAGGTTACTGTCTTAGACCAAATGGCCGCAACCTATCTGCGGTGCTTTCCCTGAGTCTCATGAACTTGGTTTTTCATACTCTCCAGATAAAAGGCTCCTTATTTTCTCAAGCATGTGATCTCGTGCTATCTTGACTGAGAAAGTCTGACATTTTCTGCGCAGTTTTCTTTTAGTGTCATAAGCTACGGTTTACTGAGAATGTCTACTAGCACAGAAGTCCAACACTGATGATCAAATGTAGTGAAAAGGTCCTTTGACAACGGTTTAATTTCTACAATAACATTATCACATTCAGTATTGCCTCAGCAGGACTGGTGCAAACCTAGCCAATAATGTTAAGTCATTATCTAATCTCATAAAGTGATCACATGCAGAACACAATAAAAAAAAGTTTTACTAAAACACAAGACTGTCTCTATTAAAAGCCTCAACTCAAAGCAATAAAAATGGGAATAAAATTTTAAAGCAACAAAGGCTTCAGGCCTTCTCATTAGCATTTATGCTTTCTGGAAAAACAACCAAAACAATACAAGTACAACAAAGGTCCTTCCAGATGCACATATGTTTCCAAAGCAAATGTGATATATCTAGATCTGCTACAAATGATCATCAACTGAGAAACAAGACTCCTCCCTGTCCATCTTTTAAAAGCAACACTAATGCTATAGTTAGTCTTCAACATCCTGCAGCAACGTATGAACGACTGGCTGAATGACACGGTGA
Organism: Gambusia affinis; assembly: GCF_019740435.1. NCBI lineage: Eukaryota > Metazoa > Chordata > Actinopteri > Cyprinodontiformes > Poeciliidae > Gambusia > Gambusia affinis. The sequence goes on along the minus strand of NC_057869.1, from coordinate 13,463,823 downwards.
AATGTTACACCCACAAACAGGAATTTTGATCGATCTGCAAAGCACTGATCACAGCACTACATAAACTGATATTAAACAATTGCAAGGGCACAAGAGAGACGGCTGTTTTACCACAACTGTTTCTAAACAAAATCGTCTTGGGTGAGAAATGAACCAATTTCTGAATTACTGCAAAATAAGGTCTATGAGCTGAAGTCATCAGATGGCTCAGGAGATAAAAGAAGCTATCCAAAAAAATCCCTTTTGCGATCTTCGCTAGAACACAACACGGCCCTGTCACTGTACTCCCCCTATAAACTCTCACTCTGTTTTGTTTACTGCTGTGCATCTGTAGGCGTACGACCAGATGACATCATTCGGATAACAGCTATTTACGCCTGCCTCAAAGCAACCGATGACCAGAAGTTCCAGGCAATAAAATGACTGACACAAGTAAACACAGGCAAGTTGGAGAAGTACAGCGGCAGTAGTGACTTTCTCGACGTAAGAGAGAGCAAAAAATAGCTGCTTGTTTAAATGATCAGCCTATGATTAAAGCTTGAGTTTGAAAATGACTTCATGCCTAAATCCTCAACCACATTAATTCCAGCAAAACCCAAACATATCATTTAAGTTAAGCATGTGTGATTACCATAGCATTAGGCTTAAGTTGTTTTTGTTTGGGAAGTGTTTATGTTTCCTAGGGCAGTAGGTTAAAAGAAAAACAGATTAGAAAAACACAAAAACATTTCTTTTAGTTATGTTTCTATGAAACATTGTTGAGCAATGCAACTTAACTCTGTACTGGATAACAGCCACTGTCACAACTATATTTAAAACTCAAATCCCCCATGATGCTAACCAGCATTTTAAATGAGGTCAACATATCTTTTTTCTTTAATAGAAAGAGGCTCGCAAGTTCCACACTGTCTTTCTTTTACTGTAAAGTCTATTTTAAAACACACCACTGTATTAAACAACTTGAGCAGGATTTTAGATGAGTTAAAAACAGAATGTTTACCAGTGTGAACTGAGTCAAACGTAATTTAATAATTCCCTGATCTGTAAAAGACTGTGTGGTACCAATATCTGCTGTTATGTTTGTTTGCCAACTTGGGCTGAATGCATTAAAATAAACAGGAACATTTTGCTGAGGTTATTATTTTTAAATGGCCAAGTTAAGCCCACAATTACTCACAATCCTGGCAGGTTTAAAGTAATCCTTTAATTTTACAAACATGTTTCTTCTGACTGGAGGTAATAGTAATGTTTTGTGTTTTGAGTGGCCCAGCCAGGAACACAACATGAATCAAGTTGGGAATCCGTGGAGGAAGCCAAAGATTATGGTTATGGCAAGAAGGCCTTTCAGTCTCAAAGACCTGAAGCTCATTAGCAAAGACGAATCTTCAAAATGCCAACGGAAACCTGCAAAACGCTGCTCCGCACTTTCCTATCAACAATAATCTGGTTTAATGTGAATAGCTCAACATGTAACTACAAATTATTTTGGGCCTATGTGGTTCAAGGTAAACCAGATATATACATTTAATTTAAAAATTCCACAAACGCTCTTTACCAATATCCCTTTGATTTAGATTTCCTTCAATGACATGCCAGAAAAAGTGCTAGAGTAGTGAGCTTATCCTTTGTTGGATGAAGCATAAAGTAATGCAGCACCGACTGCCTGCAGCACCTCTGCGCCCCTCACTGAGATAGATGTTTCCAAACATTTCAAAACCCGTAAAAAAGGCAGGCAGTCGTGGTGTAACTCTGCAGGGCCAACCCATCACTCCCACAAGGTTAACCAAAAATGGCAAGCAATGCACCATGTCTGCTAAGCAGCTGACTGTAGGGTCTGCCTGAGCAGATAGCCCAACTAATTGACCAGCTAGTATCAGTATAATACACGTTTTACTTTATAAATATCGTAGGAGAAAAAACATTTAATGGTCACTGTGGTACCCATTAAAAACTACCATAAAATTTATTTTTTTTATTTACATGCTTACAATATTCAAATAACAAACAAATGTTAAACTGGATTACTTCATCAACAGTGGGAATTGTAGCTTTTCTATTTTAGACAAGTAATTATATGATGTAATGCATCTATGTTTTACATATTAAACTAGTCTTAAACTGTGCTACAATTACTCAGGGTTATTATACCCGAGCTTAACAGGTATACTCGGATATACCTTCTAACCAACTAACCCTTGCCTAGTAAGGAGGCATACAATATATATAAACATAAAATACATTTTTAGACGAAAAGTAAAACTGAAATGAGAAGTTGGTTATTCGGATTACATTTGAATAATCTTTATAAATAGGTCATTCTATGTTGCGTTAATGCCTGTAATAGCAGTTAAATATGCTTTAAAAAAAAACTTCAAAATTTGTTCAAAAGTCTAGCATCGCTTCTGATAGGTAGTATTTTCTGTGCCTGAGTCAAGAGGTAATTGAAACAAAGTAAAACAGAACTTACCAGTGAATTTACTAGATCCATGTTGTTCAATGAAGTTAGCTTTAAATTAGATTAATCCATAAAATAGCTCTGAAGGGTATAATCACCAAATATCCGACGTAAAATATCGAAAACAACCTTAACTCGTCGCCGTGACAACACTTGTGTTTTCAAGGCAGTTGCGTTACAATAAATCACCTTGGACGACATTGTCATCACCATTTGACACGAAAGGGAAAAAATATTTACCTCAATTAAACCGACTACTTAAAGTGTAGCCTGTATTACTCACGTTTGATGTTGAAGAGACATCCAAAATTGGTTAAGTTTACAGCTAAGTTATGACAGAGTAATACGTCACATCCAAACCTACGTTTCAAATGTTTAGCTTGGAAACTGACAGCTTTCAGTCCGCCACTTACCTTCACATAGAGTCACTTTAAGTATAATCCAGGGCTTCTCTGAGCATGTTATGGACTTATAAATCCATCCCATGCACAGTTCGCCTGCATTGCTGCCATCTTGTCCTAGACGACAGGAAGGGAGAGCCCGTTCTTGGTAACGCCACCATCTCCCACATTTCAAACATAAAATAACTCTTGCATATGGACGTCCAGGAGCAATACACCAAGTCCGGCTTGTAGCTACTCAGCTCAGATCCGCGTCCTTTCTCGTTGGGCGCTGTTGCCCATCTCTGAAAGGGTGCCCGTTACCCCCTGTCTAGACGAGCAGCTCCGCGGCCCTGCCAGCCTCTAACATGTCCCTTCTCTCTCTCTAGCAACTGGAAGCAAATGTTTGTGAACTGACGGCATCAGTCAGACCTTAGTAATGCATTGCAGATTACCTTACAAATACAACTTTTTTGGAATACAACGCAAAACCGCTGAAATGTACTGAAAATGTAATGTAATTGCTTTTTATTTGTTGTTTATATATATGTAATGTTTAATGTTAGTTGAATATTAAAATATCAAAGATATTCTGGACAAGTCCAGGATTCATGACCATATATAATGAATACCTCACACTACTCTAATGAAATAATATAAATATACTTATGTTTTCCAAGCTTACACAATTGTTCAGTGTGTAGCCTCTAAGGCTAAAATCACACATATGATTATGTTAAACATATAGAAGGAGTTATGTATAGGGAAACCTGTAAATAATTAAACAAATACATAATAGGTAATAATGGTAAAAACTGGTTTGAGAACGGAACAAATAAAAACTAAATATGTCTACGTGTGAACGATAACTGCTGCACTCTATTACTCTAGTCTGTTGGCCAGGCTAGACAGACTCGCTCGCGCGCTCTCTGTGGCTGTGATTTGCTTCCCCCTGTTGTCCAACAGAATGATCAGTGTTATTTGGTGCAAAATCACTTGTTACTGTTTCTGCTGAACAGTCTTCCTTAATTGAAATGCATGCATTACATCTCACATGTATCACCCGGTATTTGCTTAGAGACATACACATGTAGCTATTTTAATTAATTCTAGAAGTGTGGTTTCATCATAGCGGTTTCTCATCTTGGTGTAATTTAACCAAACGTTAATGTAAATCATTGTATATGAAACTGATTTAAAAAATATGAAAGATTTTTTAACCCGTAATGCTGCAGCCAATGCTTTTATTTTGAAGAAATTGTGACTGCCGGAAGTAACTTTGTTGTTCCTGCACGCTCAACGGAACGCTACTGTCTGCCTTCTCGCCATTTTAGTCATCGGCCAGTCCAGCCGTTGAGCTGTTAGCTGCTCGAAGGCAACGTAAAAAATCACCCTAAAACTATGTCGATGACCTAGTAGTTTTAAAGAAAATTCCTGCATCTTGCTTATTTCGGTGTTAGTTGCAGTGGTTGATAAATTTTGAGACAGATACTCTTCAGCCATGTCGACGGAGGGAACAGCCGAGCAGGTAGCAACACGCAGTTCTATTCATGGCCAAGCTAGCGGGATATCTGTGTCATAGCTAATTTTTTTATCATACAGCATTGTACGGCACGTAAATTAGTTTGGAATGTTGAGTGTGTGCAGCTTTATCGGGGGAGTCAAACGCGTAGAAGTCATGTCCTTCGTTTTTTTGTGGCGTGGTCGTGCGCCATATTGATTCAGCTGCTTTGTCGCAACGTGAAGCTAGCCGATACCAACACTACGAGCTAACATTAGTTCACAGTCGTGCTACTTTGCAGTTTCTGATAGTTATTGAATTATTTTAACTCTAGATATTACTGTGTAAGGTTCCATTTAATGGCGCCAGCTAGAAAAACCAAGCTACCTAGGGAATATACGTATTTCAGCCGATTTATCTCGATTTTTGTGCTGCTTTTCGTTTTTATGATGTTTAGGGTCCGGTAATGAATAACACGAATATCTCCTGTGTGTGTCCAGCGCTAAGTGGGCCTTCGCATCACATTACTACAAGCATTTTGAGTTTGCTAACAACATTGCTTGTTGCTTTTTTTGTGTGTTACAGACAGCAGCCGAGTATATTCCTGAGAAGGTGAAGAAAGCAGAGAAGAAGTTGGAAGAAAACCCATATGACCTTGACGCATGGAGCATTCTGATTCGAGAAGCACAGGTTTAGTGACACCGAGTTGTATTACTGGGGATAAGGATACTGGGAATGAGGGTGGTGGGCTTGGGGTTAGAATTGAGTCCAATACGAAACTTTAGATTTCGTCTTCCACCTCATGATTGGCAGGATTGCCATTGTTATGTTAAATAGTGAGTGGAATGTAAATGCAATCTCCTCCTGTAGAATCAACCCATAGATAAAGCAAGGAAGACCCATGAGCGACTTGTCTCACAGTTCCCGAGTTCTGGCAGATTCTGGAAACTGTTCATTGAAGCTGAGGTTAATACTTTTTTTATTCTTTTCCCTTGTGTGCATGGCTGAGACTTATTCTAACATAATCAACTATGTGATTTTCACACAATCCAAATGTATCTGACTTCAATGGAGTTTAAAGTCACAATTCTTGTTTTGAGCCTTTTTGTCTAATCTCAGAGATGTTCTTCAAAAGCTAAAGAATTCTCACAGTTTCCTAAAACAAAGTGTACAAAGTGAAAAACCGTCTAATGAACCATTTATAAAAATTGATACAAAACACTTTGCAGTTGGGCTCTGCTAATGTTCATTAGGAATTGTGCCTTTAAGCAAGAAGGGGTTATTATCTATAGCTATTTAAGGATAATTACTCATGTTTCCAAGTTAAACGAAAGATTACATATCATCTGCGGCATATTAAATATGGGGTAAAGTGCATTTGTTGCATGTTTGGTCTGCAACAGTATTAAAACTATTTTAATGGTATTGGAGTGCATTAGCCTTTTATTCACTTGTCGTGTCAATTTATTGCCTCCTGTGTCATTTCTTTTGGGTTATTTTCATAAAGGACGATCTTTATTGTGTGGCCCATTCTTTTCTTGAGACCTTTCGCCCCACTTCTCCTGAACACACAAACTGTGACCCTTTGCTTGTGTTTTTGTTTGCCAAGAATAAGTTTTACTTTCATCCAACCAACAATTTGACCAGAAGATTTAATTTCCCTTACACCCGATGATCAGTTCTAACAAAAAGTCAAATTTCTTTACACCAAGTGTATTAATTTTCTAAAATTAAGCAGTGATGTCAATATGTATTTAGATAGTAGATTCTCCTCCAAATAAAACTTCGTCATATATTCTGCCTTACACCAACTTTCTGCCATTACTCTATAAATATGGAAAAACAAATTTTCTCTTTTTCATTATAGACCTCAACCCTTAAATATTTTTCTTATTTACATTAGAGTTATCTGTAACAATGTTAGCAGCAAATACATTCATAAAGATAATATAGTGTGATCTAAGTCATTATTTGTTTTATCATAAAACAGAACAAGACAAATAAGCTAAAAGGATATTATTGTTTATTTATTTTACAGATAAGAGTAGAGTTGACAGTATCAAAGAAATGTGATTTAGTGTGATTTTATGACCCTTATGGATTATTAAACAGAGATGATTTGGAATTCTTAACCAGATGGAATTGAAATATTTTTCAGAAAAGGGAAAATACTTTTAGCAGTTTGTACATATTGTCACTTCAAATTATTAATCAATGTTTGATATAAAAAATAAAATTGACAAAGCTTATACAAAGACATTTAAAAAGGTTAAACAAATGTCTACAAATGCAGCATCAATATTGTTGGGGGTTTTTTTTCCCAGGGTGCCTTGCAAAAGTATTTCCATGAACCTTTTATTTTTGTTACAGTAGTGAACTTTTACATTTTTATAAGAATTGTATGTGAAAGACCTACACAAAGTAGCATGTAATTATAAAAGGGAAGGAAAATGCATGAGTTTCAATATTTGTTGAGAATAAAGGCCTGTAAATTTGGCGTCTATATTTAGTCCCTGTGGCTGAAATCCTTTAACCACATTTTGGCACCTCTACTAGCATGCTCTAAATGTAATTTTTTTTCCCCTTTGTTTTTTTATTTACACTATTCCATTGTTTATATATTCTTTCATCTGCTTTAAGATCACTCTCTTCCCCTGTCTTAAGTACTTGAGGTTTTAACAAGTTTCTTTTTTTCCAAGTCTAACCAGATCACCTTTCTCTTGCTACAGAAAAGTACCTCTACAGCATGATTCTTTGTCTGCCCCTCTTTTTCCCTATGAAGTCTTCCTTGACATTTTCTGATGAAGCATTGCTCACTCCAGTGTGAAATCATGCATGACTTTCTGCTACTTTATTACATAAATTCCCAATAACATGTTCTGAAGTTTGGGTGTAATGCGACAGTGCAATGCAAACAAGCTCAATGGGTGTGAATACTTTTGCCAGATACTTTTTCTGTCCTCATTTAACTCCAAATACCAGAATTTTCTTAAATCAGCTGCATTAGGTAGATTTGAACAATCACAACGATTTCATTTTTGAAATAACACAATTAGAATTATCAAACCCAATTGAAATCTCCTAGGATTATAATGAATGACATACACCGTCATTCTTAGTATAACTGCTCCCCCTTGTGGTAAGTATATCTATGTGCTAATTTCTTTGTATTTAAACAGAACAGCTGAGGACTACATTGGAAATTCCCCAAAATGTAAAATTTTCTCTGCATATTTTTGCCATTTTCCGTGACATGCTTGATTTGCCTGCTAGGCCATCTATACATACAAGAGACCCAGCTTAGCTTGAGTTGTTTCCCCCACCGCATTATAAAATATGGATTTGGGGGCGAGACAAGTCCTATGAAGATTCATTTATTAGGTGCCCAAGACTGGAGTTAGTAGATATACTGATATAGATTCATGATGCTGTAAACAACTAATATTCATTGAGGAAACTTCTCTAAACTTCGTGAATACTTTTAAGATTTACACTCCTTGGCAATTATTACATTTGGTAGATAAACTTTGAGAAAGGTGATTGGAAATAGCCTTCTGTGAATATTTTCCTACAGTAATGTGTGTAAGATTATACTCTTAACTACCAATGGCTGTTGAGTTTGGGCATTGGCAGCTGAACTGGAGCTTTACTGCACGTCTCTGCAAACCACACAAAGGCTTAGGAGCCAGATGTAGCCATCGCTGAGAAGTGGACTCGGAGAAACTGGAGCTCAGTTTTTAATTTGAAGAAGTTAAATTTGTCCTTTTCACTGATGACAAACTATTGTGAAGAAAAACTGCTTTTTTTACATAAAAACTTCTTGAAAGTATTTTTGGCAAAATGTTTGGAGGTTTAAATCTGTGCTTTTCTTTAGTGCGAAGATGGAATCGCCTTGACCTAAATTTGAAATGCAAAATTTAAGCGGGCAAGACTGTTAGTTTGTGTGCAGTAGGGCCAGAATTTCAAGTTGTTCTGACTCGCCTATGACACATTTATGCCAAATAAGGTCGCTTGTAAGTTATGATGTAGATTTCAAGTCTAGTTTGACTAAAAACACTTCTTTTGTGGTATACCTCGAAACACCTTGTAAACTGTGACATTCTGTATTAAAAACTTAAAGATTAAGGTTCTATGCTGTATTTCTTGCATCTTATGAAAAGTGAACTAAATATTTGCTGGATGTGTTCAGGATTTTTTTATTCCTATTCTTCTAGTCTGCATACCCTCCCACACCTCTCAGCCTTGCATTCAATTTTTTTTAAAGTAGTAGGGTGCCTGAAAAGAAACCATTTCACAAATATGCTTATCTCTGCCCATTTGCAGTTTCACAGGGATAAGACTGAACTTAAACCCACACATAATTTCAACATTTGTGTCCAAAAAAAATCCCAATGATTTTATATGTTTAGCAGGAAGGATTTAAGTGAGATGATATGGCATGTAGAATGTGAAGAGGCAGGGATGTTATCCTAATACACAACATTTTTTTACTTGTGTTTATTATGATACAATAATTGCTCAAAATTATGTGTGGCATTAAAATGTTTATTTTTACTTATTAGCAATACCTTCCAATCAGTGTTGTAACTGGAAAGGGCCAAAAAATTCTTTAAAGGCAGAAGATTATCATCAGTGAACCAGTTTATTAGCCATGCACCCCTAAAAGTCATTGTAGGATGGTTATTTAATATTTCAGATGTTTTTGCCTTTAAAAGCTGGGCTTACTGCACTTAAATTATTTTTGACAATATGAATTGTTTGTTTTTTCTATCGCGTTTTCTTGGCTTATGTGGCGCAAGTGGAAATAAAATAAACCCCTTTCTAAAAGTTAGTTGTCATTCTTGTGTGAATATCACTGTTGATTCGTAGCATTGTGTGGATGTGTGTGTTTGAATTATTAAAATTGCATGAATGCATGTTTCCTTTGAGCTTTACATTTATAAGTTTTTACACTTTTATTTGCAGATAAAGGCTAAAAACTATGACAAGGTAGAGAAGGTAAGTGCCCAAACTGAAAGCTCGTTTTCAGTGTTGTAGCTCTGTTTAATCGTAGGCTGAATATGTGGGAATTTTGATAATAAATTTTTTTTAAACAAACAAAAAAAAGGTTTAACTAGTATATTCTGGCGTGCCTTTTCAATAACCTTTGAACTATCTGTCTTCAATGTTCATACAAGGAGTACTCCCCCACCCCAAATACTTTCTAGTTCTTTCTTTTCACATATTTTCATCTATATGGAATATGCTTGATGCTGTGTGTACCTTTTATGTTGCTTTACTTTAATAAAGTCTTCAAATGTTTAAGTGCCTGCTCATTTCTGATTTTGACCATTTTATTTCAGCATATAATCTCAGAAGTTCTGCAAGCGTCGGAACTGTAGCTGGAAGATCAGATAGATAAAAAATAAAAAATATATATTAATGATTGAAACAGTTTTTGCCTCATGGGACATTTGACCAGCTATTTGGTTGCCACATAAGTCAGATTGTATATGTGATTTCTTTCTTATAGAGTAAATGTAAAAATGTTTTTTTCTGCATGTTCTCGCATCTTGTTGCAGTTGTTTCAGAGATGCCTAATGAAAGTGTTGCACATTGACCTGTGGAAATGCTACCTTGCATATGTTCGAGAGACCAAAGGGAAGCTTCCCAGCTACAAGTAAGAAGACATTCTGAATTATGACAGCCAACATGTGAAGAGAATGTAAATAATTTAATTCCCTTATTCTCAGAGAGAAGATGGCCCAGGCATATGATTTCGCCCTTGATAAAATTGGGATGGAAATTATGTCCTACCAGGTCTGCAAATATGAACTTGTATCAAGTTGTTTAAATTTCTGTTCAGTGCTCTTATCTGACTTGCTATTATTTCTTTCTCTCAGATTTGGGTCGACTACATAAATTTCCTAAAAGGAGTGTAAGTCTTTGTTTTGTTTTTTTGTTTGTTTGGGGATTTTTTTTTTTTTTTCAATTTGTTGACCTTAATTTTATGATAACCTGCATTAAAAACAAAAATCTTGTTTGTTTTGTGTCTTCTATTAGTGAGGCAGTGGGCTCATACGCAGAAAATCAAAGAATCACTGCGGTCCGGAGAGTCTACCAAAGAGGTTGCGTGAACCCAATGATAAACATTGAACAGCTCTGGAGAGATTATAGCAAATATGAAGAGGCAAGTGAGCCAATCAATGTTTAGTATTTTTCTCCTGCATGTGATTGTGTTGTTTTTTTTTTTCTTTTTAAATGAGCTTAAAAGCTTCACTTACAACTCAAACAGTAGCAAAGGAGAACATAGGAACATATTTATCCATACAATCTACATAAAATAGATTAAAGATTATTGAATAGTCAGGATTAGAGTTCAATTTTAAAGTGAAATTGTAATTAAGAGTTATCAACCAACTTGATCAGTTGGAAGTAGGTTCCTTGTTTTATAATAGCATAAACTAGTCAAACATCTTCATTTTGTTTGGGCACCTGATGCATTTTACATTATGGGTGTGCATATTTGCCAATCTGCCATCCAAAGCGAATGCTGCTCCCTGGCACTAAGAGCTGTGGAAAATCACATGGTTGTTTCCTTTAGATGACATACATATTTACTGGCCAGACACTCCCAAAGAAGCATAATGAAACATGGTGGTGGTATTTTGGTTTCCATCTGGATTGGCTTTCTGTTGAAGGCAAAGAAAATCACAAAGCAGCAATTCTACATTTATATCAATTCATTCTAAACACTACATTTACTTCAATCTCAGCAGAATCTAGATCAGTCAGTAAAATAACCCTATGCTTTCCAGAGTGACTTTAATTCAAAGTATTTGATCTAGAACCGTAAAATCAAAAGGTCTGACATTAATACTGCAGGAGATTAGGTGTTTAATTTCACAGTTCCAGAATGGAAATAGTTCTGGAAACATTCATGCAAGCAGGACGTATGAAAGTTACTTGAAATATAAAAAGACTGACATGAGTTATAGTGTTTGGTCCTATTAGCGATTATTTATTTTGAATAAAGTTGAGCAAGTTTTTCTGTGTAAACTTTACTCAGAAACTTATAAGGGATGCCAAAAGCTATCAAGCAAAATATATGTAGATTTAGAGTTTCAATAGGAACAAACGCAGGAATAATCTATGGATTTTATTTACAGGGCATCAATGTGCATTTGGCTAAAAAGATGATTGAAGATCGCAGCAGGGATTACATGAATGCAAGGAGAGTGGCAAAGGTGAGAAATCAGATTCCCACTGAATAATGTATCAAACACTGTTCTGGGTAACTGACACAGGCTGTTGGGTGGTTTCTGTAATGCAGGAGTATGAGACAGTAATGAAAGGGCTTGACAGAAACGCACCTTCAGTTCCACCACAGAACTCCCCTCAGGAGGCCCAGCAAGTGGAAATGTGGAAAAAGTACATTCAGTGGGAAAAAAGCAACCCACTCCGTACAGAAGACCAGACCCTCATCACAAAGAGAGGTAACACTAAGCACAATGTTAAATGTTGGTGGTCTTGTCTCAAAACATTATTTTGGTTGTCATATGTAGTTTCTTACATTTACTTCAGTTAGTGATGTGTTAATTTAGAGATAATCTTACCTACAGATACGACACTAGAGGGCAGAGTTTTACTCTTTTTCTGACACGATTCGCTTTATTTCACTGTTGCACTGCAGGAACATTTTTATTTAATTGCTTTTTAATTTGATTGGATGCAGTGATGTTTGCCTATGAGCAGTGCCTGCTGGTTCTGGGTCACCATCCCGACATTTGGTATGAGGCAGCTCAGTACCTGGAGCAGTCCAGCAAGCTGCTGGCAGAGAAAGGAGTAAGACACACCTATACTTTCAAAACTGAGCCTGAATCATTTTCAGATATTGAATATCGGATAAATCGTATGTCTTAATTCCAAATTTTTTTTGTTCTTTTTCTTTCGTTCAGGACATGAATAATTCAAAGCTGTTCAGCGACGAGGCAGCTAACATCTATGAACGTGCCATTGGGACGCTCCTCAAAAAGAACATGCTCCTCTACTTTGCGTTTGCTGATTACGAAGAAGTGAGTGTCCAGTTACGTGTTCAGAACAAACTAACCAATTCATCGTATACCTCTCCATCAGCGTTATTTTTGTGCCACTCTCTCAGAGTCGCATGAAGTACGAGAAAGTGCACAGCATCTACAACAAACTGCTTGCGATCGAGGACATCGACCCCACGCTGGTCTACATCCAGTACATGAAATTCGCCAGGAGGGCGGAGGGCATCAAATCAGGTCGCTCCATCTTCAAAAAGGCTCGAGAGGACCTGCGAACACGCCACCACGTTTACGTGTCTGCAGCTCTGATGGAATACTACTGCAGCAAAGTAAGACGAAGCAGAAGTTCGGTGCGTGGTTTGGGGAGTGGCTGGACACACAGACGCTTCAAAATCTTGCTTGTGTTTTTCTCAACAGGATAAATCAGTGGCCTTTAAGATTTTTGAGCTGGGTTTGAAGAAATATGGAGACATTCCAGAGTACATACTTGCCTACATTGATTACCTCTCCCACCTTAATGGTTTGTAACATCCTCTAAGTTGTTCACCTTCCTGTAGCTTTGCTGCTTGCTTTTACAGACGTTGTTTTATGTGTCTGATTCTTTTCTCAGAGGACAACAACACCAGGGTTTTGTTCGAACGGGTCCTCACCTCTGGAAGCCTATCCCCAGAGAAATCAGGGTAATGTCAAGCATTTGGCTATGTTGTCTGTGCATGTCTGAGTTTACGACATCGGTCCAAAGCAGTGAGCTGTGACATGCATCTGCTCCTCAGTGAGATCTGGGCTCGGTTCTTGGCGTTCGAGAGCAACATCGGAGACCTGGCCAGTATTCTGAAAGTAGAGCGCCGACGTTTCACAGCCTTCAAAGACGAGTATGAGGGGAAAGAAACGGCTTTGCTTGTAGATAGATACAAGTTCATGGACCTTTATCCCTGCTCTACCAGTGAACTCAAAGCCCTTGGTTACAAGGTGTGTTTTGCTTCCTGATACATGACTTTGAATCATGACTGCCAGTGTAGTTGAGCCAAAAAAGTCTTTGTGATCAGGTTGACAAGTCTTCCTGCTTGTTTGTAGGATGTGTCTCGTGCCAAACTGGCAGCACTGCTCCCTGAAGCCGTGGTGGCTCCCTCGGTGCCTACACTAAAGGACGATCCCGACCGTAAACCAGAGTATCCCAAACCAGACACCAATCAGATGATCCCGTATCAGCCACGTCACCTCGCTCGTACGTAATCCCGAATATTTCATGCAGGGTTCATTTTTGTGTGTTGAGTTCTTTTTTCTGTGGCCTGCTGCTGTCTTTCCACTGTTTTCCATCTAAATAGACCTGATGTGTAAATGGGATTCATCTTTGATCCTACCTCTGTTCCTCCCCACAGCTGCAGGTCTACACCCGGTCCCTGGTGGAGTTTTCCCAGTCCCTCCAGCTGCTGTTGTCCTAATGAAGCTGCTCCCTCCGCCTTCGTGCTTCACTGTAAGTTACGGCCGGTTATCGCCACCAGGCTCATCTTTAATGAGTTGTCAGCAGCAGCAGCAGCAGCAGCAGCAGTGTTCAGTTTTCAATTGTTTCTGTCCACAGGGTCCCTTTGTTCAAGTGGATGAGCTCATGGAAACGTTTAGGAGATGTACACTTCCTGAGAGTAAGTTTGTTTGTTGTCTCTGTTCGAGGAGCAACAGAAATGTTGTCCAGTTATTAGTTGAATACTTTCAGTCTAAAGGAAAAGACTTTCAGCGCCTCACCAAAAATATTCAAACCAAACATAAAGAAGTATATAATAGTGAGGTGGAAGTCAATGAGGCAGATGAGACAAAAGTTCAGTTTTTGCCTCATCTGACCAGAAGACCTTCTTCCACAGGTTTTCTCTGTCCCCCAACATAAACTTTGACTGTCTTTACAGTGCTTATTACATTATTTTTATTTTACCAATACCAATATTTAGGGCCATCCAAATAAAAGGGACTGCATTCACATGCAAGCCACACTTTTCAGGTTTAGAATTTTAAATTCTTCCTGGAAATACTGCCTCTTTCTTAACAAGCCAGTCTCTGTTGCTTCATTCACATAAAAATCCAAATTGAATTGTATCGTCCCATTAAAACATTCTCTTAGTTTTTCATTGTCCTACTTATAATACGACTGATTGTGTTCAGGTGTCGATGCTGCTGTGGAGCTCATCACCGGCAGACAGCCGGAGGCGGCAGGGGAGGGCAACGGCCCCATGGAGAACCACGCTACCGCCAAGTCCCTCAAGAGGCCAAACGCCGACTCCGATGAGGAGGACGACAAGGGAGCCATAGCTCCACCCATTCACGACATCTACCGCGCACGCCAGCAGAAGAGGATTCGATAAACCGGAGCCGCTGGAAGAATGTAATCTTAACAGACTGTCAAAGAGAATGAAAACACACGTCCGCAGGACTGGTTTTTACATTTGTACAAATAACCGTACGCGCACTCACAGATACTTTAGCACACAAAAGTGTTTTAGTGTTTTTTGTTTGTTTTTTTTTCTTTTCCGTCAAGAGTTTTGTTTTTTTTTTTATTTTGAAAGACTGATAATTATACTGTACAAAGTTTTTAATTCTACTGTGGACTTTGGGATACACTTCAGTTCCGATCTTATGTTTCAGCTGTTCCAAGGATAACAAAGTGGAAGCTTTTTCTTTTTCTTTTTTTTTTTAGATATTACGGAGGAAACACTGTTCCTTTCAATAAAAATTGAAAAATAATTTGAGCAGCTTGTGTTTTTATTTGAGCATGAAATATTGCTGATGCTTCACATGCTAGCTTTTCAGCCAATCAGCAGAAGTAGGACCCATTTGAGAACAGACCGGGCTCTCTTTGTTTACTAGCGTTTCTAATGGGAGTATGAAAAGGTTTACATGCTTCCTTTTAGTGTTCACATTCTGATATTTAAACCAGTTAAGCCAGCGGCACCGTCGTGTCTTGCAGTAAGTGTGTTTGTATCCTGGAAATGTTTCTCTGTGTCTCGGTGGTAGTTTGAAGTAACGGGTAACAGCTGGAGCGCAGTGGAAGCATATGAAGGATTCTGTGGTTTTGACTTCTCGGAACAAAAGGATTTCTGTCACAAACAGGATCATGAACTATTAGAAAAAGGAAAGAAAAAAGAAAAACTCTTTCAGACATATCTTATTTCACAGAAACAAATTCATAAGTTTATTTTTTCTTAAATTTACATGCAGAGAATTGCTTTGTCTTTCACAATTATCCACTCTGAATCAGGATGTAGCTGGCATACCAGATGCCATTGTCTTCTTAGAGCTGGTGCAAAAGATGCATGAAAGCTTCTGTTCTACATCCCAATTTTACCTTAAGATGACATAAAATACAAACAAGATGTTTCAAACCAGCGGGAAACACTCCAGTCATTTCCCGTAAGCCAATTAGAAGGGTTATTTGTACCTGATTTAAACAACCCTGAAGAGACCACTAAAACGTGGCTGAGATTGCCATAAAAAATAATGAAAAATAAAAAAAATCTCCAACATCTGTTTTAATTTTTTAGAAAACAAAACAAGCCAGAGTCAGGAGCATGTCCCCACTGTCGCTACAGTAAGGGACTTGTAAGACTTCCAATGTCAAAATTTCACATTTTTATCTGATGCCGTTGCACAAGAAAAACAGAAACAGCCAACCTGCAGGTTTGCTTTTGACTGAATCAGACCTATAATGTCTATTTGAGCTTAAAAAATAACTTTTTTTTTCCTACTTCAGAGTACGCATCAGTGGTTTTCACATCAATATGAGCATTTTGCCAGAGTGACCCGCACCAAACAAAATAATTAAATAGATCATTAAATATTATAGCTTACATTTTTGCTCAGTCATCTGTTACTATCTGCACAACTCCATTTGATCTTAGTATTTTTTAACTATTTGATCTATAACTTGTATAAATATTACTGCAACAACATGTTGATACTAGACAATTTCGTTCCAAAGTACTGAACAAAAGTCTCAGGGTGAGCTTTATGAAACTGTCCCAGCAGTCGCCTCTTCTCCTTCCTGGAGAATTTGGGGTTCTCATAAACTGTCCTCAGTAGAGAAAGGATCTCCTCCTTAGTGGCTTTCTGTGCACTTTCTGAATATTCCTTGCCGCTAACCCTTGAGCAGTACGTTGAGCCTGCAGTGGAGGAGCAGAGGAAAGAAATTACTTTACTGCAGAGCAAGTCGTTCCTGTTAACCTACAACATCAGATAAACCTGCAAACCTGTTATCACATCCGGATCCTTCCCCATTACGATATTCCTCAATCTTTCACTCACCATCTTGTGCAAGGAGATGGGAATCTGGTAGAAAAATTCAACTCAATTCAGTTCAATTGAACTCCTTTGTATCAACTCCAATTTGTTATCTCAACACCAGAGACATTACCTTTCTGAGAAACAAACCATAAGCACTTACTTGGAACATGTCACAGTAGTTATCCATCATGAACAGAACCATCAAGTCCACCTTGCCCTTCGAGAGCCTTCCGCTGTACACAATGGAGCTGGAGAAAGCCCTCTTCACCGCCATCCTGTTCTCAATCTGGGAAGAGCATTTAGAGTTAACGAGGAGCAAAAACGAACACAGAGCGGCACCCCGGATGAACAGGAGCCCTGACCTCTTTGTGCAGCTTCACCTCCTGCGGATTGGCTGCAGTGGCCATGAATCTCAGGAGTCTCCGGAGTTCCTCGCGGCTTTGGGCGTCCTGCAGCCTCAGGCTCAGCTGCAGCGCCTCTAAAGCCAGCTCCAGCTTCCCGTTAACTGACAACGCAACGGTAACAATTATAAACTTTAAACTGACTGAAAGTGGTCATTGCTTCAACAGTAGGAACTGGTTGCATGATTCACAAACAGACAGGGAACAATTCCTGCTGCTGTTGAACTCAGCTGCTTTAGTTTCCACACAATTGTTATGGATTATGCTTTTCTTGTAAAGGAAGTAAGAAGTATAGAAATCTTCTTTTAGCCAGTTGACCATCAGGCACTTTTTCTGACACAACATTAAAAATGATTTTGAAAGGTAGGAACTGAAAAGAACGACTGCTTACCAAGTAGTTCTGAGATCCCAGAGTGGATATCAAAGATGTAGTTGTTAAGCAGAGGTGGCCGCTGCGTCTGTCTGTAATGCCTGACCAGGACCTGGTAGAGCAACCTCTTGCACTGAACAAGGTCATCCGCACAAGCAGCCAAACCTCGACTGACTTCCACCACCAGCTCATCAGGCAGAAACTCCAGACAGTCCACCGCCACTGACATCCACTCATCAGCCCTGAGGCAGAGGGAAGGGGAGGAATTAGTTTTATACATGGATTTTATTTTTTGTACTTTAGTATACTCTTTTTTTTTCTTATTTAAGTACCAGACATAGAAACAAGAGGTAAAGACAGTTGATGCGACTTGCCCAGATGGCTTAGAGTTTAACTGTGGACACTGCAGTTTTTGCATATGGCCCCTAATCTACTTATCCCACTGTGTGTAATTGTACTATAATCACAGCCTTAGATGTGAAGGATTTCAAGACACCAACGGAGCACTTTATTGGCCAGTAATAGGTTCATTTGTGACTCATGATTAAAAAAAAAAAAAAAGGAAAAATACATTTCTTCTGAATTTGACATGATTTCTCATCAAAGGGTAATTATTTTAGGCTTTCGATCTGGGAAGTAGTTTTAGAAGCTCACAGCTTATAACAATAAGTTGAGAAAATTACAATAAAAAGGCGACTTTTTTCACAAGTCACAGTTAGGACTTACTGTGCTTCGCTGAAAGCTTTCAGAACTTCTCTGTCCAGGTAGCTTGTTGGACACAGCAGGTCTGGGTCGCTGTCCATGCCATGCAGAGAGGATCGTGAAGCGACCTCGCCTTCTATCAAGCTCTCCAGCAGGGGGAGCTCTATGAGCTGCAGCAGCCTGGACACCGCCTGCTGGTGCCACACTTCATACAAACCTGCCAAAGCCAAACAGAGTTTTACAGTGTTTACAGATGAAAACATTTGGACTGGTTTGTTTTTACGACACGCTTGGGTGTCTGGTTGGTCAGGACAGAGGCTTACACTCCTGCGAGAGGCCGAGGTGGGTCATCTGGGGGGTGATGGTGGTGCTGAGGTTCAGGTTCCCCAGCACCTCCTCCAGCAGCTTCTCTCTCTTTACCGGGGAGTGGGTGGAGTAGCTTGGGACCCCTTGGCTGAGAGGTTACATAAAGAGAGCAATCAATGGAAGTGATTCAGAGAGTCGTTACAGGAACAGACACAATCAGTACAGCAAGAGCTTCCTTATACCTGTCTTTCATTCACATGGTGGTTTACAGGAATTGCTTTTCAATAAATGAAGTATGTATTGCTTGTATAAAAAGGATAATGAACTTTGTCTGGTGAAGTCTTGATTTTATCCATGAATACTGTGTCTGTCTGTTTTATCACCGATTCATTCCAGAGACAGAGACTGCAGAATATCTCACACTACTCATTAGGCAGGACGATAGTTTAAAGTATTTTTCCGTAAGTTGAAATCACTCATTATTGTTTATTTTACTTTCTGGATTCCCTGCCAATGGCCTTCCTACACGTCCAGATAAAACCAAACTATAGCATGTTTCCTAATGTCTCATTACTCACAACCACAGACTTTGTTTAGTTTTTTTTTTTATTCCAACTGAGTTTTGATGTTTCATGAAAGTGTTATTAATCGTCTTTCTTTGGGTTTTTAAATTTTTGTAGGGTTGTTTTTTTTTGTACCACATTTGAGCAGTGTTTTGTCCTTGCTGGTATTTTGTAGTTTACCAGTCATTTTATTTAGCCTCTTTATTTTATATTACAAATAAAACATGAGTCCTGGACTATTATTGAGCTTTCTTTTTTTTGTCTTTGTTGTACATATAAGATGTTACAATATGATCCCATACCTTTCGCTTGTTAGTGAGCAGCTGCTCCGGTTCATGTTCGGCGAGCCGTAGCCACTCTTGATGGCACCAGTGGAGTGAGAGTTGGTATTGGTCAGAGCTAAGGAGGAGCTGGTTACTGGATCCAGGAACCTGTACAAACTGACGCTACTGTCCTCGAACTTGTCTCTTTTCTTCTCCTTTCCGAACACTTTAACCCCGACTGACTCAAACACCTTAGAGTCCATGAGGACCTGACAGAGACGGACGGCCTTGTGTCGAGGCACCGCCTCATCGCCAAAGAATCGGCTGAGGGTGATGTGCGACAGAACCACATCCACCGCTTCTGAGCCCAGGAAGCAGTCATGGTACGACTTCAGGTTGTGGCGCCTGTGCTTCACCTCGACTTGACTTTGGAGATTGGAAATGATGCTGTTCCAGATGTAGGTGGCCCGAAAAGGCTTCCCAGCCATGCTTTGTTCTGATGGGGGGAAACAAAAGAAGATGGAAAATATAAGGGACTGCCAGAGATGTAAAGAAGATAGGCTGCGAAACCTGCCGTGAAAATCTGAAAGATGAAAGCAGCCTGGACGCTCTGGAAAATGTTTCTGTGCCGTAAGTTTTACAGCTTATCGTGTGAATGAAATGAAACAGAAACACACACAACCGCTAAACTTCTTCAATCCCTTGAATTTCTAGCAAGTTGAGACAAGCAAACCTTTATGTTAGACAAAATGGTGGAAAATTACTGAAAACGAATCATGTTGCATAATCACAGCTGTAGCACAATTAAATCCATTGACATGAGGTGAAGTAGCTATCAGAGGCTCAAAAGCAAGACTGGTTAGATCACAATTTATTGTGGATTTACTCTAAGCTACTCCTGGTAAAATGTTTACATGAGTGATTTTTACACCCAGTGTGTGCTTCTCTGCAGCTCCTCCAAAGTAAGAATTATCTGCACTGCTCCTGAATAAAGCACTTATTCCAGTCAGTCCGTGTAAGGCGACCGTGCTTTGGCAGATTTGGGGTTGTGCTGTGCTTGTCAGTTTTCAAATGATGGGTTGAACAGAGCTCTGTGTAAAATGTTCAAAGCTTTTTTTTTTTTTTTTTTTTTAAAAACCTAACCCTAATTTGAACATTAGGGATCCCTGATTTATCACGTCCCTGATCTACGTGATACTTTTTGTTTTCTAATGTCCTCAAACGAATGTCCTTCACATAATAGTTTTACTTACTCTGAGGTTAAATGACCCACATTTAGATTCTAAGAAACATCTGAAGCCATTACAGGTAGGCAGGCTAAAAACAATCACCTGCTGCACTATTTCGATTTTTATTTGTCAAACGATGTGAAAAAGGACACGTTAGACAACACGATGGGCCTCTCAGGTAAGATAACTGGATGGAAAATGACAGAATAAATCAACTAAACAACAAAGCGAGAACTCTAAAAGACCACTGATTAAGATCTTTTTAAGATATTACATAACATTCTGACTCTTAGAGGGAGGATGAAATCACACAAAGTTACTTCAGCGCAAAATCTCTGAACAACAGAAAAAGAATGAATGTCTGAATTAGTTTCTCTTCGGCGTTCCAGAGGTCAAGTCTGTTTTGAGGCCTATTTTTTTATCCCTCAGTTAGTTTGTTATCCTCTGTTTGAGCCAAATTCTCAGAAAGCCCAGGAACTGTGTTTTCCTCTGTCTCTAACCTACACACTCCCTGTCCCCTGAGTTCCTGCATGTGGGTGTGCAGAATCTGGATGAAAGTTAAGTAAGAGTCTATATCACTAATGTGTGATAGGATTTTCTTTTTTTGTTTTGGGTCAACGTGAGCTTGAAATCATAGTTCCATTCTAGATTAAACACTCACCTCACGGTAAAAACTTTAAAAAACAAATAGTAGAGTATGTCCCTGTTGCTGTGCTGCTGCTGCTGCTGCTGCCTCAAGGACACCAGTCTGTATATGATTCAAATATATGTTCAGCATTATGTAATATGTGAGCCGCGGTGGAAAAGTGACTCGTCATCCCTCGGGACTCAGATCTGTTAAAAGAAAGCAGGGCAGGCCTCGGTGAGATCTTAGCATCTTCCAACAGGAAGCGTTTAAAGCCTGCTGAGCAAATGTTGGGGAGGGATGTGAGGGGCTTGGCGAGGACATAAATCAGGCTCTAACAGACTGTGTGTTTTGATAACACAACCTGACAAATGCAATTACAGACCCATCTGTGAAACCTGAAGACAGAAGAAAGACCCCTGGAACAGTGCAGCAGGAAAAGCAGATGTTCCCGTATCAAAGGTGCAGAGGATGGGGATTGTGGGTGATCTGCTGATTAATGAGATAAATCTGCGTCAAACTGTGTCTCCCTCTGGGGAGAAGAAACGGTCCTGGACTGAGGATTTGCATATTAGGAAAGAACATTTTGGACTGCAGCAGCTGTTCAAGGGAGGACGCTTTGCAACAGTTCGCATTAGAAAACTAAACGTGAAATTCCCTTTAAACATCACTGTGGTGAAAACGTTTATTTTTGTGACCTGCTGGATCGGTTATTGATGCACTCTTGTAGTGTTGTAAGTCAATTTTCTACATGCCAGTAAGTAATGATGAAAGATAAAGAGGAGATGCATTTTCGTTTTTGGTTTGAATTTCTTTTTATGCAAACAATATAATCATTCAAAGTATTTTTTTTATATTGTTTTACTAATTCAAGGTTGTTAATATTAAAATTAACTTTATTATCCGCAACTTTTAAGTGTGACAAAAAACAAAAACATAAAGAGAAAGGTGAAAGGGCTAAACTTTTTCACGTTCACGTCAGTAAAACATGGAGCAGGTCGAGTTGGTCAAAACAATCCGGGGAACTCCGCTGAGCTCTATCACCTCTTGTTTTGTTGTTTTGTTGGGGCCAGTTTGAGACTAAGCTCAGTTTGCATAGTCGAAGCCAGTTTCTCTTCACTGTTAGAACTTCTTTTCTCTGTCCGTGAAAAAAAAAAAAAAAAAAAAAAAAAAGATACAGGAAAAATCCGAACAGACTGCGCTGGGATGGGCAAATGGCCCAACCTTTCATCCAATGCACAACAGCGCGCCATGTGTTTGCACACATCAGCGGAGGTAAATAATCGCACAGGGAGCGGCGTCGTTCCCACATGGGTGACCTTTTTTTTCGCTCTTGCTTCAACTCTATGCATTGCGACTGTTAAGCACTAAGCGGAGAATAAGAAAGGGATAAATCCGGCCGATGAAAACGCAGCGTGGCACAGTCAAATCACAGCCGGTGGATGATATCTCCATTCCTTCTGCAAGTTAAGACCAGTCAGATTAACCGATCTGGCTTCAGGGCGCAGCTTGAACCTCGGTGGGTTATTGGCACGCATGAATTTAAACCCTCATATCCTGTGTGGAGTGTTATGCTAAATCATCTTTTTGTAGTCATGTTGTGACACAAACACGCCTCAGACTGAGACTGCTGAGTCTGCACAGAATACTAAAAACAGAATACTTATGAAAGACGTTTTGCTCATTAGATAAACGTAAAAATATACATAAAAATTTCAATTCAATGTAAAGCCTTACTAAAATACTTTTCCCACATAAACTTTTGAAAACTGAAAAAAAAAACAATAGATAAATCTGTTTATTCTGCTCAGTCACCAGAAATTTGTCCTAGTTAATTACAAACAGAGTAGCAATATGTGAGAGGAGTCATGAGTGACTGAGATTATTGCTGTGCGTAAAGTGATTCGAAACCGATAATGTTTCATAATCAAAATCAACAAATCGCGATTACCTGGTCCTCTTGTGGCCGTGTGGACAGCCATCCATCCGCACCATGTCCCTGCGCTTTCCAAATCAAAATGACGCACGGAGCCGACAGCAGACAGCGCCGAAACTGCTGCTCCTCCCTCCCTCAACTCTATCATGCATTATTTATGTCGCCCTCACTCCCCGACCCCACAACGAGCAGTCGAACAGAGTCCCAGAAATCTAACAAAACGAGCATTACTGCGATTATTTCTTCAATTTGGAGACTTCTGTCAGAGTTGAAACTATGGTAAAAAAAAAAAAAAAAAAAAACCCCAAACATTAAAGACTATAACAGCTTTAGCACAGGTGAAGAATTCTACTTATTTGTAACAGACGAGTTACAATCACGTCCCCTGTCTTCTAGTTTACTCTAATAGGCTTTATTGTGCTAAAAGAATAACACTAATGAGGAAATACACACAAAAAATCCAGTCGGATTTTTCATAGCTATTCACAAAGTCACACCTCCAATTATGGGGACACATTTGACCAGGTTACACCTTTAAATAAGAAGAGGATTCATCAAGAGGTAGAAAAAAAAAATAACCAAACCCCCCCCCCAAAAAAACAAAAAAAAAAAAAATAGTCAAGCAGTTTCAGATTCAAACCGTAAAACACAAAATGGACACAAGACATGTTGGAATTTTTTTTTTTCCTTTCCTCCTTCAGCCAGAGCAACTATGTGCGTCATAGAGGTTTGGAGCATGTGACTGAAGATGTCTCAGGTGACAATGCCACGTGTTGATGGCATCTATGGTGACATGGGCTGAGAAAATTCAAGATCTGGATTTATTTCATTGCCCGAAAAGTCTTTAGACGCAGCGGTAAGATGGAGCTGTCAGGATGGTGTTCCTGAAGGAGACTGAAGCTCTTATCAGGGGGGAAATGAGTTGCAAAGGGTGAGGCATGCAACTGTGACAAACTGGTTAGATCACAATCCTTAAGAATAAACACTGAGCCCTCTTTCACTCCATGATCGGTGAACATGTTGAACATGTTAGGTCTTTGTTTATATGTTAAAAGCATTTAGAATAATCCTTAGGGAAATGAGTTAAAATCCTGTCAAACCTTAGAAGGAACTGCTTAAAGCTCTAAAGCTCTAAAGAAAGGGTTCTTCATTTTGGTTTCTTTATAGGGTTATTCCGTCATTTTAAAATATCAAACTTTTTTTAAGCTATTTGACTTTACTTTGGATTTATGTGGTGTTTTGAAAACCCGTAGACGAAAGTAATGACATTTGTAACATGCCTGCCTTCGCGCCTCGTCAGTGAATTGACAATTTATTAATCAGGCTTTTGTCAGTTCATTCCTATGACTAACGGCTTCATATTGCTGCCTGTCCTGAAAACACAAACTGGATTATAATTCCATCCCAACGACGGATTCTGAAACTCGGAGAGAAAATCTTGAAGTAAAGCTTGAAGATCGGGCAAATGAACAGGAGTCATTTTGAGGTCCGGCTTCAGGGTTAAGAGACGCTTTAAATATAAAACTGGATTTATTAATCTGAAAAATATTTACATAATAGCTAATGCCAACAATGTGGTTGTATTAGATTGTTGTGATGCTCTTATTGCTAGTAAAAAAAAAAATCCCAATTGAAACCGCTTCAAAACTCTGCTGTAAAAACATTAACCAGGATTCTGGTGTCAGGTTTATAAATATTCCAATTATCATGATTAAAACATACTTTTATTTAGTTGTTGGATTATTTATCATTTTTATTTTCCACTAAATACGTTATTAGTTTCACGAAAAGTCAGATTGTATTTTGTGCCTGTATGTTTTGTCTTCTTCACTGTTTTTTGTAAACATGGGGGCCACGGCGATGTTTTCTCCTCAACAGTTGTGCTGATCTTTTTGTCACAGTTGACACTGTAGCGCATATTGACCTTGGGAACATGTCTTTGTATCCCCCAGATAGGGAGGAAGGTGCTGTTTTCAAGCCTTACAGTGTTATCGCCAACATTTTAAGGTGCTATACCAATTAAAGTGTGATTTAATTATACTGTTATACCATTTTTTTTTGTAATCTTTTACCTCTTTGAAGAGGATCAGACTGCTGGCCGCTAATTACACAAATTGCATTTCAAATGTGTTATAAATGAAGAATTTTTCTACTGAATGTGTTGCTGTGACTAGGAGGTTTTATCTAGAATGAGAACAGGCAAACAGAAACATTACTTTATGGGAGCGAGAAGCTCTCACATTTTCTCATGGAAACAAAGGGAACAACAGAATACATCAGAGATATTGTCAAAGCCAGTAGAGGAAACGCATACACTCGTAAAGATAAAAACTGTTAATGGTCAGTTGTAAACATCTAACTTGATGTGTAAAGAGTAAAGTCCTATAAAACCTCCACACGTTGTCTTGCTTTACAGAGCAAGTAGGATGCCTCAGCCTTTTCTGTTGCTCCATATTTCTATTGTTTACACATACTGGAGGAAATGTAACCCAGTCAGTGCCAGGAATCTCAAGCAGAGGGTTGAACTGGTTTGCCGGCTTCTCATCTGAATGTGCTGCTGCGTGATATGCTGGTGTTTTGTAAACTTCACACAAAGAGTCTCCACCTGCTGCTTTCGATGAGCCTAGAAGGCTTTGCATACTTCCTTTTGTTTCTCCTACGTACTAGTCATGAAATTCTGCATGAAGTGAAGATGATGACAAATATCCTGGGGAATGTTCTCAGAAGGTGTCATTCAATGCAAAGTGCAAGGCCTTAAAAAGTATTTACACATTCAGACTGTCATTTTGGTTTCGAAGGGGTGTCTTCAGTCAGAGGCTTCTTCAAATTTGTTGTAGTACAGACAGCTACAGGAGACCTTTCCTGCCCACAGCCATCACCATCTACAATAACGTTTTGATAAAATTGTTTTCAACATTTAATTTCTCTTTGGGATCAAAAGGGTATTTTTGAATTGAAATGAACTTTGCAGGGTACTGTATATATATGTTGTTTAAGCCAATATTACGTTGAAGCTATCAGCAGAATCTGATTTGTAGAAACCAATTGGACATTTAAGGACATGTAATAACAATGTAACCACAGGTCTGAGCCTCGCATAGCAAAGGATGTTTTACGAAGAAGCAAAACTTTCAGTGCGTTTCCACACAAGATGAAACATAAAACTACATCATCACTCAGCAGATAATGTCTCATGAAGAGAAATTTCAAAAGCCAAGAATGTTTTTCAGTCCAACGCAACAGAGAGCAATCGTGTTTCTGCGCCCTCCTCACATCGTCACAGAGCCTGAAGGTCCCCTCAGTCTGACTCCCACATATGGAATGATACAGGGCATTAGCAATTCATGTGATTTTCATCTGGAGAGCAGACTCTTAGAGTCCATTCCTTCCAGTTGTGCCCCGGCTGGAATCCCAAGTGCATGCCTAACTGGACTATCCTCCACCCCCATTCCACTGTCCGGCTCTAAAGGACAGAGGACAGTGCTGTAACTGCACCACAGAAGCACTTTTGTGTTTTGTGGATTGCCAGTAAATTTCCCCCCTGCATTGTTGCTTCTCCGTCACATTTTATTCATCCGCCCCGAGACCCTGTTGGTCAGCCAGCCGGTCGCTGTTGGGTTATGAGAGTTTGGTGGGCGAGCCTCGCTGCTGCTTTCTCTCCTTGCCGTGGCCCATTAGAGAATGTAAGCCAACATTAGCATGAAAACACTCAACAATTTGGTAAAGTTTAACTTTAACTGACCCCTGTAGACTGAGCTACAAAGGCAAAACAAGAATAATGTATTGCTGACATAGTTTTTTAAACCAAGTGCCAAGGCGTTTGCAAAAAAAAAAAAAAAAAAAAAAAAAAAAAGTAGGCTACGACTAACTACGATTTTCTGGGAAAAAAAGTTCTAATGAAATTGTTTACACCACAGCCGACTATACTTAGAATCTCCATTTCCCAGAGTTCTCACTCCCAAAAGAGAATCAGTGGCGTGTAAATTTTCTAGTATATTCCTGTTGACACAGAGGAATGACAGTTTTATTACTGCATGCGAATTAAAACCACTTCATTGCTGTTCAATTGTTAAGGTAGTCTAATCTTGTGTTTTTACTTTTAATCATCTGATAAATTCATGTAGCTATGTAAAACACAACATATTTACTGACACGCTGTGTTTCCTGGATAGTTTAATAGTTTATTTTTTTTACAAATCACCTGCATCAACTTTTGAGACGCTCTTTCGTAAGTAGAATGCTCTTTATTCTATTCCATTTCACACTTTTATCAGCACTGATTTGGATTTTTGAGCATTCCTCTCCGCACAGTGCTGCTAGATGGTCCAGAGTCCAGGCCCCGGTCAAATGTGTCGTCCTCTTTAGCTCAGAGGATTTTTTTCAGCTTTGTACTGCAAAGAATCAGGAGTATGATGTGTCTGTTTTCACATTTCTATGTTGATTTAGCCACAATTTGAATCATCATCACCATATGAATAACACAATGAGAACCCACTTTCTGGCGTTTCAGAGTTCAAGTGAGCCACTCTAAAAGTACCTAAAGACTACAGAAAACAAGAAGTTTTACTGGCATCGTCTCCAAACAAGCAGCTGTTACGAAGACTTTGCGACACCAAGAAGTCTTATTTTACTGCGTTTTCCTAAAATTGAGATTCATTGATTTGTTTTCATCATTTTCCTCTGACCTGATCATGGTGCAACAAGAGGGCGTCAATGAGAAGCTCCCAGTTTCATCTTCCTCCACGGAGTTTGTGTGTTCTTGTGTACGAGTGATTCCTCCTCTCACAACCTAAAACCATCCACATTCGATGGACTGTTTACTCTAAATCGTCTTCAGGGATGCATCACAACTGCTGGTATTTTTATCAGCTCTGGTTTGAATCAGAACTGATGCTAGTATATTAGTGGCAACCGGTCCAAGGTAAAAAACAACAAAAAAACAGACCTCTGCCTTACTTAAATGGCTTGTTGTCCTTTCTATCTTACAGCGGGACTAAGACAAACATTTAGAGCCCAGGAAAACAAACATGTCAAGGATTGAAGATATTAAGACACTCTTGTCAACAGAAACGGTGTAATATGAATTACAAAATGATTAGGTTCCATTTATTGTACAGGGGTCGTTATGAATAACAAAGACTTTGCATAAATATTTCGGAAGGACAAAATAAAAAAAAAAAAAAAAAAAAAAAAAAAAATCAAACGCAGATTTTTTTTTTCTAGACGGTTCAACATGGAAATATGCTACCTAGTGAGAGATTAATTAACCTCATTATTTTAACACAACTTTACCTTGTAGGAAAGACGCTGTATGCAGTTATTTAATCTGGTAACAAATATAACTTTTTCCCTAGACTTTAAGAAGTAAGCCTTGCTTGCACAGTGCGTAACACACCAAAACACATTTAGCATATGTGCCATTTTATTTACAAACTGCATCTGCAAGCAGCGAGAATTAGTGATATCAACATTTCTGGCTCACATTCGTTTGTGAGGAGAAACGTAAAAAAAAAAAAGACAATGAAAAAAAATCCAATGTCTCCTAAGAACAACAACAATTGCTTCTGTGAAAAATATATATTTGTCATAAAATGTGGGCTTTGTATATAAAGCAATATAAAGACAACCACTAGTTATTTCACTTTACCTTGAAATAATTCAAGGTAATGATTTCTGCTAGAAGAAAACCAGGAACTGGTGCTGGTTCCATCAAAACGCACCTCAGGCGGGGAAAGGCGTCCGATGCATTAAAGTTAGACGCACATCGTTTGCAGCCGCTCAGCTCAACAAGAGAACGTCTGCAGGTCTCACCTCTCGCTTTTCTTTCCACAAAATGTACATTACACATGGAGAGGTTGGCACTCCATTAAACAATGGATGTTTATCTAACAGTATGAAGTACAGTAATACTTTATATATACTCAATTTTGTACAATATATCAACTCTGTATGTAAGCCTACTTAAGTGATTGATGAAGGCTTGTTAAAATGGTACTTAATCAGTTTTCTGCCTTTCATTTGTCCCACTCTACTTCCTCTATCAATTGTTTTCTATCTAGAACACAATTAAGGGTTATCCTATGGCATTTAGCCAAAAATAAAGGAGAGTACAAAAGCCAACAGAAACCTATAAAAAAAAAAAAAAAAGGCTCATAAAAAGATGGCTTTTAAAACTATAAAAACGTACAAAGAAAAGGAGTTGCCCTACGTGGAATTGCTCCGAAGTGCCTCGCGAAACAAAGTCTTTAGTTGATCAAGTTACAGCTTTGTGTTTTACTCCTGACATCTCAGTGGCTGGAGGGGAATCCACTCCACACTCAGTCTCTGCTTCCGCTGTGACTTCAAGGCATCCATTTGAGTTTAAGCGACAAACTTTGCCTTAGCTTCCCCTTGTATTTCTTCTTACGTCGAGTCTGCCCAGGCTAAATCATCTGCAGACCTGCTGCACTTGACTGATTAGCTCTCCAAAGCGATCAAAGAGCCCGTCCACCCAGGCTCCGTTCTCCAGGCACTTTTGGACGGTCTCCTCCTGCCCCAGGTCGCCAGCCCGCACCCGCAGCGACGCAATCTAGACGACAGACACAAACAGACTCTGAGGAGCAGCATGCAGGAAATGTTTGCAGATCAATTTGTATGGGTTAGATCAAAATCGCATAATAATAAACAAATTTAGCAACCAGCAGAAGCTGTAGGCGACTCCTCACCTCGTCCTTACACATGAGGTATGTGTGGTATTTGTAATGCTGCAAAGAGTGGTACAGAGAGAACCACTGAGTTTTCTGCTGCTCCACTGTGTACTCCTAGAAGGGGAAGAGGTGATGTAAGAAGAACACCACAAAGCAAAAGTAGGAAAATATTGGCTTCTGTATTAAATAATCTAGAACAGCAACAAATGCACAACTCAAAACCTCATAGATAATTACAATGTTATTCCAAGCAGTTATCAAATACAAATCATATTTCAATAATTTCCTTAAGTTTTGATAACTTTAGCTTGTAGCTAATGAAACATTGATATTCTACTTTTTTAGAAATTAAGAACATCGCAAAGACCCTGAGATGTCAAAAGCGTCTTATTATGAAAAAATAAAAAATAAAAAAGCACTGGGCTGTCGCTCAGTTTTGAGTTGTGACCTTTACCCCATAGAAAAGATGAGAGACACCAGACCCAATGATGATGAAGACAAAATGGAGGCCGTTATTAAATTAACCTGAACTTCTATACTATGTCACTGTGAAGCAGAAATTTATGCAAGTTCAGTTGTGTATCCATGGTCAAGTATGAAATGCTTAAATTGTACAGTAAAAAGGTTCATGGTTCAGTAGTCAGAAATTTCTGCATTATTTTTTCCTTAAATGTCTTATATTTAGTATTCCGATTTTCTAAGAGATCAATATTTGGATTTTCACAAGCAGCAAGCCATAATCACCAAGATTACCAGAAATTAAAGTTTAAGATGTGTAACGCATCTGAATCATAAGAGTTTAACTAAAAAAATAACAAAATACTAAAAGGGATATTCTAATTGGCCCGTGAATCTGACATAGAAGAATAAGTTAAAAACTTGTAACTAGCAAACTAAATGTTATGGATACTTCCTCTTGAAATTCATTTTAGAGAAATAGAACAAGAGCATCCAAGCCTAATACTAGGAGCTTTTTCTCTTGCAAATTTTTGATGTTTCCTTGCTTCAGGGCACTTGTTCAAAGTTGGCTGGCCATTGAAAAGCCTGGTCACACCTCCATAACAGGCTGCTGAGATACAAGTCCACCTTTAATAGGGCGTTAGAGAAGAAAAACCTCTGAAATAGGAAGCAGTGTGGCAGGGGGATATGGGTTGGAGGACAGGAATGCAGGAGAAGGACAACTGGTGATGCTGCGCCCTCTCCTGGACAAATCATGTAATGAAACATTCTGATAAATGACGAACATGTCTGACCTGAGGCACTTTGTTTGGCAACTTGTAGGACTTCATCGTCTTCTTGTTGTAAGCCCTCCCACTGAGACGTACCTTAAAGGCTGGGGATTCCCCATCCTTCTTCAGCTCAGTCACCACTGAGATCTCTGGGAAGCTGTCTAGAGCTGTCTGGAAAACAACAACAATAAAAAAAGAAAAAAAAAAAACTCAGCTAAGTTAAAAAGACAAAACATGTTTGTATATGTGCCCTTTAGCTTTGTTCACTAAGGTAGATGTGTAAGGTTATTAGAAAAACTCACCTTTAAGACCTGCCCTATGTGCAGTTTGTTAAGCAAGCGTTTCCTGATGTCAGTGATTATCCCATCTACCTTCTTCATATGCGGCAGCAGCAACTCATCTGTTATAAAACACATGAACAATACTCTAAACCCCAACTAAGAGAAGTCAGGTGACACTGGAAATGTAGATCACAAACCATTTGCCCTCTCCAGTGCTGCCATCACATCTTCATCCAAAGCAACACTAATGAGAAGCTCAACAAAGCTTTTGAAAGTCTCTTTCGTAGTACGTGTGTTGAGGAGCCTTGAAGCAAATGGAGGGTTTAACTCTGAAGTGTAACAGAGACAGAAAAATTCAGGAAACAGCAAAGACAAACAAACAAACACAGATTCAAGTTAAAGTTAAATGAAAAATCCAAATATTTCTGTAAAACAAAAGTATATTCTCAAATCCTCCTCAGTACCTTCTTCTGCAGATGATCCTGAGGGGGTGGGCGAAAACTCCTCCTTCCATTTCTTCCTCTTCTTGGGCGGCGGTTCTGCCCGTGGCTTCACTTGTTTGGGGCGGGGCTTATGGTTCTGGGGAGCTGATGAAGGTGGATCCGTCAGGCCCAGCAAAGCTTTCATCTGAATAGCCCTGTGAGACAGACAGACAGACAGACAGACAGAGAGAGCAGTTACACAACTGAAAAGTCACTCTAACAAATGTATGAAATTAGATTTATCAACTTACTTTAGTGAACTCATAGGCTTGCTGCGTGGTTTCCGACTACAAACTCTCACGTACTCCCTTTTGTTAACCGTTTCCAGAAATTTCACATACACTCTCTTATACATCGTCTTTGCATCACCAAAGTATCCAAGGTACTGCAGTGCCAGGGAAAAAGGGTCACATGTTGAGAGGAGACAGAGTGTTTGAATCCTCGTGCATCCAGAGACAGATTTAACTCACACTGTTTGTGGCAGAAAACACTCTCTTCCCATCTTTCAGCTCAGGCACAAATTTCTGCAGCAGTGCTTTCTGGACCTTCCAAATAGCTGGAGGCTCCACTCCTGCCCTCATTGTGACCTGAAGTCGTGCAAAAGATGTAAAAGAAGGGGGACTTCAAGGCTTCACAGCAAATTAAATTATGAAACAAACAAACAAACAAAAAAAAAGACATGCAATTAATTTAATCTTGTTAATCTTAGAAAAGCTTTTGGTGTACGAACACTTAGCTGAAGCCATGATGACCAAAAGAACTTTATCAAGGTAGGCTAGCCAAAATGTGAGCGGCTGATAGACTCGCACCAAACCACAATAAAAGATGAAGCTTAAACACACCTATGCAATCCTGTTAGTGTAACTTTTCATTTTTTTATTCTTTTCTCCGTAGCAGATTTGTTCGTTTTTCTGTTGAATTATACTGTGTATTTGTCACAAAAAGAGTGGAACAAGTTTTGAAATCATATGGCCTAATTTTTTCCCACATGATCTAAACCATTCTGTGCTATCAGGGGTGTGTCAATGATGTGATCTAATGTGCAACAACACAACAAATATTTGCAGTGTATGCATTAAGTGGGAGATAGTAAATGTAATAGATATTCTTAAATATTTTATGTTTATGATTCTATAAATTCCACCAGATATAGCTGGTGTTTAGACAGCACCGGATTGGTCAAAGGTCCAGCATGATGTCTGGTGCCGCTTTAGTTTGTGGAGACCTGTTTTTTGGATGCCAGATCTCTGATGAGAGTTACTAAACAGAGTGGCAGGCAGGAGTCACATGCATAGTTTGTAATACTAAAGGCGCAGAAGCACAACTCTGATTCCCACTGTTAAACTTCAAATACCTTAAAGGTTTCAATGTCCTCATTCCTGATGACAAACTCGTCTCTCTCTCGATACATCCCTTCTCCCCCGCTGTCAGACGGCTCATCGTCAGTCAGCCCCTCCAAGGCAACGCTCATAAGCTGCACAGCTAACTCGCCTGACGGTGTCTCTTTTAATTTCTCTTTGGTCATAAACTCCTTCTCTCCTGAGACTGTGGTTGGTGCAGGGATCACCACAGCAGGGGCGGATACTGGTGGCAGGTAAATCTGGGTGATGGTGAGAGGGATGGTGGGAAGCTGGACAGGCTTCATGACTGTAACCTGAATTTGGTTATCTGAAGAGGGAGTAGAAAGGTAGAAAAATAATGATGAGGAGTTAACTTATTTTTGAATTAATGAGTCAATCAAGAGTTTTAGCATATTTGTGCAAAGCTTTTCCTGTCTGATAAAAAACTATTTTCCATTACAGCAAAAAACAGCATGAAAAATTTCAAAAGGTAGGATGCTATTACCCATAGTCGTTTTCCGATCTGAAGTCTCATCCAGAGCTGAGAGAGCTGAGCTGATACTGTTCCTCAGAGCTTGATTCTTCCCAGTGCTCTCCTCTTCGTCTGAGCTGAACGATGGCAACGTCTCCAAGTTCTTGTGTAGATCCTCGTCCAAACGTTTCTGCTGGGAGCTCAAACCTGGATTCTTCTGGGGAAGCAACGGTCCAGGAAGAGTGGGCACTTTGGGTGGCAAAGGAGGCAAAGTGCTCAGTTTGGAGGAGGAGGATGGTTTTCTTGGACGACTGCTACTTCTTGTAGAGCTTGGGGAGTACTGCTGTTTGGGGCCAGATTTGATAAAGTCTAGGAAGGAGCCAAGGAAACCGGTTTTGACCTCTGGCTGCTTCTCTTCCACTTCACGGATCTTCTGCCTGATTCTTTCATGCTGAGGACAACTGTCCTGTGTGCTACTTGAGGCAGACGGAGGAGTGGCATCACTGCCCCGTGAGTTTTGACGCTTAGTTTGTCCACTGCGCTTAGCCGGTCTAGTCAGTCCCTCACTGTCCTCAGAACTGCAAGGTTTGGTTAAGGACTTGGAGCGTGCTTTCTTTTTTGGCGAGTCGTCACTACCCGGACATTCTTGTGTTTCTGCACATTTTGTAGTCTCTTGAACTCCATTGTGGACACCTGGAGAGTTGAACACCTGTCTGGCTGAGTGGTAGCCACTCTCAGAGGTCATTCCATCTCCATTCATGACAAGATTAATGTTACTGTTGTGGCGAGCAGCCTGATCTTGGCTGTCTGTAGCCATCTGAGCACCATTTAGTGTCATGCTGATAGTTTGGCAGTGAGTGTTGGTGATGGCAGGATGTTGTGATGAGGAAAAACTGGGTGACATCTGGCTTATATCCACAGTCAGGAGCTGACCTTTGGAATCAACAGGACTTGCCCTTGCAGTCATTTCAGCCTCAGCGGACGATGCAGCTTTGACAAAATCTTGAGGTGTGACACCACAAGCCGCCACAGTGGCAGCCAAGATGTCATCAACATTTGACAAAATATTTCTTTCATCTGCCAGGAGCATAGAGTCTGGAAAGCAAATAGAGTTAAGAGCAAACTGGTTCTTGCTATCATTTGGCTGCTGACTTGCTGTCTGGCTGTAATGGTGTTTAGAGGAAGAGCATTCTGAGCTTGGTTCAGACATGACCACAGTCTGCTGACTCTGGAGTTCATTAGAGACATTTGTGCAAAGCAGGCCTCGATCCATCTGGAGGTACTGTACGTGAACTGGACCCAAACACTGGGTTGGTTGGACACCCTGCATTGGTGCTAGCTTTGAAGAGTTCTGACTTTGGTGGACAAGAGGTTGCTGGACCAGAATCATCTGGTTGGGCTCAAGAAGCACCTGAGAGCTGGGGACTGACATAAATTGAGAGCGAGTAGCTGGAATTTGACCCTGTGGCTGAGAGTGGGTTTGCTGATTTTGTTGGTGTGGCTCAGGAGATTTGAGTTGTTGGTTAAGATGCTCTGAACTGAGAGGCCCATGTGATGAAACAGAGGTATTTGAACCCTCTGAGTTAGCAACTTCATGACCATCAGCACTGCCTAAACAAATCTGCTGCTGGGTCATGCAACCTACATGTTCATCCTTTGCCTGTGCCGAATTTGCATGGCCAAGTCCCAGGAATTGTTCGTCAGAGCGAGAATTGCTTCGTATAACACTCTGTGGTTTGTGATCATCCATTTTTGAAACCACATAGATGACATTGTTGTGAGAAGCCATGCTATTATCAGCAACAGAAACCATGGACACCTGCTGTAGAGCCTCGATGTCCCTGGATGGAAGTTCTTCAAGCTTTTGTTTGGCGTATGTTGGATCTGTTTCTTGTATGGAGGATCTTATGTCATTCTGTATGGGTTGAGCAGGTGAAGAGTATGTAGGCAAAGGTACGGATAAAACACTGTGAGGCTGTGTCTGTTGGTGGGACACACTGGTATGCGCTTTACCTGCAACTGAGTCCTGCATGTGGCTATAATCCACCAAAGAATTTGAAGTAGGAAGACTTTGCACACATGTGGATTGGAACGCAGTATTGAGGGATTGTCCCATGTTGTAACTTTGAGAATGTGTTGCTGAAGCTTGCTCCTGCGGCTGAGAGGTAAACGTCAGATTTGGGGGCCCCTGAGAGTGGGCACTGGAGTAGCTGTCTGAGAAATTTTCTTGACAGAATCTGTGGACCTGGGCTCCGTACTGGATCTGCTCTTGGTTCAGCCCAGGAGTGGTTGTATAAATAAGAGCTTGGCTAACGGGAGCCACGTTGTCACAGTGACTCGAGTGGGATGGCAAAGTAGTGTAAAGTGAGGAGAGTTTCTCTGAGGGGGAATGGGAGGTCTGTGACTGCGTTTGTGGAGCCATGTAATTTTGAGACAAACTATCTGACATTAGGCCAGACAGCTGCACCGCTTGTTGATTAGCAATGACAGAGTTCTGCTTCTCAGTAGGAGAAGAATAACGGTCCGGAGACCCTGTTCTCAAGTTCTGAGTGTGATTCTCTTCATCTCCAGCAGAATGTGAATTCAGTCGGGAAGAAGCATCTTTATTTTTCAGCAAAGAAGTGGATGAGTACGGTTGTGTTCCACAATCGCTTTTAGATTGTGGAGACCCATTGACTCCTTGGGTGGAGTCTGTTCTTGAAGACGGACTGCAGGACACTGGTGTGTGACGAGACGGGTCCTGCTGGTAAGACATATCCGTTTCACTGCCAGAGCCAAAATACCCCTGCAGGGAGTCCTCTGAATTGGGCATGTGGCTACTTGAAGGCCTCTGGTGGTGCTTTATTACACTACATTCACGCTGAAGAGCTCTCTCAATAGAGCCAGAGAAAATTGTGGCCCCATAGGACTGTGAGGCACCATGAGTGACGGGCAGAGCAGAAGGAAGAAGACCAAACTGGGGCTGTAGTAGGTGGGGGGCTGATTCCTGGGCTGAGCGGTAAGTGGAGGACTGCACAGGCAGAGCCGAGCCCAGAGAGGGTGTAGAGAGGTGATTGAAAGTCAGGGCAGTGGGAATCACAGCTTGGCTTTGTTTAAGATTAAGCAGTGGGTCATGGTGAGGAAACAGCCCATTGGTGGAAGTGCTGAAAGCAGGATCTGGAAGTGTAAGGGATGTGTTGGCAGCATAGCTCCTGGGTGGGTAGGCACCTGTGTGCTGAAAGGAGGACAGAGCAGCAGGAGAGGGGAAACTGGCCGTGGAAGGCAGAGCACCAGTCAGATACAGCTCTGTGGTGGAAGAGTTGGCACCTACAAAGAAGAAATCAAAATCTGTAATAAGCCCAGCATGCACAAAGCAAAAGGATACATTGTGCATAATTTGTGAGCTTACAAAAAAGAACGACTTCTAAAATCATCAAGCAGATTAGGTCTGTTTATACACAAACTCCATTGTCTGTGTTCTTACCAGTAGTCCAAGATGGTGGTCTAAAAGGAGGAAGCAAAGAGGCACTAACAGGACCAGTCTGAAGACTTCTTGACTCCATGGCTGACAGGAAGCTCATGATTGAAGTCGCAGGATTATTACCACTTGACTCAAGCGTGCCTAACAGTCAAAATGAAGAAGTATTCAATTTAAATTAAAATCATCCTCAAAGATTGAGGCCTTTGATAATGTTAGCCATTTAGCTAACTGGTCCCACAAAACCTGCAGCATCTAAAACTCACGTGCAGCTGCTGGGATGTGTGCTGTAGTGTAAGTGGGGAGCTGCTGCGTTGTAGTGTAGCTTTGCTGTTGGAGAAGCTCCCCATCGAGGTTTGCTGCAACATAATTGGGACTGTGTGCACAAAACAAACAAAAAGTTAATTTGTCCAATTGCTTTTATTTTTTCAAAAGCAACACCGAGCCACCCTGTGAAGGCTGAGCAGACAGAGAATTCAAAAATTCCATTGGATTTTTGAATTCAATGAAAATTCATTCCAAAAATGAATTTTTAGGAAAGTTTTAAGTCAGGAGTGTAAAAGGTCTGATTAATTTAGTGCTGAACTTTCATTTCTGGTTCCGTCTCAAGGCTTCAGTAACATACATAATTTCTTGGTCCCGTCACAAGACAGGGATGCCCATCTCCGGCCCTCAAGGGTCGATGTTCTGCATACGTCCATGCACTAAAACCAATTCAAATGACCAAATTATTTCTTTAGCCTGCTGTCATGTTTTGCTGTAGACTGCTAATGACACATTTCTCTAATTAAAGTATGTTTAGAATCACCCAATTAATGTAGGACAAAA
The DNA here is from genome assembly GCF_019740435.1 of Gambusia affinis. Classification (NCBI taxonomy): domain Eukaryota; kingdom Metazoa; phylum Chordata; class Actinopteri; order Cyprinodontiformes; family Poeciliidae; genus Gambusia; species Gambusia affinis. The sequence goes on along the minus strand of NC_057869.1, from coordinate 13,426,021 downwards.
GCCTCTGAAGGCTGACTTTGGTCACAACTGGTCAAGAGTAGCAGATATCTGTCTACACCTAAAGCAGATAAATTACTGTTAATCTATTTACTCTCAAATAAATATTTAAGTTTCAGAATAAAGATGAGCCCCACTGCAAAAATACTGAGTTTTTAGGAAAACATGCAAACGTCTTTGCTTTCTTCAAACTGGGTTAAACATTTTATCTACAACTTGTCTCTGTCGACAAATAATTAAAACTAGTTACTGAATATCCTTAATATAGCTAAGCCTGTCGCACTAAGCAATAAATCAATTAATCACATAATAAATTAAAATGAGCTCAATAATTTCCATTTGCATGATTTATTCTTTTTCTCATCTCTCTCTTTCTACCAAAAATTGGATGACAAAAGTCTTGTGTCTTGTGCATTATTGGTCTCTCAACTAATTTATTTTGTCTACACAGACTTCAAAATTCATTTTATTTGTTGTTTCTGTCTTGCTTATTTATTTTGGAGATTTTAAATATCTTCCAGTTACAGTGTTAAATGTTCATTAGAATTTAATGTTCATTAATCTCTGAGAATGTGTTCTTGCGTTTTTATGCCACTGTCATTATATTACTTTAATATGGTCTAAAACAACAATATTATCAGTTATTGCAACAACTTCTGGCACAATTTATTGTTCAGCAAATTTTGTTATTGTGACAGGCCTAACTATAGCTGCAAGATATGACATTATTGGTGTGTTTGGCAGCCAAAGACAAAGTCTGCTGCAGGTTTCCAAACAGTGGGAAGTAGTAATTTCAAAAGGTTTTTATCTGTTTGCCAAGAGAAAGAACCTGATTGATCTGAGTTCTTGTCTATTGGGTTTCTTCCTAAAAATATCACCCTTTGTCTTTTTTGCTTCTGCAAAAATTACTCTACAAACTTGCTTCAAAATGTGCTACACAAATAAAAGACTAAAAGAAATTTGCATCAGTTAGTCAACAGTCCTTTATTCTGAAATATAATTAAATCAACCAGTCAACCAGATTTAAAGTACTAACCTTCAGCCAGAAGGTGTTTCTGTGAATGTAAAGATCCAAACTACGGTTATTCTGGCTTTTTACTGATTCCTTTTACAAATACAAAGTACCAGAAATCCTGCAGCTGTTTGCTGATAAGCTGACTTAAAAGAACGCTACATTCTATAAAGTAGATAACTAAATAATATACCTGGCTTCCTTGGGTGTTTAAACAGTGGGAGCCAAAAAACAATAATACTTAGATCATTTTTAAAAGAAACAAGCCTGATATATTTATAAAAACAAATTTGCTTAGAAAAAAAAGCACTACAAAATGAACAAATGAGCCATTAATCGCCGAGTTTGGTCAGAAGACCCTTCAGTGTTTCACTAACTTATTCTCAATGAATAAGCAGCAACAACCATAGTATGAATCTACACAGAGCGACACGAAACACTTTCCAGAACTGTCATACAGTCACTAGCTCTGGCTGCTAACAGTCCAATTTGCTTTGGTTTCAACTATCAACCACGAGTGGAGAAAATACATTAATACAATTAAAGTAATATGCACACCTGGTCAGCTCATAATACAGATACAAAAACACTTTATTCTCTAACTAGCTACAGCCCACTGACGTGATAGGGGACTGTTTTGCTAACGTAAATTAGCGAGGTGGAAGGTATCAACATACGGCTCAAAAATCCCAACAAGTTAGACTCTACAGCTGTGTTTATGTCGCGAAGTATATCCACATATTTCAGTGTCCCTCAAAAGCAAAATAACCTCTGTACTTCTCTCCAAAAGCAAACACTAGGCCCTCCATCACCGATATTTCCTTCGGAAGGTGACCCGCCCTCTCCTTCAACTCCTACCTTGGTTTGATAGCGACTGAGCCGCGCTCATAGGCCCATGAAGCTACGGTCTGTGGTGGTACAGCCAGCGCGTCCGCGAAGCTGGAGCTCGGGTAGTTCCTGTCCATCATCCGGTGAAAGGATCACTTCCACACAGGAGCTTCGTGAAGCAGCGGGAGCACATCGTAGCAGCCCCGGGTCGTACCCACCGGACCCCGGGAAAAGCGGTGTACGGTCCGCAGAGGAAAACAAACCCGACGCCAGGCTGTCCCGTGTTCCAGATAAAGTGTCTCCTCTCTCTGCGTGATTTATTTTTCCTTCATTTCCCGTCACGTTAGTTTGTTAGTTTGCAAGAAGTCTTCAGTGTTTGAGGCAGGGACACATGGCTGCACCTAGCGGGCTACATGAAACTTCTTTTAAGGATGGATTGTGTTACACTGCAGACAGAAACACACACACACACACATACACACACAGCAGGGAAATTTTAATCCGAAAAATCGACCCCAGATGTCCCAAAAAAGAAACTATGCGACCATGAGCAGGTTTGAATAAACAAGTAAATAAATAAAGGTAGTGTATTTATGTAATTAAGGTAAATGTATTTAATTGTATTCAAAAGGATTCATGAAACAAACTAATTATATTTTCTAATATAATAAAAATATTGTGTTATAAAAAGATTATTACTTATGAACCGAAACAAAGTCCAAATTAAACCAACTAACGTTTAGCAATTTGTAAATTGTGTCAAAGTATCATTTAAATGTGCGCTAATAAAGGCGGTAGTGCAAAACGTACGGGTTAAACAAAAGCTTTTTTTTTGTAAACTTCAAATGGAAAGTGAATTTATCTGTCCAATAAGAAATGGACTGAAAGATTGTGTATTTATTTATGACTGAGAAACCCCTGAAATATGGCATTGCAATATAATTAGACAAACATAATTAAAATAGAATTTTATTTAAAATACAGAAAAGATTTTAATTCAAATTACAGCTGTGCTTGGTACAACCTTGAAAAACACAGTTGCTTAATGAAGAACAAATTCTCACATTTTGAAAAAATAAATCTGTCTTGAAAATAAGAGTTCAGTAAGTATTTACAAGTACATAACGTATTTGCATCTGCACTTTTAAAACAACTAGATTATCAAACTGCAACTTTTGGTTCTGATGAAGCAAATTGTTGCATTTTTTAACAATCCACTACTATCGGTTTTGTTGTACTTCTCAACTGAGTAAATTGTTTGCAATCATTTTAAAAGAAACAGCATCCGTTAAAATGCCTGAAGCCTCCATGTACATAATTTATTGTAATTAAATAAATTAGGTATAAATGATAATTTATCTCGGCATCGACTGACAGGAAAGTAGGAAATTAGTATACAATTGGTGCTGTGTACATTCTTCAAATTGTAAGAACAAAAAAAATCACAGTTTATAAAAAGCACACACACACACAAAAAAAAGAAAATAAACAGTGAATCACCAGGTACCAAGCTGGTAGTTCAGTCCATAAGAAATGCTTAGCACATTTCTATCACCGCAGTTTTTACCATCAAGGAAATTCAAACGGTGTCTGACTTTTACTGTGAGGAACTCATACAAGCCGAGTCATGTCTGTCCCGTCACAGAGATTAATATGCCGTGTTCCTTGGCATGGGATCCATAGAAATCCCACTTTTATACACTGCTACATACCGTCTCTGGTCCTTCGAGGAACAATTAGATTTTCATTAACTTAAATCACTCATCATTCAGATAAACAGCTGATTTACAGCTGGAGCAAAACTTACTTTAATAGATTATCGAAAACAAACAAGCAAACCGCTCCACGTCCCAAAAGTGCGGTTTGGTCCATTTTCTTTCTTTAAACAGCAACAATATTTTCATTTTCAGCAATTTTATATGGCAAAGTGTCCAAATTTATTCTAACCGTGCACTATCTCTTTGGGAACTATTTCAAAGTCTTAAAGTTTAAAAATATATTTGCCACATCTCTGTCAGGCTTTAAATCCCACTGAAGATTTGTGGACGACACCGAACATGATGCTCAGCAAACCCACCTCAAAAAGAAAAGGATAATTGCAGAAAACATTAATTTTGGACGAAAACTGGCAAGTCCAAAAATTTTACTTTTCATAAAATAAAAAAAATAAAAATGTTTCTTACTTCTACATTATTTATAACAGAAAACCCCAAAATTAAATTAATGCTTTTGCACACTTTTGAACTTCCATTTTCTCTGTGTAGGGAAAAACAGCTTAATAAAGGTGCAAGAGGTACAAAACCACCACGACGTAAAAATAGATACAGTATTATGATGTAGATACTACTTATAAATTAAATTTTAATTTCACAGTCATTATCTTGCATTGTTTTGTTTTTTTTGTTTAAAAGATTATCGCCGAACACTCCCAGGTCTTGAGCTGAAACCCAGAAAAAAAAAAAAAAAAGAGTTATAATGACTTGTCTTTTGAGAAATGGGTTGAGAAAATTATTAAAAGTATCAGTTCACATGGATTACCCAGGATACGGAGGAGGCGGAGCATCGTGCTGTCCATTTGCTGAAATCGCCTGCTCGTATGAGGGTAGGCCAGGAGGGTCTTCTGCATCCAAAGTTGGCCCGGATGTTGGAGAGAGCGCAGGCTGTCTGGAGACATCGTCCAACCTTCGCATTATTAGGGAGGCATTGCTCCTCCTAGGACGTCCTCGGATGGAACTGTGAGGACAGGCAAATGTTTACATTAGGGTATACTTGGTGCATCAAGAGAACAAATTGGAAACTAACCAGTCATTAAAGATTTGTTAGATTTCTAACTACTTGACCTTACCAAGTGTGGACGAAGCTGACTTACCTTGGACGACGGCTGAGGCCATTCTTTAAAGTGGAATGACACAAATACCAGATCAAGACACCAAGAATAACAACCACCACTCCAGCACAGATGAGTCCCACTAGAAGTCCAGTTACATCCACCCTTGAGGGAGTTTCCACTGTGTATTGGCAAAACCACAGAAAGTAAGATTAGATGATCTTCTACAACAGATGCAGCACAATGACACACACACTCACACACACACACACACATGTATATATGGAAAACTCTAACTTCTCTTTATGTACAACTGAAAGTTATTAGCTTTTATCCCCCAGATCGAGTAATGAAGATAATTATAGGATTGGTTAGTCATAAGAAAAACATGTGAAATCAGCTTGGAATCTGCACTGACAAAACAAATAACACGCACATCAAAATGTGCAAAACATTCTGCAGGTTAAAAGGCTGCTGACAGACTAGCGCAGTGACACTACGATGACCAACAGGAAACATAGTTACACAACAAGAAACGACTTGTGTTACTTTCCAGCAGGTACGGTTCTATAGCTACTCCGAAGTAAGTCAAGTCTAGTAGATTGGGATCCTACCTGAATATCCTCTAATGGTAGGTCCAATGTTCAAATGTACAACCTCTAGTTCATGCAATATGTTAGACAGCATAAACACAAGTAACATTTTTTTTTTTTTTGCAGAACTGGATACCCATCAGACATTAAGAGGTTGAAGCACATTGCCAAAGATAAATGATCAAAACACCAGCGTAAACATATCTAAAGCTGATCATTTATAGGAAAGATATTGCCCATCTTTTATTGGCATTATGGGTAATTATGATTATTGACATGATGTAATGATGTATATTCACCATTTTACATCATCTAATACATTCCTATCTAATTCCCTATCAGACACAAACTTCCTGACTGAATGGAAATAGTTTTAAAATTCTTAAACAATTAAATGGGTGTGAAATTTTAATCATAACTCTACACGGCTTTACATCAAAACTCTTTATTTGTATTGCAAGACCCAAGTAAGCTATACCTACTTTTGGACTGATGTTGCAAATTAGCCTCAAACCACCACAAGCTAAGATGGAGCATGCATTACACATCCCAAGGAAACATTTTGCTGACACATAGTGGTCGATATGGTCTATAGCAGTTTAACTAATATGCATATTTAATACCCAATTTAAGACCTATTGTATGTGCTACATTCAAATGAGCAATCTTAACTCAAGCCAAAACAGTAATAACATAATATCCAAACTATTATTCACATTAATTTTTTATTTCTTACCTTGGGTGTATTCTTTCCAAAAGGCATCCTAAACAAAAAAAAACCCCACAAGCAATCAGAAACACAAACTAGAAGAAACACTTTGATATACAGCCCTAAGTATCAACACTTAACTGTTTGTGGTATGTTTTCGAAGACTTCCCTTGCTTCCTCATAATTGCAGATTTCTTCCCTACACTCCCTCTCCAGGTTGCCAGGAACAAACATTTCAAAGTCAAAGCGATTGGCCAGCAGATGGCGACTCAGGAACAACTTCGCGTCTGACTCACCTGCAAACACTTTAACCAGACACAAACAAGTTAAGAAAGGACATATCTGGAAAAAACAAGTGGCAGGCCACAAATAAAACTGTTAGTAGCCTAAAGTAAGTCTCACCTTGATCTTCTGGCACTTCATTTTGGGACATTAACTTCCTCGGAGAGGCCGGGTTTCCAGCGCTCAACAGCTGAAGGAGTACGAACAAACCGAACAACATGATGGGTCCACGTACGAACTGTCCGTAAACTGTCTGTCCTTTCAAACCACAAACACAACTCCCAAACTTTTACAGCGAAAAATAATAATCACAATCAAAGTCCTTCATTCCAAAGTAAAAAAAAAAAACAACCCAAAGCAGCACATAATAATGTCCAGAGTTCAGCAACAACAAAATGAAAGTTATCGGAGGGAGCGGTAGGAGTCCCAAGTTGTCGTTCGTGACGCTGATAAAGGCGAAAATGGAAACGTCCGATTTCACTCATTAAAACTCCATTCTGTGTCCCTTTCCTACATCGAACTTCAACTCCTCAACTGTAGCCAAAACTGAGGTTAAAGATAAAACCAGGTCCAGAGACTTAACAAGGAACGACTTGTGTTACTTCCCAGAAGGTACGGTTCTGTAGCTACTCCGAAACTGTAGAGCAAGGCTTGATCAGTCGATTACCTTTACCTTGACTACGTTTCATCAAGGTGAACGCTAGATGGCAGCAGAAACACACCGAACTGGAAATACTCATGCTAATATTATATTAAATACGTGGGATTAAAATATGAACTCTGACTAAGAACCTTATGATACTTTTAAGCTATCGCCCCACCCAGGGACAAATCATATTTTTGGCTTTAATCACACATGTCTGTTGAAAACTTATGTAATCAAGCCATTAAATTTCTATCATCCTAAAAACTATTGATTTAGTAAAAGAAATGAAAACATATCCCAAAATAAATCCCTCTGGTATAGAAATGCACAAAGTTAGAGATCAAAAGGAGTTGGTGTAGAGTATAAAATAATACACAGTTTTTCAATTTTAAAATTTAAAAGGTGCTTTCCATGAGCTTACGTTTAGAAAGTTGCCTCTAGGTAAGTTTTTATTCACGTTATTAGAAAGTTGTTAAACCTGTTCAGCATGGTCTCATGAAGGATCACTGCGTTTTCTAAAAAGTGTGAATTCAAATAGCATATGATTCAGCATGAATCATGCCCCGGTGTTTACTGTAACCTGACACCAACATGGACATCCTAAGGGTGTTTTGGACTGCTGTGGTTTGGTAACACTTTGGAGTCGTTGGCATCCTGAGCAGAGCAATGTAAAAGCCTTAAAATAAAACAAAACATATATATTTTTTATTTTTATCATTCCAGTAACAGATACAAACAAACATTTCAGAATCTTCAAATCTTTCATTTGTGTGAACCTATTTAAGAAGTTTAGTAGAAAAACAGACCACAGCTGTGGACCTAAGATCCTCCACCATGCTTAGCAGAACCACCTGTGGTGTTTGTGGTTGAAAAAGCACAATCTTGTTCTCATCCAACCAAAGCACACAGTTCCAGTAAAAGTCTCAGTTCTACAAACCTATATATCAGGTTATATTTTTACATTTTTACACATCTTTTCCAGGTGTGCCAATATAGCATGTAAAGCACTGAAGAAATGCATTGTGCAAAGATGTATCATTGTTCAATTGAACTTTAAAAGCAGTGACAAATTTGAGTCCAGAATCTGTTGTTACAGATTAATTCCCTCTCTTCTTGTGCCTGATTTTTGTTTTCTATATAACATTATTATGAGTTATCTTTGAACATGTGGCTCAATTTTATGCAGCTGAAATACTTGGCAGGATTAAGGGCAATCCTTCCCTATGTTGATTAAAAGAAATGCATCTTGAGTAATAGTCTCTATGTTTCTCTATGCTTAAATTTGGTTTGGTAACTATGGAGATATTTGGGGCTTTTGCGGGGCTTTTGTTTACATATCTATGTTATCTAACTGTCTTCTGGTTGGTGCTAATTGAAGTTCAGTTGGAGTCCCACTTCTGTAGTTGTCTGCATCTCTTAAGTACTGTAAGAATGCTACATTTGCCCAAAAGATTGTTAACTACTACAAAATTACTACAAAAATAATGTTACTGTAAGATGAGCTGCAATAAGTTTTGAATGATATTGTCTTAATGCATAATAATTAATGGTAAATACCAGTTAATGGGAGAGAAATGTCTGTACTTATTGGTGTTATAATCATTTGCAATAAATTAAATCTACCAATGTTTCATTCTTAAAGACTACAAGTTTGGCTTTATTAGATTATGACCACACCTCTCACTTACAGTAAATGACCTCAGCTTTGAGCAAACAGGGATCGGTTAACCAGAAATATCTTTATATGTTTTAGTGGGAGAGAACAGATCATCCACCAAAACACACCTAAAACACAAGTAGGGGAAAAACTGCAGAAGTCATCTGAATCAAAGCTGAAAAAAAAAAGAAAAGAAAAAAAAGAAACTGAAACCAAATCTAAACTTGAGCTTGAGTCAAAGTAGTTTCCATCTGCTTTGCTCTCTTCCTTGCAGGTGACAGTGATCAAATTGTGCTCCAGAGAATGTGTTTTGTGATTTACACCCTGATAGTGGCTAGAGATCCTGGTCTGCTATAGAAAACTGGACACAAGTGTGCAGTGAGATTAAGCAGACCCCTGAAATGACAGAAAAATTAACTAACAGATTATAGTAGAGAATGGCACTCCAATGGTCTAATTAATCTAAAAGAAATACTTCAGTGTCTGCACTAAAATACTAAAACTGCAAATCAGTGGCATCTGAGACGTCCAACATTAGTCTACATCAATTAAACGGAAGGTTTAACTGTCAAGGAAATGAGAGCCGAGGGGAGCCAGAGTGCAACGCCAATAATCTGCACTTTGACGGTCACTGCTGATTTAATCACTGACCCAGAGGAAGAAAACTGAAACAAATCCCTTTTACACCTTATCTCTATAACATAAATCATGAGATTAACATTATAATATGCTAGAGGTCACCTGAAAATGGATTATAGTTTTTAAGAAATTGGTATTTAATTTACAAAATTGTGAAACAGCTCCTGTATATTTTTTCCATTTCACTGACATAAAACATGTTGAAGACACATTTGCTTGGATGACCTCTTACTGACGAAACATTTATTCTATCTAGTCCAGTCTTTTTTCTTTTTTTTTTCTATCTCCGTCAGTCCAATAAAACCGAAACTTTCAGGGCCCAACTTGGCAGCAACATGAAGAAACGGCTTGAAATAAAAGTAGCAGTATCTTTCCTGATACCATTTTCCTCCCCAAACAAGCAAACAGACCTCTATTGTTCCTTCAGCTTTCTAAAGCCAGAAGTACTCATAGAGGTGATCTGATCACACTGTGCTTCCCTGAGGCTCTAGTGTGGTGCTACAAATTATTTCTCTTCTGCAATTGTCAAGTGGCTCACTTCTGAATTAAAGTGCTGCATAGAACAACATCTATGGTTGAGGTCGAAGTAAAGCCAGCCCAACTTTTCTGACCAGATCACTGTGTCAGGAAGAAATTAGGTTTACTACAGGGACAGAATACACAGAACCAACGTGCTGCTGGTTGTGTGTGACTGAATCATTAAGTGAAAGGGCCTGATCAAACTGACAGCAGTATGTAGTTAAACCAGTGAAGTCGGACATTTTGTTAAAACCATGTGACCCTTATTTAGAGGCGAAGGCAAACACTTTCTACACACTACAGTCTAGTTCTTAGTTTGTCAAATGACCTCCATATACTTCATTCAAGCCTGGCTGGTAAGACAGGTCAGGCATGATATGTTTCTCATACTCCACAGATTTTGGATCAGTCTGAAATATTTGAAGAGGTCGTGTTGCTTTATGCTGAGAAGGAAATACCCTTGAGTGTTTATGACATTTCCTAACATTGTGATTAACATGGCGGATCAGCCCAGCCCCTCCGGACCTTAATCCAATAGAATGTTAGTAACATGACATCAAGAGTAAGGTATCTGGCAAAACTAATAAATGGAGAGGAGTTATAGAATGTATTCCAATAGTTCTGGGTGAGGAATACATGCTCACAGGGGAGAGAACTCGGATGACTCGACACAAACGCAAATGTGATGCTGTTCGTCCGAAAGAAACTTATTAATAGCATGATGACTCATAGGAAGATGAAATCTGGAAGCATGTCTCATCTTTACAGAAAATGCTTGAGTTTGTAAAGAGAAATGAAGACACTTTATTTTTATTTTACAGGTGAACTTTGTTTTTCCTCAACTTCCACAGAGGGATTAGTGTCCTAATCAAAACACAAGAATGTGTTTTAATGTCAAAAACAATGTTCATCAACAATGCATGGTTTAAGTATAAACTTCACTCTGTATTTTTGAGTACATTTCAATAATTTGAATGGAAGTTTTTCCAGTCCTCTAGAATAAGAGCAGCAACTTATTGCTGAAACCTGTATTGCTATATTCCTCAGAAACTATAAAGGGCTGAAGTATATAAGCAATGTCAAAGTCAAGGATTCAACTGTTTTTTTTTGTTCTTTTTTACCTTTAATTATGGTCAAACTTGTATGCCACAAGACACAAAACCCCCCCAAAAAACAAAAGCCAATAAAAATGAAAACAAAAGGTTTTTGCCCAACGACAACTGAACATTGAATATTAGCTGAATATTGGCATTTCTTTAAAATGCTGTCTCAGACTTCAGTTTGTTGTAGAATTTTTGCTAGAGTGTTTTTTTTGTGTGCCATAAATCATTAGTAACTTAATCCTACATTTCTGCTTCAAAAAAAAAAAAAAAAAAAAATCCCCAAACATTTGAAGTTCTTCATTTCAGTTTCAGAGGGGATTGCAGACAGTGAATCATGCCGACTACAGCTGAGCAGACTGTATCTCAACACAGCTGAACGATTCACGGTTGCAACAGCAGGGAAGGAGCCTTCCGCACAATGGAGCTTTGACCGTAACATGGAGGGTCATCTTAAGTTCACATGAAAATTGTTATATCTGTATAGATGACAAACTGACCCTCATGCTGAAGGTCATTTCTCACCCCCAGTCACAGCTCATCTACTACACTGGCGAGCTGTCTTGTAACTGGAAGCAGATGTTAAGAGCTGCTAGAGGAGAAGTTCCAATTGGGGACCCTGAATGTTTTTGTTAAAACGAACACTATATTATTATCCACTGAAATAAGAAATTAAGAAATAAAGCAAATATACATATATCAACACAAAAGCCCTCATTGGTCACCTTCACGTTTTTATTTGATGAATATAAAAACTGATCTTTTCAGTCAGAGATTCTGTGAAGCGGTGAAGATCTGAGAGTCTGGTCCATGTTGGAGTTATGCAGAAGGGGACAAGGTCTGCAGACTGGTCTTGACGGTTGCTAGGTTAGCCTTCCAGGAGCTCAGGGTGTCGTACAGCTGCTGCCACTGCTGCTTGCCAAAGGTGCGGTGTGTGCTGTGGCTGAGAGAATGGAGACAGGAGAGCAAGGCCAAGGTCACACTTCATGGCAAAAGCAGGTTCAGCTATGAAAAACATGCAAGACCGTTTCTGTACACAAACCTGAGATTATTTAGGGACATAATCGCTTGGAAAAAGAAAAAACAAACAAACAAACATTGTTTGTATTTATATCCGATCGAATGTTTTTACTACACCATACTTCTCCAGACGCAGGTACTGGACTACAAAAGTGTTTGGAGTTCATTCTTGCAGTCTATAATATTTTATTTATACACATTCATGAACAGTAACCCCATACTTCAGGAAACGTTTTTAGAAAATGTTTACAAACAGGTCCTACATGCAAATTTTATGTACGAAAGAATGGACCATTTCTTCATCCCGTTTCAGTTTTAATATCCAGTTTAAACCAGTGACAAGAGAGTCAGTTACCAAAAATCCCTGGGAAAAAAAGAGAATGTACAAGCACAGGAAAATAGGTGAAGATAACAATGCTGTATGATTATGAAAGCGCATAATGCAGTAGATTACAGACCAGTCAAGTTGTTTCTTTTTTAATAACTGAAGATAGTTTTACTGAGTAAAACACAAAACTTTAATAAATGTCTTACAAAATATTTCTTTAAAGCAGGTAATCTTATGACGTCCATTCAATTCTTTATGTAAAGTGAATTTGTTTTGTGAAGTGGCTTTAGGTAGCAACAGTTGTGAATTGCTGCTATATATTACAAACAAGCTGAACTAGAGTAATTTCAAGGGAAGAATGAGCAAAATGAAATCGATGAATAGAGAAAAATATGAATTATGAATAAATAGATGAATCAGATTGTAAGTAGGTGAGTTTGTGAATTCAGTGGTTCTTGAGACAAGGGTCAACACTATCACTGAAAGAGTCACACTGTCAGTTAAAAACTGACGGAGTTGACAAAATGCCAAACTACCTCAATTTATATGTTATTCTAAAGGAGGCCATATTGTAGCTCATCAGGTCCATGAAATCTTTATAATACACTAAAGTTAAGCATTTATTTCACAAAATTTCATCAAAGTCTTCTCAATTGTCAGTTATGGTGTTGACACATAGTTGGAAAATATATAAAAATGATTTTTAATTCCATTTATTGATCCTTTTATAATTATTTATTTGAATACTTATACTTAATTGTCAGAATATGCTCTCTTAGTATTCCTTTAATTGTTTTAAACTATTATAATGTATTGAGTTCTGCTCCAGGACAAGGGATTTTAAAGACACCATCCACCTACTACAATGTTTAAAATAAAAAATATTCAGCAAACACCAGGAAAACATACATTGTTGTGCTCACATGGGCCAGGTTAGTTTAGTCAGATATTTGAAAAAATTATACTTTGTGTATATTTTATGCTTTATGCATAGGACCTGTTTTATCCCTCTACTCAAGAATCACTGTATTGATGAATCCATCATCCATTTCGATGATGGATTTCCTGACCCATCATCTAAATGGATGATGATTTCATCCATTTGGATGAAAATAAAAACTTAATTTTTTCCCCCCTATACCTATCCAGACCAGAAAAAATACCAAAATCAAATTTGATATTTTTCCAGACTGCCACAAATATTACTTGCTCTCTTGGTTATCTGAGACCAAACATCTTTTCCACAAAGCAAACTGCAGCATATTGCCTTTTTAACTCCACACAGTTATTGCTTAAAACAAATACGCTTAACTGTAGACAGCTTAAAAAAAAAAAGTCTTTATCTTCATCAGCTACATATTTATGTTAACTTATGTATGGCACAATATTGAAAGAACTTACCTCACGACAACTTTTCTTTGCGTCTGGTCAATTTTGCAGTAGACCATTTTGGTCCGAACAGCTGGGGGGGAAAAACGGCAAGACAAGAAGAAAGGTGAGGAGAGAACAAGAACTTCAACAAAAATCAACAGGATCTCAGAAAGACACAAAAGGAATCAAGTCCATGTAGATTAACTGATCAGGATGGAAATATTATCTTTCACACTGTCAGCGCTGCTAGAGACATCTTGGGCACATCCAACCACAGTTTCAACCCTTTATACAAATCGTCTTCTGTAGATTATTTTCTTGTATCCAACCATCACAGTCTGGTTTATCGTTCGTGTTAATTTCTTTCCCAACAAACTTTTGTCTTTGATTTTCTCTCTGGTTTATTTTAATCAGTGCTTACAGCGGGTAGAAGAACCGACAAGTTGAGCTAGATAAAGTCTGTACATTACCACAAACTGGCACAAAGTTAACCAAAGTTTAGCACAAAATCTCCTGTAACATTATTCATTGAGAAGCAGCAGAAAGGTGATGCGTCTTAACATCACAGCATGCATTTAGCAGCTTAATGATCCCAGCGGTCTTGTCTTTTTCTGTCGGTCAATCATTAAGTGTCATTCACGAGTCGCACTGTGATTCTGTGTTAAACCTACAACCCTTTCAGAGCGTCTAAACCCCATACATCACCTTCGAACCTGAAGCAGCCCCAAACTGTAGCGCCCCTTTAGAAGGCTTTTTAAGGTTGAGTGAATAATTCGTCACAGATACCGACGCTATGACTGGTTTTAAAAGTACAGTTTGGATGGAGCTCACCCATTAATGCAGTCAAACTTGACTGATGCACAGAGCAAGCGGAAACAGGCAGAATGCCAACAGGCTGCAGCTGTGGGCAGCTCTAATAACATCCATGTTTTTGGGTGTCAGACAGCAGAAATCACAATGTTTTAAAATGGGGTCATATTGCAAACAGACTGGAGACATGGATCTAAGACACCCTAACTACATTTAAATAGTCTTGAGTATACATTTCTCTGTTCTGCGCTGAGTGATTGAAGGACATGGATGGACATTTTGAAGTTCATACCGTCAATGACAAAAGCCTCGACGTCATCAGCTCCGATCTGCAGTTCCTGCTGTATGGTATCAAAGGAGATCTCTTTGAATTCCACCGCCATGCCCATGAACGTCAGCAGGCGCATCTTGGCCATGTTCTGCTCGTGAGAGAGGCCTGAGGACCAAAACGCAGGGACCATTAAGCACAAAACAGTCACAGGCAATTACTCTCCGCTCAGGGAGTTTCCCTGTAATAAAAGCTCAGGACGTTTAGGAGCAGTCAGGGATTCTACTCATTAACAAAAACATCTCTCTGTGTTGGCTGTTTTGAGAGCCCATCCTACACATGTTTTAATTGAATTTCATTCATAATGTTGTTGGGGCGGGGAGAAAAAAAAAGAAATTACTGCTGACATAAACATTCTTGGTCTGCATCAACACAAGCAGACACTCTTAGGGAATAAAATACCCCTCAAGAATTCATTGTCTTGCCACAAACATAGAAAGAAAAACTTGGAATAAATAATATTCTTATTCACATTATAAGATGCAAGTACTTACCAAGAGAATCAATAAAGTCTTTGTTACTCTGGTAGAATTTGACATATGCTGCTAGTTTTGCACTCACAAAGATGGTTAAAAGCTGAGAAGACAGATGGAAAGAAATAAAAGCCAATAATCAGTCAGGTGGACTTATACAAACTAAGGTCATTAAGTTTCTGGACTGATATCATGCACTTAAGCTAGCAATGTTCTTGTAAACTGTGAAATCACAAAAGGCACAATTCAGCAAACAATTTTAAGCCTAATTTAGCTCCTGCTGATAAAGCATGACAAAATATCTTTTCGATTAGATTTAAAAAGGAAAGAGGTGTAATCCCTCAAATCTTTAAAATGCAAAATGCAACTAATGAAGAGATATTGGACGAATCTGTCTTACTAAAAATAATCTACATCCTGGTAAATTCCCTGCCTGGATTGAGTTATGCAGAGGATCTTGAAGCACTTACATCATGGATGAGCTCTCCCTCCAAAAAGCGAACAGGTTTCAGGATGAGCAGGTGGTCAAACAGGAAGGTGTTGGGGTCTTTGAGAGCACGAACAATACATCTGAAAACGATGGAAGCGGGTTGGAAAGAAGGACGGCATTTCTAATTTCAACAAGTGTGAAACCAGTTTTAATAACGCACCTGTGAGCATCAACGCGTGCTTGTGAAGCATTGTCCTCTGTGTAACTTCCCAGCAGCTCAACCATCACTTTCGCTGCAGCTTCACTGCAAAGTAGAAAAATTAAAAAGGTTAAAGTCCTTTTAACATGCATGTACTAATCAACACAGACCAGCGATGCACTAAAACACACCATCAACACACTGAGTAATAAAGCACACTCTGCACTGCAACATTGTTACATGGCAATGTTTCTGAGTGGCACAATGTGTCATATTATAATCCTCATCTCAAAATAAATGTGTGCAATACTTGAAAAGCAAAATCTTCTTGGGTGCAGTACTTGGTAGGATATATTCAATGCTTTCAAGTTTCACCACTGCGCTCTTGATAAATACTTTAAGCAGCCAAAAAGCTAGTCAAAATGAATGTTGTCATGTCCAGCAGTAATATCACAGTAATATTGCTGTCATAAAGTAGAATGCATTTGACAATTTGCATTTCTGCATTTGCTGATTTTGAAATAGTCACAATAAAAATCAAATGCTGTGTGCAGCTACCTTTTTTTGCAGTCCACCAATGCTTCATACACCAGCCTCAGCAGCGTGTGCTTCTTCTCTGTGTTCAGGTTCCAGTCAACAATCCACTTGCGCACCTATTCAGCGACACCAACGCGAATCAAGCCAAAGAAACGCACCTTTAAACCCACACCGCTTTTAAGATGGAGAATGGAAATACCTGATCAAGGTCAGTGGGGATGAAAGAAATGGCATTACAGGTTGCAGCCACCTTGACGAGGCTGCAGAACACTGTGTACCTCACCGGAGTGTTCTCGTCCATGCCGTGGAACAAGTTGCTCAGCCTGAAAAAGCAACTCAAACGTTGACGCGGACCTTTATCTTTTTTTTTTTAATTATCGGAAATCGACACGTTTCATTTGACAGGACTCACAGCTGCAGGCGAAGGGAGGGTCGCTCTCCCTCGCGGAACTTCACCAGCTTCTCACACAGACTTTCAATCAGAGCTTCTTGCTTCTCTGGCTCCAGGATTAACAGCAGAGACACGATGCTGTTCATTACGCTCTCAACATCTACAAAGAGACAGAGAGCAGACAACTGATTTTTTTCCCCCTCCTATTAAAATGAAACCAATTTCAGTTTCTTGCTAAAATGTAACAAGAGTCGATGTGTGAGACATAGAAGCGTTCTTCCTCACCCACCTTTATCATCATCCTTCAGACAGACGTCACAGGCCTCAATGATCTGAGCCAAATCAACATGAAGTCCACCTTCAGCATTCTCCTCGGAGATATCAGCTCCTTTGGCCTTGATGTAGGACCTCAGCTCTGAAGCCTGAAATATTACAGTGACATTGTTAACATCAAGGATGTTTCCACTGCAGAATATCGAACTATTGGTCCAACAAGAGCGAGCTGTATTTTAGTTAAGAATTTAATAAACATCCTGTTTGTCTATCTATGCTCTGAAGTATCAAAGTGTTGGAACCTTCTTACTTAGTCTAGGTCAGGAATGTCCAAACAAAAACATTATAAATAAGAGGTTGTTTTCCTTTTTTACCTGCTCAACAATAAACTAAGCAGGCGATATGTTAATTAAAAAGTTTTTTGGGGAGAAGGCGAGAGAAGTATAAATGGTTCTTTTAGGTTTGATTGAAAATAAAAATAAAAATAAAGCCAAAAAATTTGTCTAATATCAACAATAGGGATATGATTTGGTGTCATTCTCTGTCTGGAAATGCTAAATGAATTTAGCCATGTCTAAGAGATTTATTAAAAGCGGTCTTGGATAAAACAAAAAGATCTGCTTCTAAATAATAGTCACTGGACAGATATTGTCTCATTTTCAAGGAAATTAAAGAGAATGCAAATAAAGCCTGGTTATTAAAAGCAAAACGTTATGCTACCAGTATTTTCTGTTGTAATAAGATTTGAAATTGTATGCAATACATTTGCCCCGATTAAAAACAAAATGTCTTTATCTGCATCAACCACCTGTGCTGGTGGCCCTAATTTGTGTCATTCTTGAGAACTGAGTGCTGCACTTTGGACATCTCTACATGTTATATCATTTGTATAATTTAAAAAATTTCAACTAAGTCAAACGCCAATCATTTGTGCCGATTAGAAAAAGTCCTGCTAAAGCAATGAAACTATAGCGCTTAGAAGTATTAGTTTAAAGAAATATGTAAACACTCGCTTAATCTCCACCACAAAAATTATAGTTTGAATTTAGTGGCATAAGCTAAAGGGAAATTGAATGAATAATTTTAATGCCTTGTTTATTTTATTTATTTTCTGCAACTTTGTTTATGTCGACATGTATGTAGGTAGCTAGCATTTGCAAGCCAAGCGTTACTTTCCCGACTGCAAATATTTTGATCTAGAATAAACTAAGATCAACATATCTCACGAAATTATATGTTACTAACCCAAAATTTAAATAATTAGTCTTATTTCTGAATTTGCTAACATACACATCTTTACTATTACCTGTCAGCTGCTAAGTACGGAGTTAGCATTGCAAGTAGCTAGCACATGCTAACCTATTTAAGTGCTTAGCTTTAATTCTTCAGTTAATGTAGAAAACACAATTTTAAAGTCCTTAGAAAACGTAGGTCACACCTGGTCTTCTTCTGTTATGTCGATAAACGCTGGGACACTCATTTTGGTGATACGGTGAGCCTAGATGATGAAATCCACGCTCTCACCAACTCCGAGATCAGAGCGGAAAAGAAAGTCCAACATCGCCGGGTAGACTGATGCTCATCCGGGTCAATTTCTTAAAGCCCCAGCAGCCGGCTAAACTCATTTAGGAAGCTTGCGAGTCTGTATTTATTCAT
Source organism: Gambusia affinis (assembly GCF_019740435.1). NCBI lineage: Eukaryota > Metazoa > Chordata > Actinopteri > Cyprinodontiformes > Poeciliidae > Gambusia > Gambusia affinis. The sequence continues at coordinate 13,407,396 of NC_057869.1, read as the reverse complement.
CGTTTTGTCTTTGTCTTTTTGGAGACTGGGAAATAGCGACACTTCAACTTTAATTATGCTACAAATAAGTCAAACTTTAACCAGATTAAAAAACGCTGGTGTATGTGAAAAAGTGTTGAGTAAAAAGTAAAAATAAATCAATAAAAAGGCCCTTTTTGGAGACATATCCTATACCTGAAATATTTGACCATAATGATTGCCATTAATATCTTTTGGGAAATAAAGGTGAAGTTTGCCAGATGCACAAATGTCTGATTTAATTTTTTTTTATAATCACAGTCAGCATTGGTAAATATTGCAGTTAGACATGTTAATTTTGTGCATGGTCTCTAAACCCTTATTTCAATGATTTTGAATTCTTATTTATTTTTGTCCGGGCGCCATTCTAAAAAAGCACAGCATAGCACCTGCTACTCATAGATGCTAATGTAATAACTGTGTGACTTACTAAACTAAAGGTATATATTGCAAATATGCATATACAGTTTACAATTGAACTGATTTGCACAATCCCTAACTATTTACAGCACCTGACTCTTATTGAGTTCAACAGAAAGATGTGTCATAGCTTCAGAATACCAGATATTCTGAGCTATGATACTGAAAACTAAGTGCCCACTATAAAGGTGAGAATTTGGCTCCTTTACTCAGCATAAGGGTAAATGTGTGTGAAAATTCCCTTTTGCTCTTTATCACTTGAAAAAAAAGGACTTCTACCTTTCTTAATCTTTTTTCAGTTTTTATTATTTTTTCAGCAAATGTCTCCTCTTTGGAAGATCAACGTTAAATGTTATGGATTCAAGAAGAGAGTCATTCTGTGTTGAGGTTATCATATTAAACTATAGTTCATTTTTGCAGACTAACACAGAAACTGTGACCCAGAGACAGCCAATGTGGACATACTGTCAGTGTCAGAGGGCACGTCTCCCCACCACATAGCCACTATGCGAACATGTGTTGGGCCCCGGCACCAAAGGGGATCCTGTGTATTGTTGCAATGGCAGGTCACTCAGTGATTAAGGTGAGCAGGGCAAGTGAAGCAAGAGGTCATCTTAAAACTGTGGAGTCGTGTTACTGATGTTTGGGTGGCGAGGAGGCTCATCCCAGGGTAAGGATACTGTGGGGTGTTTTTCATTTCCCTGCCTCACTGCTCACAGTTCATCTGTCAGGAAAATATGTGTGTTTTGGGGATTCATGGGCTATGGAGACACCTCATGCCATGTCATAATTCCTTGGAAGTCCTCTTGTCACATATTTCTTTTAGCAGTTACAGAAAGGGAACTTAACTCTGCTACATTCATCAGATCATCCACTGCCTGAAAATAGTGAGCTGAGGGGAAATGGCTGATTGAGTGTTTCACCACAGACCTCATTTGATGCGTCATTATGTTGGGAAGGAAGGCGCCTGGTACCAAATCCCACCTTCACTCTCTCCCCGCCCTTGTACGCTGTCATGTCAAAGAATTTATGGGTGTTTCTCCACAAGAGTGCTTGTGTAAATCTGAGGCTTCTATTATCTGATTAACAGCTGTTGTCAAGTGTCTGGTGTATTTCAAGTCCCGAATAAGGGTTTAGCAGGCTTTGAAGCACCAGGTGCTTCAGACGATTAAATGTCGTTGTTTAATAAACAACGACGTTGTTCGTTGTTTATTAAAATAAGTGTTCAAAAAGTCACATAGCATTGCGGTACACTAATATTTTTATGCTGAGCGTCAAAGTGTGCTTAAAAAATAGAAATGCGGTTATCTGATAAAGGCTTATGATGGGGTTGGATGTGATTGTTTTAATTCTGTTTCGTTAGACATGTTATATCATTTTGAATTTTCCTTTTTATCTAGGTTCAAGATTTTCAAACTGCTGTGCAAGAAATACTGAGATTACATTGCGGTGCCATCAGTAACACCAACAGAAAAATTTTTGCTGATAACTGTTTACAATTTTAAAATAAACCAAATTAGCTGCAGAAGGCAGCATAAAAGCCCCAAACACTCATACGGAGTAGTTCAAGCATGTGAACTCATGTCTAATAATGTAAACTGTCTCTTGAAAATACATACAATCTAAGAGAAAAAAGCTAATATGTATAAGTCAACAGTTAGCTGCACTGGAAAATATTTTGAGGATCCTGCAGGGGAAACTGATGCAAAATGACAGCAAACCAGAGTGTGCTGACAGTTTCTTATGCTGCGTTATGTTTACTTCTTAAATTAGAATTTGGAAATATTATCAAACCCAACTTTTTCAGATTTTAAACTCAAATGTTTAAAAATCCATGTATTCCCTTAGATTTCCCTCAATTTCTGGTTAGCATCACACTTAAATTATTGGATCATTAAAACAAATTTAATATTAGACAAATAGAGCCAAAAAAAATATGTAAAATGCATTTTTCAAATTTTGCTTACATTCATTAAAAAGATGAAAATAGAAAGAGCAATTTGTACTTTCCAAAAGAAAGACTTGATGATCTCAACAACTCTTAGAAAAATGTACTGCAGACTGATGAAATTGTGTGGAACTGTTTAAAAGATGAGCATTATGTTCCATCCCCATCTCAGAAAAATAACTTCATTCATGATGGTGGTATGATCGTCTGTGGCTGGTTAGAAGCGACAATATTTGAACAACATGTTGTTATTGATGGAATCATGAATTTTGCTGTCTACCAGAAATCCTTAAAGAACAAAAAAGTTATTGGATTATGTAGCAAGACAACAATCTAAAAAAGGCCAGCAAGTCCATTACTAACTGTCATTTCTCACTTAGTAACTGCTTTTATGATTTGAAAGCAATATTTCACATATTCTCAGTTTATCTGCTGCCTGTCCTTTGGTGATCTGACAAATGTAAGTGTAAAAGAAAAAAAACAAAAAAACACAAAAACAAAAATTTAAATCTGGCCAAAACTTTTTCTCATAACACTGCATGTCTATGGGTTTTATATACTAAAAAAAGGGATGTTTCTGGGGGGGAAAAGAAGAAAGAGCCCAACTCCAGTTGTAGCACCATTAAAAAAATAACATGTTGGTAATTAGGAAATTTAGCAATTAGTGAAATGTTTTTTTTATATTTTTTTTATATATAATCTTGGCACACACCTGCTCTGGTTTCCTGGAGACGGCAAAATATTGACAGATCTTTTTAGATATTACTCATATCATCTAAGCAGAAGAATTTAATGTTTCTAATTTATGATCCAGCATTTTTTTTCTTTGCCTCTTTTTTTCTCTGGGATTCAGTATTATGAGAACCAGAATACTGTATGTTTTCTCCTTATTGTAAAAACTGCATTCCCTTATATATTTTCTGGTGTGAACATTCCAGATATCACTGTTTTGGTCAGTTGGGCTACATTGACTCATCTCTGCTTGATGGGAATGAGCACATGCTCTTCCTCAAATGCTGGCAAACTGCCTGATCAGCCTCCTCAAAGATAAATGACAGTGTGTTAGGAGCGGCTTGATCCCAGGTGTTGGGCTCTCTCCCTGCCAGTCAGCCAAGTGGTGAGTACTCATGTAAACTAGTCTCATGGTCGTCATCCAGCACGGCTGCCTACCCTTCCTCCGACTAATTGTCTGGTTCCCACAGTTCTGGCTGCCTTCACAATCTCTGAAAAATCCCCTCGCTCTAGCTCATCTATCAGCCGGTGACCTTGTCAGGGTGCAATGCATGAGTAACTTCCCCATTTCTCTAGGTGCAGCAAATTACTTGTTAATTACTTATAAGCTAACCCCCTTTATCACCCCTCACCCCCACCAAGATGTACTCTAATCAACAAATAAACAAATAAAGCCAACAAAGATGTGTCCAGAACCTTCCACATCCCATGGGGACACTTCTAATGGACTATCATGGTCAACATCTACAAAGAAATAGATTAATTTTGTACTTTTTCAGCAATCAGAAAATGATAAACTGTTATTGAACTGAGAAATCAAGTTGTCTGAAGATATTTTTTTCCAAGTTTGGTTACCTCAATCTAGGCTTTGGAACTTTTGATAATTTGTGATAATTTATGTTATTCCAGTTAAAGGTGTATAAATCATTATTTATTGTTAGTAAGCACAGTTTTTCTGCCACCTACTGGCAAGGTATTTGTTCATGCAATTTTGGTAGTTCAATAACTCATTCCAGATCAGTTAAAATTACAATCAGTTCAAATTTCCTATCCAGTGGGGTAGCACTGTGCAAGCTTATAATTTATCCCACTGAGCATCTATGAACTATTCTAATAACTTTTCCTGTGGTGACCTTCTACACCAAGCGATCAATAATACAGTGCAGTTCAAGTCAGATTTCTCACTTAGAGAAGTTATTAAATGATTGAATGATTGAATGATTAGGTCCTTGTTATCAACACACCTGAATCAATTATCAAAATTCTAAAGCAAGGTCGCCAAAATTAGCTTTATTCTGTTGTCACCAAATTAGAACAAGTTTATTGCTTTACGTTTTTTGAACAACCCGCCATCTCTTGGGCAGAAATTAATCTGGAAGATATGGCTCACTACTCAGGGTAGCATCAATCCGGGACAACATGAGAACAATCTATAGTTTAGTATCTAAAACTGTGCAGAGATTTGTCAAAATGCTGTTTTAGATTTCTGAAACCTTCTTTGCATTAGAAAAAACTCTCAAAAAAGAGCTTGCTCAGTGTCTTATGTAAGTTTAGGTCACCTTAGATTGCAAAGACCGTGAAGAATCAATATATACACCGGTTAAATCCAGATTGCGATATTCAATGGTCTGAAAACAGATTTAAAATAATAATAATAATAATAATAATATAAAGTGAATGTGATAGTAGTAGCTGTTAGCTGAACAGCTATCACTTGCTCATCCTGAACTTGAGAATGCAAAAACTTTGATTGTTAAACTTTAAATATTTTTTTAGACAACTTCATTTCAAGAAAACAACCCCATAACAATCTGGGATCAGTATTTAACATTAAGACCAGGTTTGTTGCATGAAACTATTTTGCCATCCAGAAAATCTGTGTTTACAATTTACTAAAGACTGAAATGTCTCACTGCATTGAGGATGAGGGTTGGTAAAGCAACACTTTCCCTTAAATGTAGCGTCAGATGTTATGGTTACATTCTGTGCTGATTGTGGTGATTTTTATATTTTCCCAACACTGTGCACGTACCTCGGAGTCATACCGGTAACTTTTGCTCGCCTAGCCTCAAAATGAGGCTCAAGGGTATGACAACAGATATTAACCACTAGAGATATCTGAAATGTTTTCTGATGACTATTTACGCCCCAGCCACAGCTGTCAGGGTGTGACGATGAGGAAGAGGCTGTGGTTTACTGTAAAGACCTGATAAGGGCCGGCCTTGATCCTGACATAAAGCCACCTGCTGGGATGAGAAAAAGATTATTCTGCAACAATCAAATATGTTACGTGACACACAGTAAACGAACCACTCCCAAGAATGCAGTTTTTGTGTTCAACACATTTGGTCAACGCAAGTTTGATGATGACAGTGTGTCATACACCTCCGATAATAATGAAAACAAGCCTTTGCTTAAGCATTCCAATTTAGTAATCACAGCTCAGAAATAATATTGCTATGAGTCACGGCATCTGAATTTGGACATCCACTAGAAGAGAATAGGACTTATTGGTAAAATCACACATTCTAAGTCTGTTTGAAATTTGCAATCAATACAAATTAATTAATTCTTCCCCCACTTACTTAGTGAAGCAATCACCGAATAACTGGTTATCTTGTTTATGAATCAATTTATATATCAAATAAAAGGGTTTTCCAAGAACCTGTCTTCCATGTTTAAACAAAACACATGGTTTTATCTCATAAATGTTGTCCAAAGATTTTTGTCCAAATGATTTTCTGTCAGATGGCAGTCAAGGTAAATTTAGTCTTTAAATGTCCAAAACACTTGGCGATGACCTGAACCTTTCGTTGTTAGGCCATGGACATCCTGTTTGTGACAGTTCCAGTTAGGAATAGCTACAAGAGGTGTTGCAATGAACAAAGCCGTCACTATTACAGTAAGTTATTGCACACATATCGTCCTAGCAACTTATTGTTCTCATTTACTCCTGAGGAAAGAAGGACTCTGAGCTAATTCACAACTTAAACTTAATTGGAAGGAGTTTTATGGTAACACGTTTGGCTATTTTAGCTACTTATTTAGCTCATTGGAAAATGTTCCATTTAAAGTCACTCCAAATGAGAAGAGCTGTAACATGAAGCAATAAAACTACGAGAAAATATAAAAGAAAGAGGAACTTATGTATAATTTTTGTGACTATAGTCTGAATCAGTAACACTCTTTGGGAGGAAAAACAATTATTGATGACAACTAAAATAAAGAGGTTCACAAATTGACAGACAAAACTTGGATTTCTGCTTTAAGCAGGAGTTAAAAATTTTGACACTTCAATTGTTTTTATGTTTTCAGAAGATTGAAGTTTTGTTTACCGTTTATTTCCTATTTAAGATTTCTCTTGAAATGAATCAGTGAGGCTGCGACAGACTGGCGACCTGTCCATGGTGAACCCCGCCTCTCACCCGGGACGCAGCTGGAGATAGGCACCAGCAGCCCTCCCGACCCCATTAGGGACAAAGGGTGTCCAGAAAATGGATGGATGGATGGATGGATGAATCAGTGAGGATGACTCATCAATGTTTGCTCTCTCAAGTATTGTGATTTTCAATACTTTTTCCATCAAGTCTGATATGCCACACCTTGAGGGATGCTCAGAATGGCACGACTAAGACAAAACAAAGACAAAATCTTTGATATGTAGTTTTATGATTATACGCTGCACCACCGGTGGTTCAAAGATTCATAAGGACACACAAGATGTAAACAACTGCACTGGTGGGTTGTGAATGAAGGGCTCCATAACAAGGTGCTTGTCAAAAGGGATTTTGAGAAAGATTAATTTTACATTGAAATTATAGGAACTTCAAGTGCTTCTTTTTGTGTTTAGACAAAAGGGGCTGACGATGTGTATTCATTGACAGATGTAAAGAAAATTTACTGTCGTGTAAAATAAGGACACTAGTACAGAAATTGACTATGGCAAAAAGTTTTTTGTTTTTTTTCAACAACACAGAAATGTATTGGAGAAATTGCAAGACGAGCCGGACGTGGAGCACAACAAAAATAATGATAAACCAACAAAGAACTGTGAAGATCAGTGAGCTAGTAAAATCAGATAAGAGTGAAGATTGATGCTGGATTCAGGTGAGCTACTCAAGGAAATGTGGAACAGCTGAGGCAAAGAACAAACAGGGAAGGAGACTGAATAACACATATGGAGGGGAACTACAACACAAAATGAAATTAGATTTGCAAACCAAGGGGGGAAATACTAACACATAAGAGCATATAACAAAAATACAAAGTCACAAAGGAAAACACAATCACCTGAGATTTTCTTTTGATTCTGCCATCATTCTTAGATGTTTTCAGTTAACCAAAAATCACCATAGAAACTACAAAGTCAACCTGGCTCAATGTAGAAAATCCCATCATTGGTAGATGATGAAAAATGTATGACTAACTACTCTTTTTTGTAGTTTTCCCAGTTACTTTTACCAGTAACATGAAGTAGACTGAAAGAGCTCAAAAAGCAACACCTTATGCCCTGCTTGACTTTGGGACTACAGCTGCAATGACAGCAATTGTAAACAAAAAGAGAAAACATGGAAGAGTGGTAAATTTTCCCTGGCCTGGCCAGCCAATCACAATTATTTCAAGAGTGAACTGACAAAAGAAACCACAACAACATCTCAAGCATGGCAGACCTCAATGATCTCTGTTAAGGTTTGTGTTCATGATGCAATGTTAAGAAAGGGAATGAGTAAATATGGCATCCATTGGTCAGGACTGATTGGACCACAAATTCTGCTCTCAAAAATCTTAAATGTATCTTTCATCTCAGGACTGGAAAAGCCAGTTATTATGAATAGAAGGTGACTGATTTATTTATTTACACAAGGTTAGGGTATTGTGTGGTCAGTATTTTGTTAGTAAATGAAATGTACTTACAGCCTAAGGAAAATGGAAATGTTCTTCCCAACATGTCTGTTCAGTCTTATCCATTTCCCAGAGATTAAGACAGATAGAAGGAAATGATGAAACATTTCAACACCATGTTGTTGGGTTTGTTATCAACTTGTTTCCATGCCCACAAAGAGAAGTGAAGGTCTGAGCTTTCATTTATGCTACTCTCAGCACATCCAAACACCACCTGTTGCTCTATTGTAGCACTCTCCTGCACCACAAGCTGTTAGTTGTATTATATATATTTTTTTTAATTTTGAGTTAATCCTGCTTTTTCTTTTGGTTTCAGTAAACAGTTTTAAAAAAAGCAGTAAACAACCTTTCTTCAAATGCAGTAGCATGAATACAGATGTTTATTGTAAGGGAAAAAGTAATTCTCCTCTTTTGCCTCTGCCCAATCCCATTTTTGTGTAGTTTATCATGCTTCTTCTTGGCTGAGCCATAACCTTCTCAAATTTCCTCTTACTCATTGTGCTGAAAGGCTTGTCTATTTCTTGTTAGGGGTCGGAGGCGGTGTTGACCGTTTCCCTTTTTCCCCCACTGAGATGTTGTTTTAAACCCTGAGTTAACCAGAGATTGATCGGAAGAATGGATGTATTTGGGGACTGCCATTCGTCATATGGCCTGAAAGGGTCGTTTTCTCCCCCAACCCTGTCACCTTTGATGAATCCTCGCTAAAGACTCCTCTGCTTAAGGCAAGGCCAGCATTTGCGCTGGCTGAGAGGCCTCTCGCATTTTGTCTCTCCCTCCGTGTGTTGCCTTTTTGGCAACACACTTTGAACTGTACCACAGCCTTTAGTCCATGCAGTACATTACTTTACTTTGTGTTTGTTTGTGATGAGTGGACCACAGAGGGCTTTTAATAATTGTTCTGGGAGAAATAAATTTTCTTTGTAACTATTTTCAAATCCGCTATGTGAAAACGTTCTCCTTGGGGATGACAGTTTTGCCTTTTGCACTTGTTTATTTCTGAAAAAAAGAAAGAAAAAAAAAAAAAAAGTCAGGGATCACTTACTTTTCCATGTGGTCACAAAACCACACAGAAGAATTGCTAGAAAGTTTCCTACTCAATTTGTTAAGCTACGTCTATTGGACTGAATTTTTAAGCTAATGTTACACTAAGACAATTCCTACATTTTTACAAAAATTAAAAAATACTAAAACATTAAAGTACTGAGACAGAAACTGTTTAATAAATGTACAAATACGGCAGATTTGGCATTGTCTATGCAAAAATATTGAAGGCTACATGCTTGAAATTTTGCAATCGTGACCAAAAATTGTCTATGTGAAGCCAGCTCAGCAGTTTGTCTGCTGATTTCATCACTTTAAAAGTGACTTCTCTTCCCAGCCACTTTGTTTCCCCCTCTTCCCTCACACAGCAGTTGTTTTTAAGTTGATACCGGGGTCAGTGATGTTCACTGGAACCCTGAGCCATGTTCCAGATGGTGATGACTGGTCAATACTGTTCACCTCTTCAACACCAAACTCTAGTCTCTCACATCAAATCTGATGGGCGTTTTAGTAGTTTGAACTCAGTCAAGCATGAAATTAATTAAATCTCCATTTTTTATCAAGTTTAAACTAAATCTTGTGTAATTTCGGAAAAAAAAGCTTGAAGGCTGAACTTCGAAAACACATCATTTTTATGAAGTTCAGTACCTTAACACCTTTTAACTGTGAGTGAATATTTGAGATTGTATGATGTGTTAAAATGGGATGCAATTGACTTGCTGATGCTTTGCTTTGTTCTAGCAAATGTTCTAGAAAATGTCTAAGCCTAAATATCTTGGAGCCTAATAATCCAAGATATTTAGGCTCAGAATATCTTGCATTAATTTATAAGTGCTTCTCAAAATACCTTAAATTGTGATGAAGAACAATCATGAAAGAGCAAACATTTTATGAAACACCTGAATAGTCTTATCATTGCCACTTAAAAGAAAAAATCATTGCATGTCTGAAAAACTCCACTTAGATTCTTTTTCCTTATTCAGTTCAGCGCTACTAACTAACTTTTTTTTTCTCGGTTTTTCTGCATCGGATCGATATCGACCAGTATTAAAAGACAGATATGTGTATCAGTATTGGAAGTGAAAAAGTGGATCAGTACATTGCTACTGTTAAGCAACTTTTCTAACTCTCGAAAAGCCTTATTAATACTGTTTTGAACTAAGATATCAAAAACCTTTCTAACTGTCTTTATGAAGGTCACTTTGAATTAAACCGCAGAGGTTTTATGAAACACTACAATTTCATGTGGAGGTCCGTCTTTTCAGCTTTTTAACACTTAATGTCCACAGTTTCCCATCAATCTTTCATAACTTCAGAATATAACACAGATTCAAATGATCACACTGGATAGTCCTAGTTTTGTCCAACCTTCAACATTGAGGGAAAAGGGCCACTAATGCAACAATGTAATATTTAATACATTGCTTTAACTACTTTTACTAATAGGACATATCCAGCAACAAGTTATTTGACTCAGGATAAATGAAGTATGTTAGTTTATAACATGCTAAAGAGGAGATTGGGACCAAGCTTAATCTTGCATTCATAAGAAACCACATAAAAACGGCAAAAAACTCGATTTATTTGCAGAAAGGTTACAAAATGGTTTCCCTGCAGAGGCACAAACGATGGGAATTGATAAATTAGCTTTGAATTAAGGCTCTGTGGGAATACAAATCTTTACCTTATGGTGTGTGCAGCTGTTGCGTTTGCCAACTATTCTTGCTGGAATTGAAATTCTCTAATGTTAATGTCAACAGGAGAGAGGACTCTGAGAAGACACAGACTCAGTTCTGATGCATTCAAACACAGATAAAATGTAAAAACAATCATTTTTTGCTGTGTCAGTATAAACAATCGATTGAGGTTCTGAAATCATTAAAAGGTGGGTGGACAGAGTCACTGCCAGCTTTATAAAACCAGTGATTACAAAAGAAATGCCTCCTATTCCCATTTATCCTTGCCCTGTGATGGAGCAGCCACCTGTCCAGGATGTACCCGACCTCTCGCCCAGTGACCTCTGGGGATTGGCACCAGTCCCTCTGTGACCCTTCAAGGACAAGGGGGTTTAGAAGATGTATAGGTTTCTATTTTAGAAATGCCAGAATTTTGGTGATTTTCTTAAAATTCAGGTAAGCATTATCATTTAGAAGCAATATCTGTAAGACCTGGGTAAAAAGGTTGCTGAATTTTGGCCCATTTCTCCAGACAGAACTGATATTCTTTGTTTCATTAAGTCACAGGACATGTGGCTATATGTTTTTATTTGTTTGTTTGTTCTTTTTTTTTGCTAACTTTGCAATGGATAGATGTACAAAATCCTGTTCCAGTAAGTTTCTAAACAGCACTAAAAAAAGTAATCATTGAATCATGTTTCAATGTGCCTGCAAAATAATTTTAAAAGTATTGTTATTGTGGGAATATAAAAAAAGGGTAACCAGTTTGTTGCAATTAATGTAGCAAACTTCCTTGGTTTTAATTAAATAAATAAACAGCAAAAACTTTGATTTGTATCACTTTGTGATTGTTCTCGGCTTTGAGGGAAAGGAGGAACCCATGTGTTGATTTGAAAAATATCACAATGTTAAAAGATCCACAGCAGCTGGCTACTTTTTGCAGGCCTATTGAAGCTCCTGCATTCCTGCGTATAGCTCCGCTTTGAGTAAAGTTAGAGTCGAAGCTGGAACCTCTGTGTCTGACACACACCCACACTGAACTCCCTCTCTCCTCTGCTAATAAATAATTATCCTTTTGTGTGATGTGGCTTTGCTCCAAGGCCGTGCACTTTATGTGAAATGCTTTTAGCAAAGGAGTCCAGAAGGGGAAAATTCACACAAAAACACTTTGACTTTTAGCGTTTATATTGCACTTTTAGATGATACAATGAACACGTTTTTTTTCCACGTTGTAGCATCAGCAAACAAATACTCACCTCAACAAAACTGATCTTTTCTGTATCTTCTGACTGATTAATATGTTGTTGTTTTTTTATCATATTTTCTTCACGCTGTTTTCTTACTGCACTTTATTATTGTGCATACTTATTGAAAATAGAATATATTTTTAAAAAAGGACATGAACTTGAACATGATGTCCGATGATGCTCATTTGACAAAAAGGGGCATACATTCAAAAGCTTCCAGAAAAACTAGTAAGTTTCTTCGGGGACATAATTTTAAATATATTTTAATTCAAACATTTTTATTTCATTTTAAAGTTTCACAGCTGAAGACAATCGATTGCATGCGATCAAATTAGAAATACTAAACGTCTAATTAACTCACTCAAAGCCTTAACACTTCAGCTTGGACAAAGAGCAGAGAGCAACACCCTCTAAAGCAAGGGTGACATTTGTCAGAATCTACTCAGATAGATGCAGCCTGTAGCTGGTGGGCCAAAGCAGAGGAGTCATCTGGCTCCTCCCCCTGTTCAGAGTTATGCAGTATTTCAGGCTTCAGGAGAATAAGGAAAGTCAGACAATGTAGAGACACGGCATCCAGACACCATTAACTCAGCAGTCTTAATTCTTAATCTTAATTCTTCTGCAGGACTCCAAGTTTGTCATCCAGGTTTTTAATTTTCAATTATGGGTTATTTTTTTCCCTCCATCATCACAGACTGAAAACAATGACTTTGGAAGCGCACTGTGAGAACTTATGTTTGTTTCAGAAGACGTTTTGGCTTCAAATGTTTTGTTTTTTCTCGTACTCTTACTGATAACCTCTTAGGATAACCTGAGTCTTTTTATTTATTGATCCCTTTTTCCTGGAGTATCATCCATTTTTGTTTGGACTCCTTTAAACTGCATTCAGCGATGCTGACTGAGCTGAACTTCGGAGGTATGTCTGTGGGGTCAGATGTCTGCGATCTGACCCTCTTGCCTCCAGCACCCCCTGTGCCATCTCTACCAGGAGCTGGAGGGATACCTGTTGGCGGCGGCCAATGGACCCAGCTGCTTGACCTTCACCCTGGCTCTCCCTACAGCACCCTGAACTCCCACCACTCCCTGATAAAGCAGGAGCCCAGCTGGGGGGCCGCTGACCTAAATGAGGACCCGCACTGTGGACACGGGGCCTTTACCGTTCACTTTTCCGGCCAGTTCACAGGCTCGGGCCCTTGTCGGGTCGGCACCTTTGGGGAGACACCCGCGACTCAAAGGATGTTTCCCACTGGGGCCTACCTGCCCGGCTGTGTGGACAGCCCACCTCCGACCAGGAATCAGGGTAAGGAGCCCGTCACAAATCTGTCTTAAAATAATCAGTTAAAGACAAACATCTAATTTATTTATTACTGACTAAAGCAGCGTAGAGATTTTCATTCACCTTCATCTTTAAATGTTTTAGAGCAGAGTCTCAACGGGATCATTGTGAACTATAACAGCTGTGACAGGATCTGTAGTAGATTTCTCAGTTCTGGACTCAGTCAACACTTGCGGGAAAAATGTCTTAAACAGGATATTATGACTCAAGTATCAGCTGAGGACTGAGTTGTTTTTATGAAGTAACCCAAAAGTAACCAGTTGAAAGCACGGCTGAAAATACAGGACAATCTTTGCCAGGTCCAGGAGTCTAGCACACAAACAAATTTAAGTTTTAAAATACGTTAAATTTAACTTCAGTTGTACAAAGCCTTACAGCACATATTTCACTCTGACTATTTATCTTGAGGCAAAAACAAAAACACCGGCTAAGCAGCATGGAAAGATTTTAAATTAGGTGTTAAATTTTACTGTGTATGAGAAAAATAGCTCTTGATTTCTACTACCTCATTTAGGGACAGGATATCTTCTTTGGTCAAAAATTTTAATGTCAAGCGGAAAAACATGCTGTCACGTCTTTTGACAAGCATGGTCAAAACAAGACAGTATTTAGACTTCACAAATCATTAAATGAAATCTGGAGGGGGGGAAAACATATCTAGTTTACAAATTCCAACTCATATGCTTGTTTTGGAAACCTCTTAAAATCTCATATTCTTAATTTTATGACTGTGTTATTAGAATTCCCATTTTTAAATTAAGGTAGGCTGTCTCTGCCGATACAGTGTACAGTGGAAAGTGGATCCTGATGCAACAATAAAATAGAAAACTATTTTAAGATGCTTAAGGGTTTTCTAAGAAAGTATTTAACTTCCAGGTTGGGCCTCATTGGTGTGTGTGTGTGTGTGTGTGTGTGTGTGTGTGTCTGAGTGTTTGTCTGTCAAATAAACATTTTAAGAATTCATACAACAAAATTAAGCCACCACTTAAAGTTGACATTGAGTTTTAAAAATATTAAATGTGAATTTACTGTTGTTTAAAACTGTCACCAACGGTGTTTGAGTTGGGATTGATATTGTTCATTTCTTCTACTAAGCTTATCCAACAGTAGCTCATTCTCAGACTGTCTCTTGTGTTTTTGCCAGATTTCTTTTTCCACCTGCCATAAATTTTGCAACCACAAGGCCAGAGATAGATGAGGGGAAAACGAATATGTTTCTGAGGAAAGAGGATTTAGTTGTGTGATGAATGTCTCTCCGCGGTAACCCTGCCAGGGACTAAGAGCTACTACCAGCAGAGTACAGATAACTGACCTAACAACTTCACAACCTTTAAGACATCACAAGTCGTTTGTCAGATTGTGACCTTTAATGGCTCGAGCAGAAAAAATAACATCTTTTTTTTTTTTTCTATTTCCATCGCCATCTTCGTTTGTTTTTCCTCTCAGGTTATGGAGCAGTTGGTTTAGACAGCAACCCCAGTTACGGTCACACACCCTCCCACCACACTCCCCAGCTCTCCAGCCTGTCCTTCAAACACGAGGACACGCTGTCACCGCCGAACAGCATAGGTAAATGTCTGCGCCGTGACGCGTCTTCACCAGACTGGAAAACTGTCGTGTCTCATCATCAAGGTTATATAAGAAGTAACCCATCATTTCTCAGATCACAAACACCATCGCTAATATCCACTTTCATTCAAGTGTCTCCATTTCTGGCACACATAACCACAGTTTCCCTTAATGACTTTGGAAATCATAACTTAAAGGGAATAACTTTTCTGAGACTCTGTTGGAATGTCAGAAACTGTCTGGGGAGTAGTATACTATATGAACCTGAAAACTACCACAGTTCCTCGTCAAACTTCTTGAAAAGAGGAGATGTGCAGGCCATTTAAATTAACTATTATTTGTTTTACAAATATATTATGAAAGTGCATGCAGGTACAATAATATTTCTGGGCCCTCCAAGGATAAATGATGTTCATCTGGTTTTTATTGGATCTTACAGTGTTTTATAACACGCGTATTATACAGTGCGCGTTCTTCAGACTCAAGCTTTAACTTCAACCTTTTCTACCAGAAATGCCCCAATAAACTAACTTATGTGGCACAAAAGTTAGTTTTGTGCTAAAAAACTAACCTTTGCTTAGTTTACAAAACTAAACATTTTATTGCGCTACAAAACTAACGTTTGTAGCAAAGAAGTTAGGTTTTCTTTGTTGTCTGGGTGTGTGGGTTTTACTTTTATTTTTAGTTTCTCCTTTTTTTAATAGACCTGAAAAGTAAAATAATACTGTTATCAACCAAACAACACATTGTAATGGTTGTAATTATTATTATTTTTTTTGTGCTGGACAATATTTAAAGGTCACAACTAAACATGTAATCTATTGTAAAAATTCAACTGAGAACTAACATTTGAACTTGGGTCACACTATGAGTAGTTAGTTTGGGCATAGGTGGGTAAATGTTTGGTTTCAGCATAATGTTTCTACTGCCTATCTCACATGAATAGTAAATAATATAATTTAAATTTTTTATTACTTGCTTTCAGTACATACACACTAATCAAAGTGCATCAAAAGTGAGACACACACTTCAAAGTCATGGAAGGATTTGCAACACACATGGCAAAATATTTAACAGTCTGGCAGCAGCTTTATATTTTTGAGTGTATTTGGAAGTATGTATACTACTGATTTCAAGTGATCCCCAAAAATATATTTTTTAAGGGCTAGAAAGTCCTCTTCCTTATTCGGTTTCTGCACAAAAGAAAACGTAGGGTGAAGGGGTGAGAAAGACGAACAGGGATTTCATGCTGTCTTTTTTGAAAGGTCACGCAATGCTGACCTATTTTGAATGAACTTTTAACATCTAATTTTTTTCAGTTGACCAGCAGTATTCCACACCAAATCCCATGTTTGGCTGCCACAGCCCTCCAGAATCCTGTCCAAGCAATCAAGCTCTGCTGCTGAGAAACTACAACAGGTACAATTATCCCCTCTTCACGCATTTATTGCTCGTACTTCTCACTCCGCCTGTCTGCTATCACCCTTGAACAAAATTTTCCCTCTTACACCAACGTTTTTAGACTCCTCGCTCATCTGTCAGCGTCAGATTGTTTCCACTTGCTTGACGATTTCTTGGTAATTTTTAGAAGTGCGAACTGTCTCTGATCCCACACGGAGCTCTGCATTGGCTTCTGCGTTGTCTGTATCATGAATCCTCATTTGTTCTGAGTATAAGTGCTGCCCACTGGTGCTCAGCAGGCCTAAACAAACACAGTGTGACCTACCGCTGATGTGTCCAAGTCCTCACTGAGGAAAAAAAAGAAAGAAAAAAAAAAGAAAGTACAACAGACAAGTTCAGTGAAAAAGTGAGACTTGGTTGTGGGGGTAATGGGAAATCTGCCTGTTTCAGACACTAAATGCGTCTTCAGCTTGTGTTCGTTTTGATGTAAAGCATCTCAAGCAGTAAATTAGGAGGACATTCTTTAGATGCCGACTGGAGATGTTGTTGGAGAAAAGGAACATGTGCAACCCAAATATTGGGACAGCAGCAGATAAGCAGGAGGAAGAGTGTGCTGCTGTTAGAGCTCATGGCAGGAACTGGAAACCCTCAAGCGAGCACGCAGGCGTGCACATGCGCGCACGGACTCACACACACAGCGAGTACATGTCAGATATCAATGAGTCTTTCCATAGTTTACCATAGCTCAGGACTGATTAGCGAGCCATCGCGATCCTTCCCTCAAGGACTTCTCAAGGAATGCCGTCCAGAATTCCCCCGAAACTGTTTCCCGCCACTAATGATGCTGAGGACAGAGTGATGTCATGCTCTGGTCCAGGGTGTACTAGGCACGGAGGCGTTCACTCCCACAGAGAGTGCAATCGCATCTTTAAAAGTGTGCATGCCTCTGTGTGTGTTGGCAGTGGGTGCTGCCAAGGTAAAAACAGTCTCAGTGTTTTTTTATAATGAGAGCACTATAGTTTGGTGGGTGGATGGAAAGAGCTAATGAGCAAGCTATCAGCAGTTTCTTTTAAACACAAGATCTTCATCTAATCACCTTCATATCGTCTTATGATACTATTTTCTTTTAATGTCAGTGATAACCTGTACCAAATGGCATCTCAGCTGGAATGCGTCACATGGAACCAAATGAACACACTGACATCAACAATGAAGAGGTGAGATCGCTATTTGTGTTTTAACTGTATATTTTTAAAATGGCATCGTCATTAATCCTTGGACCAGGTTTTGTGGAGCTCTACAAAGGAGAAAGAAGAGGGTTTTAGCTGCAAAGTTGTTGCCAATAATAAAAACAGGGCACAAAGAAAAGTTTCAATATATACTTAGTGTCTTTATCTGTGTATTTGATGAGTTTTTCCTTTGAATGTTTCAGGCATTATTTTGACCAGAGGATACATTTGTCTGTTTAGTCAAATGTATCTTTATGAATAAATGATTATATGATGATCAAACACAATCATTTCTGACTCAGATGTGGTTTAGTCAAGTGTAGCTCACATGACATAACATGTTTCTGTTTCATGTAACAGAAATCTATTTAAAAGCTGTGAGATAAGTTTGGTGAAGTTTATGTTACAGTTAAGAAGCTTTTTTTTTGTTTGTTTTGCTTTGTTGTAGTTTGTTCTGAAACCTCACATCCAGCTCACTTACTTGCATTTTATTAATCTGCTCTTGCCAGCAGTCATGCGATGAATTATGACAGTGACCCGCCACCTCCAGCCCCGCCCATGCTCGTCAGCGCCCAGTACCACATTCACACACATGGCGTTTTCAAAGGACTCCAGGTCAGACAGATACCTAAAATGCATACACTTGTGGTAAATAAGTAAATTACTTAACAAGTACCTCTGCTGTATTTTTCTGTCTTTCCAAGGATGTCAGACGGGTACCCGGTATTGCTCCTCCAGCAGCAAAGTCTGCAGAGGCCAACGAGAAGCGCCCTTTTGTGTGCACTCATCCCGGCTGCAACAAGAGATACTTCAAGCAGTCGCATCTGCAGATGCATGGCCGAAAACATTCAGGTGAGAACAATATTTGAGTTGTTTCTTGCACATTTGGGCCACTAAAAGGGATAAAGAAATGCTAACGTCAGTGGCGTTGGGGGTTATTTTGCAGGAGAAAGGCCTTACCGGTGTGATTTCACGGATTGTGGCCGCAGGTTCTCTCGCTCAGATCAGTTAAAGAGGCACCAACGCAGACACACAGGTAGATTCACTTAACCTGTTTTTCATATTGCCTCCAATCTGCATCATGATTGGAGGCAGAAACATAATGATAAGATGTCTCCACTTTGTGATAAATAAAACCCTATTGTTGCTAATTACTGTGAGATTTCTATCAAGTATTACTGCTATTAATATTATGATGCCAATGTATTACATAAGTTTAAATATTATATAATTAAATATGAACAATACACAAGAAACAAATAATACATATATATAAATATATATATAAACAACAGAAATCCCTTCAAGACATAAAATACAAGGTCATTGTTTTGAAATACATGTGTTTGCACCACAGCCAGTGTTCAACAGTGATTGCTCCATCTAATTGTACATTCATACTCTGACTCCCCACCCTTCCTCTTGACATTTTTCCACTGTGACTGTGACCATCACTTGTGCAGGAGTGAAGCCCTTTGAGTGTGAGACCTGTCAGAGAAAGTTCTCACGGTCAGATCACCTTAAGACACACACTCGGACTCATACAGGTAAAACAAGTGCGTATACCTTTTATTTTCTTCCTCTCAATTGTTCTCAATTCAATTTGTCAACTAATTCAACCCAGGCACTTTATTGCACCGCCTGTTATTCTAAAGCACTATCTTCTTCGGGGTTTTCTTTTTCTTCGTTTGTCCACTTTTTGTCAGGTGAGAAGCCCTTTACTTGCCGCTGGCCCAACTGTCAGAAGAAGTTTGCCCGCTCTGACGAGCTGGTGCGCCACAACACCATGCACCAGAGAAACCTGACCAAGCTGCAGCCTGCCATCTGAGCAGCGAGAGGCTGGGGAGTAACATGAAGAAGAAGGTGACAATATGTTGTACCGGCTCACAGAGAAACATGCCTGGAGCCTGGTCAGCAGTTTAGGGTGGCCTGCCAGACTTGCTGAAGCGGCGAGCACAGCTGACGGCGGCATCAGTCAGACATCTGATGCCAGAAGAACAGACTGACTAAAATCATCAGGATACTCCTCAACCGCTGCTCGTTAAGGTTATATCACATTAAATCTCAGACCTTGAGAGGACAGAGTGCCACACAAATTCTGAGCCAAGAATATGTTTTGCTGTTTATGGGCGATGAGGAAAACATTAATACACTATTCTATTGTTATGTACTTGCACTGTTTTATTTTTGTTTGATTTTTGTCTGACTTTGAAAATGTTATGGATTTTGCATTAGGATCACGAAAACGGACTCTTATTCCCACTTTTTCGTCTGCATTTTTATATGCCTTAAAGTAGGTATTACTCACCAAAGTGCTTTGTATATATCGTATGTGGTGCCTTTTTGTATAACACTCCAGACATTCCTTAGGCATTATCTGTGCTGTTTCATAAAACTGATTTGACATCAGTGTTCTGTGTGAAAGACTGCGTGTGAAAGACACAGAGTACTGGGTGTTGTCAGAATAAGAGAGGCCACCTATGAGCAGTGTTGGTGTGTGTTGGCGGTGAAAGACAGTAAAATGGTGCCCCCCTGTGACTCTGACAAGATGCAGGTCTGACCCTCTTAAATCTCTGACACACATCTTCATAACCAGTAACATCTGTGGCCCATTAAATCTCATTAGAGAACATAAAGGTATGGTTTAGGTCTACTAGACTTAAGCTAAACCCCCCATCTGCACAAGAAAATCATCATAATCAGGACGGGTCCATCTCAATAAATTATATCATTGAACAGTGAATTTATTTCAGGAATTCAATTCAAAATCAGAAACTCATATATATATAATAATGTTAGGTGCTTATTTTTTCCTCGTTAAGATTTTGGCTCCCAGCTAATGAAACACTTTGTTATAGCAAAATTTCACTATGACATGAAACCAAATAAAACACATACATAAAATAAAATTAAAGACGGTTGTTATAGAAGATAGCTGGTCAGACAGTTCCCTATCCAAGTATATCAATGGAAAGTTAAGTGGAAGGAAAGAGTGCGCTAGAAAACAGCAACTTTGAATCGAGTGTAAATCAAAATCCAGTGAAGGGCTGGCTATGGGGAAATTCAGAAGATGTGGACAGCAGTTTGAGGTAAGGACACGGGCTACAACAGACACGTTCCTTGTGCTGAACCTCTTCTAAACTCAAGTTACTTTGGCACAGAACAATTTCCTTCCTGCAATGCCACATTGATGTGCTGTTTAGGTGAGGGAGCCCCAACCAAGTACAGAGTACATGTACATAGATACACTCGTCAGTACGCTGCTGAAATTTCTATCATAAAAAGCTTGTAATTGGTCTTTTTAAATATGACTTTCTGAAAATGATTTTGGGGTTTTATGAGCTGCAGGCCATAATGATCAAACTTACCAGGAATAAATACTTAAAATATATCGCAATCACAACAGACTTTTCTATTTTGAGTAAAAATACCATCAAAATAAACTTTTAGATGATATTCTAACTTTTTGACAAAATAAATTTGTCAAAACTGTATTTTGTCAAGCTCATTTGAAGAACAAATAAGCGTGTCCTTCAAGCTGATCTGTCCACTGCTTGATTTCTATCACATTTGAGCCACATGGTGGCAGTGTCAGCATGTTCAGTCCAAATGGGATTTACTTCAGACTTCAGACTGCATATGTCCGCTCTGCTCTAGGCCTTCTTAGTACTAAAAAATCCACAACAGTTTTGGTGATGTCAGTGAAAGGGAGAAACAAGGGGGCCCATTCATAGTGAGCCTGGCATCATTAAATATACATGTTGTGGATGGAGTTGTGTGTCAGCTTGTGTGCAAGAGATGAGATGATTCAGCCACAGCAGGTTTGTTAATAAAACATGACTGAATGTGGGCAGAAAGAGCTGCTGCCCAGCTAGCAGGGAAACTTTTGTCATATAACCGGAAAAACAATGTAAACACGCACATGCAGGATGGGTATATTTAGAAGCGGATTAACATATTTCACCCTTCAATGTATACAGACACAACCTAGAAATAGACATGCAAATAGAGGGCATTCAGACCACTGTCACTATCTGCACTTGCTGTCAAGAACCAAAGAATTCACGACAACTTCAAGCACCTTTTTTCATCTGCTTCTTCTTTCATTTGTCTGACATTTGAAATGTAACAAACTATCTTGCTGCTTCTGGATCAAGGTGAATTATGACTCATCTGCAGAATCATGTATTTCAGAAAGTTTGGATTACGTACATTCAGGTAACTTCCCTTCTCCAAGACGTCTATTGATGTGACTATCTAGATATATAATTTGTTTTACTGGCTTCTCTTTCACTCTACTTTTCTGCAGTGGTGTCAGACTCTCAATCGTCAACTTTAGCTATTGAAGAGTGAACAAAAGTAAATTTTTACTACAGTGTCTCCCATTGTTGCACCTGCAGTGGTTAATTCCTGCGGCAGAATCTTACAGTTGCAGAGCTTACAAAGATTAAAATGCTTTCCTCCTGCCTCAGGGTCAGACTCGGTTAATTTTAGCCGTCCTTTAGGTTGTTTTCCGATCCACATAATGGCTGTGAGGCACTATCTCTGTGATGTTCGGTTTTCTTTCCTGTTTCTTAATCCCATGCACTTTGATTAGGAAGGGCTGCTCTTTGTTCTGGCTCGGCAGGGGCGTTGTGAATCATGGGGGAGATCACAGGAATCGCCGATCAGAACATTTTACTCACTCCAGTTCCCTCTTAGCAGAGAATGCAGACGAGAGCCAAATGCTTTAAACATCTTCAGTCATTACTGCCATCATTATCACATGCTTTTGGAGAGACGCTGACCTCGACCCCAGCGCTGATCTACCTGATTCACTGCATTCCTCATGAATGAGGTTTCTGACCGAACGCTGTGGTAGATTTCTACTCTCCACCAACACAGCAAATGTGCGCCACGATTCTATCCCCTCCTGTGAAATGTTACCTCCGATCTGAATGCATGAACACACTCGAACTTACATGCACACACGCCACCAGATGCCCCCTCAGCTGTACTGCTGGCTGTTTGCCTTTGAGGGGTGTCGGCGTGGGTAATCTCAGGTGACGTACACCTGGTAATGCACCATCCAAGACATCTGTAGGACAGCAGGCCTGCTATCTTCACAAACTCCGCAACCAAAGCATCTTGAAGCTTTTCCTTTGCAAGGCAAGTGCTTTGTTTTACGTCCAGTACAAATCACCAGGAGAACTGACATAGCTTATTCGACAAATTTAAATCTTTATTTTCTTTGCAGTGCAGCAAATCAAAGGGAATTGTGTTTTTATATCTGGGTTTAGTTAAACCCATGTATACCGTGCATCAACATCTGTCTCCTGTTGAGATTCTCCGGGTTAAAAAGCTGTTCTCCAACCTCTGGGAGCTGGAAAGGTCAGTGCACATGTAGCTCACACTGGCCTCTCTGACCCCAAGGGGACTGTTAACAAGGTCAAGGCCCAAGGGACAAAACTTCACTGAGTTACAAGGAGGCCTGTGTGCGAAAACAAAGCTACACCACCAGGAGGCGCTGTCAGGGGCTGTTTGACTGCTAAGTGAAGCATGTTCTTAGTTGTATTCCCAGACAGCTTTTACCCTCCCCTCGGGCTGTAGCGCTCTTGTGCAGAACTGCTGCTTTGCCGTCTGAGAGGCCTTGGGGTTCTTGGGGGGGTATTCCCTGTGGTCCAGCGTGGAGCCTGAGGGGCTCCTGTGTGTAGGGGGCTTTGGGAATGCAGAGGTCTTGGGGGGCCTGGAGCTCAGATGGGGCCTTGAGGCGAAACTTTCTCACTGAGGGAGCAAAGATGGAGCAGATACAGAAAGACAGCGAGAGGAAAACACCTTGAGAGGAGGCTGTCAGACATGCAGGCAGCAGCCGGGACGATCCCACGAGGGTACGCGGGCAAAGGAACACAAACACGTGCATATGTACACTCCAAACTGAAAGAAATATGTGGGCCAGCAAATAAAGAAAAACATCCTGCTCCCTCCTCAAACATTGCGGCTTTCATCCCCACCCCCTCCACCCTTCCTGTTGCCTCCTCTTTACCACAGGAAGATATTAAATCCTAACAGGATTAGATGTGTCTCTATCATGTGAGAAAAAAGATCACAAACCAACCCAAGCTCCCGAGAGAGCAGCGGGATGGGAACGGCTTCATCTCCTCACTTTCCACCTCTGCCCCAAAGGTATTCAGATGCTGGAACATGGGGAGAAAGAACCCGAGAAAGAGGGAGACAAACGATGACAAATGGAGCGAGAGAATCGTTTTGTCCAAAGATATGTAGTGTCTCTGGGACAGGTCTGTCTCCACCTTCTGTGTTGCGGACTACAAAATGTCGGGAAAGAGGCCTGTCTTTTAATTAAAACTTGAAAAGTTTCTCTGAGAGTAAATCAAATGAAATATGCATAAGCCTGTCAGAAGTGGATGACGGAAACAGCCTTGTAAAAGCTGTTTGAAACTGATTTTGAGTCACTCTGACCTCATCTGAAAGGGCCCTCCATTTCTCAAGAGGCAGTTACAATTAGTTCCCAACTCACTAGGTTTATGGTTCCTAAATTGAAACCTACCGCTCTTTAAAGCCTTCTCTCTAATTGTGTAGTCATTAATGGACGATTCCTTATCTACACCGTGTTGATGGTGCATAAAAAGTCATGATGATAGATGAGCACAAAGTGTAGTTCTTGAAAGGAAAGAGATTTCTATCCTGTGCCGTGCAACCGCCACTAGGAGGAGTAAAGCCCTGTGCTGCCAGAGGATGAGGAGGGGAAATCACTTTACCCCCTTTTAGGGATAACGTAAAAGATTGATGCCCTCCTTCAAGCTTCATTGTGCAGGAGTAGAAACATGCAAGGCGCTGAATTAGCCTACATACACGACATGCACATACAACCGCACACCTTGCATAAACGCAGGGGGAGGCCTGTGCATCATCAGGGATTGCTTTTACCCAAATGCACCAATTTATTGCTGCAGGGCAAGCTTTGTTATATATATATATATATATATATATATATATATATATATATATATATATATATATATATATATATATATATACTGAATGGTCTACCAAATAATAGTTTCATGTGACTATGATTTCCCATTGAATTTCAAAGAAGTTCAATAACCTTTTTTTTCCCCAATAAATTGTCTGCAGACATGAAAATGTTGCGGAGTACCCGGACTTTGGCCGGAGTACCTTGAGAGAACCTATGCATATGCAGGGAGAACATGCAAACTCGATGCAGAAACACCCCAGGCAAAGAGTCAAACCCAAGACCATCCTATTGCAAGGCAACAGCTCAACCAACCACAGAGCAGCCTTGCTAATAGAAATAACTTTGGAACTCATAACGTGCCTAAAAAAGAAAAGGCTCACTCTGATTTAATGTCAGACTGAGAAATAACGGTAAAGAATCTTTTTGTGCAATTACGTGAATATCTGATTTCAGTTTCATATATACTCGGAGTCTGGACCTCTGCTTGAGAAAATGATGTGAGGATCACTGTCCTCCAGGACAAAAGTTGCTTTTTTAAGAACTTATTCCCCTGAGGCCAAAACGGCAGAGTCCTCCAGTTTAGGTGCAGCGTAAACATCATCTTTTCTCTTTCTACATGTCCTTCTGTGCAAATCTTCCTTCTATAAGAATCATAATAATATTCTAAATGTTATATGACAGAAGGAAAACAGTTGTAGTGCAGCGTTATTTGACTTTTATATTGTGGTTTCTGCAGGAAATCTAATTTGTCGTCCAAGGAAAAGCAAATCCACAGCCTCTGCCTTCAGCTGTTACGTTAAGACGCAATATAATTTTCAAAACACCAAAATAATGAACAAAATACTTTTTCATCTTTGCATACTGTTATATAAAAGCCTCAGTGCAAGGTGGCGACAATAATAATAATAATAATAATTCATTTTATTTTGAAGCATCCTTCATAACTCACAAGGTCACTTTAGAAAAAAATAAAAAAAAAACGGCAGCAAGAAACATAAAACGTAACGGTGAATCACAAGGAGTAGGAAGTCTTGAACAGGTGGGTTTTATTTGTCCCAAAGATCATCGAAAATAACAACATGGGAAGTAAATCCACAAGGGGAACAAACACTAAGATTAAAATGACTAATATGAGTGAGTGGAGAAAGACTCAAACAAAAAATAGAGTAACATGATGATTGTATGAGACTGAAAGGAGGTAAGGGGAAGTGACAGCAGATTGGATGGATTGTTTAGTTTGATATGCAGGCTGTTTAATTGTTGTGGCAGTTTGGAGTTCGCTGCTGTTAATTTGTGATAAGGAAATGGAGGTAGAAAATGAGAAGAAGACGGTTGGTGGACAAGCCTAAGCGAAAATGATTCTTTGAGGTTGCTGAATGGTGCACTTTGTGACCGTCTTCTCTGAGTGTCTCCAGCCTGATCCTCACCCAGAGGGCTCATTATTATCAGAGAAAAAGGGCTGATCTACGCAGACACTCATATGAGACCCGTCTGAAGACATTACTATGCGCACACTCCGCCTGCCCCCCCAACCCAGTGTGCATGATTAGTACCCTGGCGTAAACAGGAGGGGCAGACTGTTAAACATGGCCGCGAGGCAGCTAGCCTGTGCGCCCTCCCGCCACATTTTCAAGTGAACACACATTTGGTTCATTTACATCTCTGCACACCACTAATACTCATCCACCTTCAATCACACATTGGTTCTGACACACAGATTCAATACGACACATGACAAACCTCATATGCCGTCTGGAAGGAAGTGCATTGAGGACCTTTGGAGTTTCAGGCCTCCCAATTATTCAAATGCATGAAACTGGAACAACCCGACATGCTTAAGTCAACCAATGGAGCAACCAATACACAATCTACATGTGTCTGAAATGTTGATACTGTGAAACACCTTGAATCTCCCCAGACATGCAAGAAAATGATTCTTTTGAAGCTATCCTATTACTCCTAGTAGTCTAACCTCGCCAAGTAAACAATAAAAACATTCAAATGCAGCATTACAGAGTAACTTTTTGTGGAATTGTGGCCTCTGTTCTAAGATTAAAGTAATGGCTTAGGTTATAGCACAACAACATAGCCAACACATACATCCATCGCTCCATCCCTTGTTCCTAATGAGCTTTATCGCATTGGTCCCGCTTGACTTGTCTTGCTAACTGGCACACATATATCCGTATGTTCCACATGAGCAAGCAGAGGGGACAAGCTGGGTGGCAGCGCAGTTTTCTCAGTTACATCCGAGAGTTTTACTGCAACAGCCAGCAGCAACAGCAAGTCATCTCAACTCCGTCTCTCCACAGCGCATGTGGACCACAGTTAGTCTACAGATATGTTAACAGTATATGCTTGTTTCTTACGTCCATTGAATCAGAAGACAACGTTGAGGATTTAATGATTGGGTGTATTAAAATATTACAATACAACCTTGGAAAACAAATAAAATAAAGTCTCATAGCTTCGAAAGCTGTTCGTGTTTGTGGACTGATTGCAGCATCTTATAAGTACTTGAGAGATCCTGAAAGATAAAGTGAGCGCTTGAATAGGTCCATTATGCTTTGCTGGCTGTGATCCGGTCATTGAATAGGAGTTCTCACTTGTAACAAAATACTAAATTCACAGGAAAACCAATCCATTTACCACATATATCAATGTGATGTTTGAAAGGACTTAAAACTGCCCCAGTTAAAAGTAGGAAAACAAGAAATTTGTATTCAATCACCAGGATAACTACAGTTAGCAGAAAAAAACAACAACTCTCAGTTTAACAGCCACTTTATTAGGTACTGATGCAGATAACACACTGAGGATGGCATACGGGATGGCACTGAATTTCAATGGATTTGCAGTATCTTGATGTGAAAGGTCAAAGTGACCTGTTACTTTAGGGGGCTTGGATGCGTGTTTATAATTCTAACAAACCATGTTACAGGACATGACTGACTTGTGTGATCAAGCAATAGAAGCCTGGGGTTCCCCAAAAAAGTACCTAACCTTGGTCGTGAAAAACCCAAAACAATCCCCTGAACCACAAAACAAATCCAACTTTGAGGAATCAAGGAATGTGTAAAATTGTCTGTTTAAACAGAGAGGTGCCTCGTTTCACTTATTTCCTCCAACCTCCTTCCTGTTGCAACCCAGACACCAAGAAACTTTATAGAATCACCTTTGTAATGTAGTGAACACGCCTAAAAGACAGAGCTGTGACACAAATAAAATGGAAAAACATATTTAATACTTTTTTATGCATCAGGATAAGATTTGAAGACTTGTGCCATTTTCTTTTACACCTCCGTGTTCTCAGTTTCTCATAAAACGTAATTTCTAGCAATGTTTTGATCAGAATAAACACACTCTGTTCTTACAATTAGCTTTTTTACAGCAAGTTTCATAAACTCCCTGAAAGCAAAAGGAATTTTAGGAAAATCAAATCATCCGGATGATTATGCTGAAAACTTTTTTTTCCAATTTTATTTACAACTTGTGGAAAAAAAAAGTAGTAAAATTTAATTGCAGAAAAGTAAAGTGTAAACTTAAATCTAAAACAATATAAAAGTAAAAACTAACATTTTTTTGCATACACTAATAAATACAGTAAAAACTAAATATGGAGGAAGAAGAAAAGATGTTCACAGGCTACATTAAAATCAAATGCGTGCAAAGTTCATGCCATGTTTCATCAAAACAAAAAGAAAATCATCAAAGCACTTCAGCTAAACAAAAACCCGTTACTAATTAGTACAACTGTAATTAGACAGCACACAAACATTTTCAGTAAAAAATCCTATTCCTCCCCAACTTTCAGTATCAAAGTATAAATATCTAAAAAAACAAAAAAACAAACATAATAAATGCTCTAAGTTGAGGTTTCACATTGTCATTTCTATCACAAACTGTTCATACAACTGATGTCTAAAAACACTTTTAGAAATCTCAGAGGCAGCACAGCCTGCTGCCGCATGGCTGGAAGGCACTGACCAAAACAAAGAGCAAGACCCCTCTGATTTCCTTCCTGAATGTCAGGAACGAAACTACCTACAGGAGGACTAAAACACTGATCACGAAATCCTAGTAGGTCCATCTTCTATCCATCTCCTACTTGAGTGGCATCACTGTAAGGCCCATCCTGATTTGACTGAAGTTTCTGTTGTTTAGGACACAGATGCACATCAGAGCTCATCGTGGTTCCTGGTGAGGTCTTCACCATAATTCGTGGCTTGACTTCCAACAAACATGTTCCAGTTGTCAAGAATTTCCTGTTTGGTCAGTTTCTGATCCTGATGACACAGAAAAGAGAAGATGAATAAACTGGATACTTTTTAAAGCTTATTGCGGCAGCTGAAGCGGCGTACCTTGTCCTGGTCGGACTCGTACACAAGATGTCTGGCCTCGGCCTGGGCATGATCATAGTCCTGTGGCATGATCCATTGCCGGATTTCATCCAGATCCATCTTTCCGTCTTTGTTCAGGTCTCGGAAGTCGGAGAACTGCTCTCGCTCAGTCCTGACCCAATCAGGTTCAGGACCCCCGTCCTCGTGAGCAAACATGTCGGCTACAGACAGAGAAACCTTTAAGTTGTTGTTTAGAGATGTTTTTTCCTCTTAAGTCACTTTTGAAAAATAAAAACACAACAATGCGCACGCTATGAGCATAAATAAATACAGAAGCACAAGCTTTTATTTTGAAATTTGTAGCAAAGGAAGTTATAACTCTGAGCGTGAGTTCAGGGTTCAGAAACTGAACTGTTAGCAAAAACGACAGTCAAAAATAACAACCCAACCTCAAGATTTGTTTCAAAGAAATTGAAAACTTAAAAGACAAAATAGCCTAGCCAATATGAGACTCCTCCCCTTGCCTTTATGTTCCTCATATTTTCCTTTCAGTTCACAGAGTACCCTGCCCAGCTGGCAGATGCCTTCAGTGCCGATTTCTCCAAAACTGTTTTTTAAACTTAATTTGATTTAATATGATTTTATTTCTCCAAACTCACCAATGTACTCGTCTTCATCCACATGTCCGTCGCCGTTGTTGTCGATGTCCTCCAGCGTTTCCTGCATTCAGAACGAGTTAACGGCGTCATTAAAAGGAGACATGAGGGTCAAGTGTAGTGGGACTTCCACTGAGAGTAGTTAAGAGGGAGACATGTTGCCTCTGGCCGTGCAAGTGAATAAGTGTGCGAGGGTCGACTTATAGCCGAGCTGGCAGACTGACATGCCAATTACAGCGCTGCTGATGAGAACCAAAGCCTCTTAATTAAAATACAAATAACATTTTTCAGCAACAATTAGTAAAACTTAACATTTTAAACGTATTCTGAATAGCTCTCCCAATTTCATCCCAGAATTACTGGATAAAAGTTAAAGATATAACCCTGATAGGTTTTCTGTAATAAATACATACACTTAGTTATTGATATGGCTGAAGATTTTTGGACCTCTGATAATAAACAAGATGTTTTGCACCTTCTATAAGCAGGACATAACAGTCATTTTGTAATGGGGTCAGCTGCATCATGAAGCACTTTTACTGGAAGATTCAATATAAAAAGTAATTAATTTTACCAATATTATCTAGGATTATTTTCTAAAATGTTTGCCATAAAACACTTTAGAATAAAATTATAATTTCAGACAGACAGGTGACTGTAGAAGGTCTTAATTAACACTGATATGTTCATTTTACTTGTAGGTAAGACAAAAAAAAAAATGCACCACATAACAGCAAACAAAACACAGACAGCTAAAGCATATTATGTTTGTACAATATACAATAGCATTGTGTACAATAAAATAAGTGTATAGTCAGTCTGTTTTGTCTTTGTAAACTTATAGTAGTTAAACAGCAGCAAATGGAAAAATAAAGTGGAGAAAACATCAACTATTTCAGTGTGGCATAACCGATTTAAGTTGATTTAAACAATAAAAGACCCTTCTCCAATACTTCACACTTATCAAAGATAGTTTCAAAATGTTTGCACAGGAAATCCTTGGAAATCCTTTAAAGGCTACTGTTTGGAAAATAATGTGGGCTTAAAATAAAAAACTCGAAAGACACAGCTCTGGCCTTTGCTCGTCAACGCCCATTTTTCTTGAATCTAAGCTTGATTTTCTGATTTGATTTATTTATTTCAAACAGGTTTCTAAAAAACAAAGAAAAGCAATCAGTAGGACAGAGAAAAGCATGTGCATCATAACCAAGAAAGAACAAAATAATTAGCTACTTTTCCATTTCTGTTCCACTGCTTAACTTAGGACTTCAATGTTTTTTTTGTATGGACAATCAAACATAAATGATGCTTTCATAGACCAAAAGCAAGGGACGTTCTTTGCTTTGTTGCATTCAAGTAACAAGAAAACAAAACTCAACAATCACTAATCAAAACAGATGAAGGGAAAAATGACCCAACTGATGCATAAACTCATAAAAGCACATCTGGCAACTTCACATGTCAAATGTTTGAGAGGCAACTTTCTACCAAACAGTTCAATGGATTTGAGAGAGCCAGAATATCAAAATATAAATGTACAGCTAAAATAATTTGTGTTTTTATTGCCTTTTCTGAATAGATGTCCAACTAACTATGTGCAACTAAGCAGTTTGTATCCAAATATCTGGAGAAGCCACACCTACAAACTCACAGCTTTAACTTTTATAAATATTCTATAAAAGTTATAAAAATGGATTTCCTGTCAATATTTTTTTTATTTTTTTTGCATTAATTTGTCTCTTCATTAGTGTGTCCTTAATTTGCAGGTTTCCTGATCACAGCCTGAATCTAGATGGAGATTACAATTTTAATGTTTGGAAGAATTTTGCTAAATGTGACATATTTAAAAAAAAAGGGCAATGCCATTATCTTGTGGGACAGAGAAATTTACATCATCATCCTCAACAATAAAACCACAAGAATTTTATTACGGCAAAAATAAAATAGTCTGCTTTGGATGATTCCAAACAAACACATCAAGTCCAGTCCTTTTCCGAATAATTACATGGTTCTGGTACGCAAGTTAAAGCTGTTCCATGTCTAAGTGAGACAACAGGGAGCCGCAGCGCCCCCACCTGTTTACCCCAGGGATCATCTTTGTCCGACTGGCCAATTGTAGTCAATTCAAGCAAACAGTTATATTTAATATTTCTGTCATTTACCTGCTTTGCTCCAGATTTGGATCCTTACTAAAGAAGAATCTTGAACATTTTGTTCAGTCAATGTTCAGCAGCCACTCCTCTCTACAAATCTGGCCTCTGAGAGCAGAATTACAGGCAACAATGAGATCTCAGCAGGTAGAAATGTGAAGCCGGACCTTTTAACAGAGAGTTCTGTTATGTGAATGTGAGAGAGAGAGAGTGTGTGTGTGTGTGTGTCGTTGGCTTTCACTGAGAACAGTTTATGTTCTTGCCTGAACCTGCACAACAACCTCCATTAGTTTTCTGTCCTGTTACCCTACAGCCATGTTCTTCCTAAGCCACAAAGTGCCTCCTTCTTATGTTTCTCCCTGTAACAACGCGCGCCATCAAAGACTCCTTTCTGCACTTCTGTGTGAAAGACCTGAATAACTTGTTGAGGGAAGAAAAAAAAAAAAAGAAAAAAACCACAATACATCTGTGCATCAGTTTTAGGGACTTCAATCTTTGACAATTGTGTTTACTACAGCAAAGAGCCGTGAAAGCACCGCTGCCTGAGCCGTTCCTTGGTTAACATTCAGCGAGATCGGAAAAATGAGGGATTAATTATTAACTCTGTCAAATGGGTGGTACAAGTTTTATGAACACGGCAGCACAGTGCACCGGCTGCTAACATTTGCCACGCTAATGTTCCACAAACCCAGATTTATATTTAAAGATCGGGGCCTAAATGGGACTGTCTGTTGGTTCCCATCGGGTCTGTTCCAAAAAGGAACTACAGACGCAATGATTTCCAGAACTTGTTCAAATTTCATTAGGGAGTCATACAAAGGTGGCAACAACAATTTTGCCACACAGATTAAACCCAGCTATCTTCCCGAAATTAAACTGGGGTTTCTGACTAAAATAATGTGTCATGTGATAAACCTTTTCAAGAAATTTTGCTTCTTTATCCAACTACAACAGTGGCTTCGGTTCACCGTCTTTGAAATCCAGATAAGAAAATTGATGGCGTGGTCTTGCGAGTTAATCATATGTAATTACTGTATGTTTTTAGGGGAGGGAGAGGAAGGGCGGGGGAGGCGTGGGCTTACCAGAACCACAATACTCTTCATGTGCTCAAACTCCTCAGGATGGAGGAAAGATGTGAACTCTTCCCGGTCTGCTGCCAGGTCGCCGTTCAGATCTGCTGCTTTAAATCTCCTCTCATCTCGAGGGAGCATCTTCTTAAAGCTGAACTTGTCTGTGGCATCCTCAAATTCCTCAGGGTTAGCTGAAAGCATGCATTTAAAGTAGGTTATAATATGGCATTGAAATAGCTCTTTAATACAGTGTTACCAAAAAATAAAAAATAAATAAAACACAGTAGATTGGAACTGGACAATCTTCTCTTGATTGCCTTTGATCAGTGATCATCAGGTTAAAGACAGATTTTTTTTAAAATTACTACTTATAAAGCACACCAAGATTAAAACTCCCATCATTCTCAGTTAATAAACAAATAGCACGTACTTCCATCCACCTTGTTTTAGGTAAAAAATTAGAAGCGTTTGGGGTTATTTGCTTTGACGCTTAATTCAGTTTTTTTTGTTGTTGTTTTCAAATCTAAAATCTCACTTAAGAAAGTTTCATCATAAGTATTTTTTTCTTCTCCAAGTGTTACAGTCCTCAGACAAACAAAAAAGGGAACCAATCAAAATTGGTATCAGCAAGCAAAAGCCTAATCGGAACATCTTTGAATAATAGCATGTCTACCACCAGAGGAGCCATACCGAGATAGTATCCATAAGTGGCCTGCTTGTACTCATCCCACGAGATCTTGTTGTCTTTGTTCAGATCATAATCCGCCCACACCTTTGCTACGTTCTCGTACACGTAGCGCTTTTGGACACGCTTTATCCAGGCGTTCAGCTCATCTGTCGTGATGTACCCATCTGCGTCCCCATCTATACGGTCCACGATTTTGCTGAGGGGGGGAAATAGATGAGATTATTGATACAGGTTCTTTTTTTTCTTTCTTTTTTTTAATGAAGACATTTCAACTCTGATTAATGACATTGTAAAAGCATGCACTAGCTTCTAAGAGGTTCAGAGATGCAACAATTAAAAACAATTCATTTAACTGGATCAAAACTTTAAATGTCACCTGTTTTGTTTTTTTTTAAATGGCACCTGCTATTTGTGCATTCTATAAATTCTATAGCATTTAGCTATAAGAAAGCTAAAGAAAGCTTATAGCATTTAGCTTTCTTATAGCTGAATGCTATAAGAAAGCATTTAACTTTCTCACATATTTTGTTCTATAAAAGAAAGAAATGAATCCGCAAACACAATGTTGTAATTGGTGTGTTTGTGTGTTACAGCAACTTCAAGAGCAGAATCTGCATTTCAGACCTCAAAGGCAAAAGTTGGTCTCAGCTGGGGAAAAGCCTAATTGGTGCATCTCAAAGTATTTTAGTAGAAGGGACACACCATCAGTGAAAAAACTCCAGTGGGTGGAGCTGGGTGAACTCAATTTTAGAAAGAAGAAAAAACCAAAAAACAAAAAAACATGCACTGTGGGTTGTAGTATATTCTTAGACATATATGATGCCACGTTGAGACGTCCCAACAGGGGTCCACCCACTTTCAGCTCCACACCTCATACGTATGTGGCACATAATGCCAACTTGTCAAAGTGAAGCTGAAAACACCTTCCACAGCACATTCACTCCAACAACTGTCTGCAACAATCCAGTTATAACTTGTAAGGCTGTTCGGTTGGGATAAAGTAAAAATATACAGGCGAGATCATCTTAAAGAACATGTGTTCCTGTTAATCTTTCATGTCACCAATCTGCACTGCTGCAGACTCAAGCATGAGACTGATTGGACTATAGTAAGAGAAAAATCAGAACTTATCACTGTCAGGGGGATCCTTCTCACCTCAGTCTGTCTCTGCTCTCCTCGGGGGTGAGCTGGTCAAACGTCTTGGCCTCGTCCTTGCCCAGAAAGGCCTCATGGTCGTACTGATAGCTCTTATTGTCTTCGTGGGCTTGTCTGCTCAGCTCTGGATCACGGAGAACCCTCTCTTTCCTCAACATGGGCTTCGCGCTCACAAGGAAGGCACTCAGAAGCACAGCGCACACCAAGCTAAAGCTAAAGCTAAATTCAGCCATCAGTCTCTGGGGCTGATGCTGATTTTAATCAGCAGCCCCCCCTTTACACACCACAAACAGGCCTGGAAAAGCTACAATCAGTTGGCAAAACGTCAGCAGCAGTGCAGCTGGTTCCACTTCCCACTGCGAACGGAGCTCTTTCTTCTTCTTTCGTTGGAAGCCGAGGCTGTAAAAACATCAGCGCCAGCAACCAGCACCCCTAAAAACACTTCCACTTCCTCACTTGCACAGTTTGAAAGCAGTCCCGTCTTGTGGAAAGGATGCAACCAAGCCGGGAGTTCCTGCCGCTTTACGTACGACCAATCACAGCATCCGTTTTAGGGTGGCCTCCGCTTCGTCCAATCACATGGCCCCTACAATGCAGCGATTTGATTGTCGTAACATTACAGGAGTTAAGGCGCCACGTTGCAAGCCGACAAGTGATAAGGAGAAAGTACAATGAGGAGTTGTAAAGGAACGGCCAGCTCAAAGTAGTGTATTACTATGAAGTGACATCAATAGCACGAAGTAAAAAATAAAAATAAATCTGTAGTCTGTGGCACGTATTCAGATTCATTTCATAGATACTTTGTAGAATCACATTCTTCTTCCTGGGTGGCCTATGTCTATACCAGCGTCACACATCCAGATTCTTTTCTCCAAATTCTGTACTGCAAAATACCTCATGCTCAATCAGATTCAATAAATAGTGTGTTGTTGTTGACAGGTTTGAGATGCATGTAGCTTCATCCATCCTCCCATCAACAATGACCAGCTTCTCTGCTCCTGCTGAAGAACATGATGATGACGCTGCCACCACCATGTAATTACGATACATGGTGGTGTGTTCAGGAGGATCTGCAGTCTTAGTTCTCCACCTCTCAGCAGTTCACATGCAAGTCAAAAAAAGTTTCATTTTGGTCTTATCTAACCTGAACAGAAAACTATTTTCCATGTTTGCTTTCTAGCTTGTTTGAAGCTGCAAATTGGAATTAGTTTTTTACTTTTGACACTTCCATGAAGGTATATGGAGTTTATGATGGATAGTTGCCCTGTCTACAGATTCTCCGGCCTGAGATGTGGATCGGCAGAATTTCTGCAAAGTTACCATTAATTAACGACGTTTTCTTTGAAAAACCTGAAAAACACTGATTTTTATTATTTTTTATTTTTTTATTTTTATTTTTTAATAACTTGCTCTTTAATGATAAGAACTGTAGATTTTAATATCTCATTTCATCAGAATAATGTTTGTGTTCATGTATTTATTTCTATTGAAAATTGATTTATTTATTTGTTCCAGTGTTTTCGAATTTAAGCCATTTTAGTAATATTCTTTTTTAGTTTCTGTGTTAATGAAGCTGGTAGCATTTTCTTTTTTTCTCTCCTGTTTTTCAACATGCAAATATTGTTCAATGACAGATTTTTTTTAATTTATTTATTTATTTATTTTTTCAGGAAAAAGAACTGCCTAGTCTTTCAAATGAACTGATTTGCTACAGGAACTGAACTCTTTTTAATGGATGATATCTACAATAATCCTACAGCAACTTAAAGTTTTAAGATGTTTCAGACCAGTGTATCAGTAATTAACAGAAGTTTTCAAATTTAAGTTTTTTGTGTTCGTTTTTTTGTGATATGTAGGACATTTAATCAGTTTTACCTACTAGCACAGTTCCTTGACACCTTTAGTTTTTTTTTTATATTTACAAATAAATAATGACCTCTTTCATTTGAGGTACTCACTTATATTTTAATGACAGTATCATGTTTTGGACAAACTAAGAGAAGTTAAGCAAAATCCTGAAACCTGTAAAACACGTAACAGTTTAATAATTTCTACTCTCTCCCTAAATCTCAACCTTGTAAGCAATGATTAACATTACAGTTCAACATGGAATTTATCATTCTTAAAAAAAATTATTTTATATTCTGTCATAATTTAGGGGCTTCTGTGTCAAGCTTTGCTCTAAACAAATATAGTTGGTTGTAAATCAATGAAACATGTAAAACTATAACAAAAAACATTGTGTCTATTACTGCTATTGTCTCTGGGAACTTACAACGGTCATTGCAATAAGTTATATTCTTTGTAACAGTTTCCTGACATTGTAAAAATTGAATTTATTGAACTACTGATTGTACAGATTTTGCCCACAGTTTATAAATGATCAACATGTTTTTACTGCTGAACAGGCAGACACTGACATATAGAATCATTTTCAAAACTATTCCTTTTTATTTGTGGCAAGCTGCTGGATAGCAACCACAGCTTCCCTGTTCCACACTGACAGCCAGGGCTGCCATGCACCGGCACCACCAAGCTCTCTGATTGCCACCTTCAGGCAAAGCAGGTAAAGTGCCTTGCTCAAGGACACAACGACAGAGTGCGAATCAAACCGTCAACCCACTGATTTTTAGGACAAACTCCCACCACCATCGCCGTCAATGGGAAGATTTATTTTGTGATTTATCCAATGTGGAGGTGGAAGTGAGGAGAAATGCTATTTGGGGTCAATATCTGAAAGACCTGATAAAATGTTATCGGACCCAGGGGTTTAGAAGAGTTCTGTGCGAATTTCCATCTGCCTGTAATTCAGTGGGAAATGATTGCTTTGGTCAAAACTTTAATTCACAACACTAAAAATCGTAGTCATACACCTTCAACTAGAAAATGTCAGTTGTACCTAACAATCCAGGAGTTAGCTTTTGCTATCCGGGTGTTTTGATGACAAACAATGGTGTAGCAAACAGTGGATACAGTTGGCAGAATGGGGTCTCATTTCTCCAAATACAGGCTTTATTTTTGATGACTCGTCTATGATTTTAAGTAATAGATTGGGTTTGCATTTTGCGGTAGTGTCTTGTTCCTCTGGCTAATGAGACCTAATAAATGGTGTATATTGTTTTCCAAAGAGTAGGTTTTAAAAAAAAAAAATGATATACTCTATGTCTAAACCAGTGTTAGAAATTAGCCTTGAATTTTCAGTTGTTGTAGGGCCAAAGTTTTTTTTCCCCGCAAATTTTAAATGTTTTCACCAACAGAAAATGGCTCAAACAAAAGAAGGTTATCTAGATGGATGAAATATAGCTGTGATGAGTTCTAATTTGTAACATAATGTTTTTTGTTTTGTTTTTTTAACAGGAAAGGATAAGCAAAAGCTGAGGAAGGGGGTGTGATCACATCCAGGCTTCCTGATGAGTACAGGAAGAATCACATTACACAGCTGCATCTCAAGATGCTGCAATATGGAGGAACACACTCTATGCACTGGGAGCAACTTGCTGAAGCTGCCATGCCTAATCCTCTTTTGTGAGCAGGAGAAACATGTATTTTGCCATTCACTATTAGCATAATAAGCCAGCACATGGCACTTTGCTGTTTTGCATAAGTAGTACACCCCAGTTTATGATTATAAAGAGGCCTTGGGGCTAACTAGCCTCTTTATTCAATTAATGAATAGTTCATGTATTCAAATTAGTCCCGCCTAGTCAATCTGAATCAGTGTTTTGGGATAACAGTATGAAACACAAATATGTATTTTAGAGTCAGATGCAGCTCCAAATTATATAAAGAACATGTACATTAATAGAAGCTTTATAAGGCAATTGTACTGTAAAATGCTATAAATAAACTTCTACACACTCCAATTTAACAGTCATGATGTTTAAATTCAGCTCAGCCCCTTATTTCACTAAAATGAAGATTTCAACACTTCTGTGACCCTAATATCAAAGAATAGTGGCATGTTTTGAAGAGGTTACTCCCAAACGATGGCATGGTTGAGCAACTACGGGCAAGAACATGTTGGAGGAAGAGAGTCGATGGGAAGAGTGGCTTTCAACATGAATATTTCACCATGGGACGAGGATGGGAGGTGTGTGTGTGTGTGTGTGTGTGTGGGCGGGGGGTGGGGGGGAACTACGGGGGTGTTCAGTTAACCATGAGATTGCACACACAGCAGAGCACATTTGGTTAATGTAATTAAAAAAACCCTATGGTGGGAGACACGGGGCATTAGTGTCCAGGATGGGCTCCTGTTTTGTTGTGGCCTCTTGCTGCCCCATGAGAACTGTCACTTCCATATTTATGTCTTCTTCAGATAATTCTGTCTTTATGCAGCAAAGGCTTTCCAGTTTGTTGAAGCATGGACAATTCATGGATAACCAGGCATTCTTGAAAAAAAAACCTAACCCTATGCTTGTTTAAGGTTAAATTTGCAGCTAACAAAATCATATTATGTTTTTATTGTGCTTATGTGCTCCAAGGTTTGGTCCCATGCAGTTGTCTTACATGTAATTCAGCATAGGCATAGATTTTTCTCCTTGAAGATTTTTTTAGCATGTGTGTTGCTGCTTTGGATGAAAGTTAAAACCCATCATGTTTTTTCTGCAGATTGGATTTTGCTGGTTAATAAAACTCTACATGTGTGCTACCGTTGCGTATTTCACTTTCAGATTCAAAAGTACTTTATTGATCCCAAAGACAAATTGAATGCTATTTTAATTCCTAATTGTCTTTAGAAAGTTGTGCTAGATGCAGATGACTGTGGGCAGGAAGGATCTCCTCTAGCAGTCAGTATTACAGCACCTCTGAAGAAGCCTCCAGCTGAAGACACTACGTTTTTCTGTCTTCTAATTTTATGAAGAACCCGCCAGTCAGGATTCTTCACACCATCGTTGCCAAAGGTTTCCTAGGAGTCTCCAGAACATAGCCAGCCTTTTTACCAGGATGTTTAGTCTTTATAAGTCCTGGGTTTTGATGGATGATCTGTTGGATGCTGCTAATCCAACAGATGATGGCAGAGGTGCAGCACCACAGACTTTCTTGATTTTGTTCTACTGCAAATTTTTATTTTTACTTCAGGGCCACATAAGCAACAGATGAAAAATAGCCTCATTTGAGGAATTAAAATTTTAAAAGTCAATCATCTATCCAATTTACAGAAGATGTCAAATATAGCCAAATAAAAATATGGGGTACATTGTTTACTGCATGCACAATAGAAAGGAATTTTGGAAAAATTAAATATTAGTTGATTACATTTTTCACATTTTAATAAAGTAGCTTGGTATGTAAATGTACTTTTTGGAAAACATGCCAAACTGTAAGGAGCTGCGCAGTTGGTAGCACAGTTGCCTTGCAGCAAGAAGGTCCTGGGTTCGATTCCCAGCCCGGGGTCTTTCTGTACGGAGTTTTCATGTCCAAAAATATGACCGTTAGGTTAATTGGTTTCTCTAAATTCTCCTTAGGTGTGAGTGTTTGTGCATGGTTGTTTGTCCTGTCTGTCTTTGTGTTGCCCTGTGATGGACCGGCAACCTGTGAACCCCACCTCTCACCCAAAACGCTGGCTGGAGATAGAGACCAGCACACCTCAGGCCTTACTAGGGACAAGGGTGTTGGATGGATGGATGGATGGATGGATGGATGGATGGATGGATGGATGGATGGATGGATGGATGGATGGATGGATGGATGGATGGGAGCTGTATCATATTAAACAGCAAAATTAGAAAAAGAATGAAATGAGTCTGAGTTGTCTAACTATAAAAAGTTTTTTTCTTCTGACAGTTTTTGTGTGCAGTATTTCATCTCAGCAGACATGTTTGCTTTTAGTTAATTGTTGTATTGGACATTTAATTAAGACATTTTAAACCTATAATCGCTGCTGGATAAAAGTGGGTTCACACTTGAATATCGAATACTAGAGAATATCGAATACCAAATGAATCCTGAACTATTAGGATTGTTATCCTTCATAATCCCTTCTTTTATCCTATTTAGTGAGTACTCTAGAATAAAGCAACAATAAAGCAACAATAAAGTCTACATCAGTAAAATATTCCACAGAAAGAGCTCTTCTCACCTTCTTTTGACCAAAATAAAGTATTTCAGTTTTACTTTGATTTGATTCCAATTTTAGATTTCAATTCCCTATAAGTTGATGCTTCTTACATTTCCCTCAGTTTTCGTCATCACTTCTGTTTTTCTGTAATTGTTGTGGTTTTCAGAAATGTTTAAAACTGGAAATCAAGCACGATACAGATCTAACCGAACAACACCTCGGAGAGAAGCATCACATTGCTAAATTACTCCACACAATTTCCCCCCTCTCTTGTGAAATTCTGCTGTTCTAATAACCCACAGTGCGCTCTATTCTGGAGAGATTAATAAACTTCTCATCGCTGCCACACAAGAGAAAAGAAACCTTTGCTCTGTTTAATGACAACTGTAAAGTGGAGGCAATCATGGGATGCCTGCCATGACATTTTCCCGTTCCCTGTCCGCTCCACTTATCTCAGACAAATGGCCGTGCCGGCCC
This sequence comes from Gambusia affinis, assembly GCF_019740435.1. NCBI lineage: Eukaryota > Metazoa > Chordata > Actinopteri > Cyprinodontiformes > Poeciliidae > Gambusia > Gambusia affinis. The sequence continues at coordinate 13,366,307 of NC_057869.1, read as the reverse complement.
ACTATCGAGATGAAGCGTTTTCCCCGAGTCATTACGTCTGTCACCGGGGCCATTTCCATATTGAAAAATCTGAAACAATAAACGACGCCCGAGCTTTTAATAACCGCGAAGGAATCATATTTGGAAAATTGCATCGAAGCAATAACCTTTTCTCCCTGTAATTAGATGACAGAGAGGTCCTGGTTTTAATTAAGTCAGCAATTTATAGTCGCCCAGCCATACCTCAGCGCGCTGATTAGTATAGGAGGGATCATAGAACAACGTTGCTTCAGTTTGAACAGATTTGATCTAGTAATTACTGTGTTATATGGCAAAGGCCGCAGCAAGTCTTAGTCTCCAGGCTGGGCTGCTGCGGTGCTCTGTGAAGCATGGCCCCCTTTTCCTTTACCATCGCCAGTGGAGCTGAAAATATGTGGCAAGCAAGTGTCTGTCTGAATGGGTTTTCTGAGGTGGTCATCAACAGAGGGCATAATGTTTGAGGAGACACATTAAGGTGGAGCTGTGAATGCCAGCGCTCCTCTGTGAGTGTGCGTGCGTGGACATGGGTGTGTGTGTGTGTCTGTATGGAGTGTGATTTCACACCGCATTGTAATTGATCCTCTTGGTCACTATTAAATGTTAACATTCGCACAAGGCAGGAGAGAGCAGGAAAAGGGGAGTTAAAAGACGCTGCTTTGGCTCCGTGTCAATAAACATGGCAATTTACCCTCAATTTATGTCCTGACAGGTCGTAATGAAGACCATGAAAAGAAGATTAGCTGGAGCTGTTATGGTAGCCTGTCTGGGGACCGACATCATGAGACTGTGGGGACAGGCGCTCGTTGTGTGTGAGCTGGCAGCCTCCGGCCTGCTGCAGCCATCCACATGATTGACAGTAATGGTCTGGTTTCAGGAGAGGAGAAGTGGATCGGTGTTCTCGTTCGTCACATTATATACAGACATGCATCTATAGGCGATCAAGACAATAGCACATGGCAGCCCCCCCCCATGACGTATCATTAGTGACATCAAACACATGCTTGTGATCTGTGCCACTAAATCCATTAGCTTCTGGGACTAACCACTAAGGTATCTTGTGTCGTTAAGATGCTCCTTTGATAAAAACAAAGGAGCAACTGTTTTTATCCTTTGATAAAAACAGAGAAAGAATTGATCACAGACTCAATAATAATGTGATGCACAGAAAAGAGTTATGAGGAAAACTAATAAGGTGTAGCTCAGGGTGCAGCACGCTGTTTGTCAGCAGTGACTTTGTTTAAAATGGACTGAAAAGTTCAGAACACTTAATGAGTGTTGCAGATTTTGTTTGCTTGTTGTCCAAACATAGAAAGCAACCGCACCCCTATTTTATTAGTTTGTTTTCATACAAAGTCACTGCAAGTTTAATGCAAAGTTTTAGTATTTCTATTATAAAATGGTATGTACAGTGGACAAAATTACCCAATGGTTTTCTCAGTTTAAATATTTCCAAAGGGACCCTAAACATAAAATTCACATTTGGGGCAACACTCTAGGTAACCAACACAAGCAAATCAATCAGAGCAAATTAGTAAACAAATTGACAAAGGGAATAGCTATTGAAACCTGTCAGCATTTCGAAAACGGCATCAGATGGCTCAGTTAACTGATGGGCCGCACACAGGCTGGCATTAACTGACAAAATCAAGATCATCGCATAAAAAATCTTAGAGCTGCCAAACACACTTATGGCAATGGTTACAATTACTACACTTAGAAATGTCTGAATGGTCCAGTGGGCTCACTTGGAGTGATAATCTTGTAGTGAAGAGAACATAAATTCACCATAAACTAGAGAGTCGATGGGAAGAGTGCAGCATCTTTCAAGATAAAAATGACAAATTGCTTGAACCAATTGAGAATAAAAACATAGAGCAAAATTAACTGAAAGCTGATTTGAAAAGATACGTTTTTAACTGAAATTTAAAATAAACCATGAATCTGCTGACCTCAGAGACAAATGAAGGGAACATCAGAGTCTTGAGGCCACACGGGAGAAGACTCTGTCTCACTTTAGCTTCCAGTCTTGTATCAAAGACTGTCAGCAGGTCTTGACCACAGGACCTCATGACCCTGATGAGGGTGTACAGATGTTGAAAGAAGATGTTGAAGCTCGTTTAAAGCTTGCTACAGAAGATTTGGATGAGCCACTGAAATGTTGTGAGGATATTGTATAGCAACTTGAGGGAAAAGCTGACTTTCAGATGTTCTGTGGCACACCATGTGTAGATGAAGAATGGATCTGCTTTCTCCACCAAAATAAAGCCATACACCAAAACTAAATTTTGCAGGGGGCACCTTCATTGCATGGGGTAGGTAGCCATACACTATTTGGTCCTGGTGGATGTCACCAGGAGTGAAGAAGGGTGAATGAAAAATGTACAGATATACTCCTAGAAAGAAGCTGAAAATGTAGATTTTTGTGTAGATTTTCAAGCAAGAAGAAAGTCCCAATTTAATTAAAGTTTGTGTGAAAGAATAGAGCAAAATCCCACTCGTACTTCAACGGACATGAAGTACATATCTATTAATAATCTTGCATTCAGAAATTTTGAACATGAATCTAGATTTTGGGCTTTGTATACACCCTCAGGACGACTCATTTTGTTTCATACCTGAAGGATGTCTGTTGAGTACTGAATGGAGATTCCTGCAAAACTAAACTCCAAATCTTATAGAACAATCCCAGAGGCCTAATGGGAGAATGGGGTTAATTAATCCCAGAGGACTTCTCAGACAGTGTAGAGGGGCTCCTCAACTCCCCCCTTCCCTCTTACATTTCCTGCCATAAAGGTCACACTTCACAATAGAGAAACAATGCTTGTGTTGCCCCTCTGAGGACTCATCTCTTCTCCCCAAAACATCCAATTTGATCTCTTTCCTTCAATCAGCACAACTATATACGGCCTCAGAGCAAACCCTGGAACACATTGGGACATTAAGTGCCAACACTAAATGCTGTCCTCAGGCTCTGAATCATCCAGAGCTCTGTGACAAAGCACGCTCTGAGGCCATGAAGTCTGGTACTAAACGTCCACCGGCGGCTAAACATCATTTGCACACTGACGTTAGATGCTAAAGAGAGTCTCCAGGCCTTGGCAATGCGATTGTGGCCTCTGATTTTTGGGGCATTATTTAGGTGACATTTTCCTCTGGTTCAGCGTTCTAGTCAAATGGCTTTAGAATACTTTTTAGCACCTTATCTGCTCTCTTTTTTTTTTCTCAAAGAAACCCATTGATTAAGTGTGTTGACAAATTAAGAAAATGAAATTATTTTTTAAGTTTAATTTCTACAGCAGTTGGCTTGGATATTACAACAAAGACATCCTGGTTTGAGTTGGTGTTTCTGTATCTATCATTTGTGATTCCTCTTGATGCAACTCATTGAGAGATCACTGGCATTTTACATAAATCGCTAATGAAAAAGATCAATTTTGCACTCTTTAGGTTCATTAGAACCAGCTTACTCTTTATTTGATTTGCCTCAACACCCTCTCATCCGCCAGACAGGGTAGCGGAGGGCTTTGGCTGCAGAAGGAATGTCTCCCCTGGGCTGCAGAGGAGCTCCTGTCCCCCTTCCATTCCTGCAGCTGGAGCTACCAAAGCCAGATGCTTCGCAGCTCCACCACCCTCTGTCCCCCCTCTCTCTCTTCCAGGAGGATGGTGCCCAGAGAGGAGGATGACAAACGCCTCTGCCTCCGCTTACTGACGGATTTGGACGACCTGACTCCAGCCCCGCACTGTTCCAACCGCCAGCACAAGATGTTGACTTAATGGAAGGGGGTTGGCTGTGGATGGGCCCATATGTGTTTGTATTGAGAAAATATGGCAGAGTGGCGTGTCCGTGTAGCTGTGTGTTCAGTGGGACAGCATTTGGGTGTGTGTGTGTCGCTTCCACCTAGCCCAGACTGCCTACATCCATCATGCCACGACGCTCTGGCAAAGAGTGGGACTCAGACAGCTTCACTAACACACGGTCAGTTAAATTGCCTGTTAAATTGTCCTAGGCTGCAGCTATCTTAGGTGTATATAAAAACACTGCACTTAAAGTGTGCACTTAAAGGCAGAAATTGTCAAGTAAATGCCAGCCTCCTTCCACACATTGGAAAAGAAAAAGAGTGAAGGAGGGAGAGACAAAGATCCTATGAGGGAAGCAACACCTCAGCATCCTGTGTGTGTCTGCAGAAAAGGCTGCAACTATGTTTTCAACTGCATTATCACCAACCTTTTTTGTATTTGCATAAAATACACGACAGTTTGCTGTAATACCAATATTCTAAAGTTTAAAGGCACTTTAGAATATTAAAGAACTTAAAAATTTTGCTCTTCTGAATATTAACATAAGTGTTAAAGAATCCTCTTCCAACTGGCTTTGTGAGCCTGATGCCCATCTGATCAATAGGCTAAATTATGCATGAGCAGCAAAACCCTAATCCTTCCTTATCAACCTTAACCGTGATCCCTTAATGATTAAAACCGCAGTCTCAATCCAATACGTTTGACATTTCTCTCCATGCAACCAGATGGAAAATTAAGTCTCATTCTTTTTGCATTACTGAGATATTAAGGGTAATTGCATGTTTCTCTCACACAAACTTGGGACACACAGATGCGCAAAAAAAAAAAAAAAAGCTTTGCAGAGCTGCTCTATTGTAACAAGGGGTGGCAATGAACAAAAAAAAGTTAGTTATGGACACTGGTCAGTGTTAATGAGAAGAGATTAAACAAATAATAAAGAAACTCACAAAATCTACTCATTTTCACATTAGCTCAGACATAAACTTTCCAACTTGTGTGAATATCAGGTCATTTATTTAAAAATACAAGATTGGATGGCTTGATATGCTCCTAAACCTAATATCTGATCCCTCTGTGTGCATTGATTACTTCAAAATATTAATGTCCATTCATAATTTACACTGTTTACATAAAGAATTATTTTGCATGTGTTTTTATTGTGTAAAATTGACAACTGAAGATGAATGTTATGACATTATTCTATTTTTTATTGGTAGATGCATGCAGCCAGCAACTATAAACAGTGAAGCTGTCAAACAGGTATTTTTTTTTTATTGACACAACAGAGGCTTCATACATGCATTAGATGCTTCAGCTGGCAATGTGTGACAGTGACTGCAGAACACATCAATATATGTCAGTAGCTGTTGGTACAAAGCCAGGAAAATTGTTAAACTGCTCAAAGGTGTGACAGGGGGAACAATATTTCCTAAATGTCAAAGAATAAATGTAACCCCAGTAAGGTGACTGTGTTTAAATTTGGTATTTTGTGGTCCTTCCTTGGACAACGTCTGTGGTGTACTGACAAATACAAATGAAGTAAATTTTTTTTTTAATACATGATTTCCCATAAATGAGATATTTCTAACTGAAATAAATAGTACTTTAAAAAGGAGAATTTATATTATTTTCTTGCTTACTTGCCAGTTCCTCGGGGCATAAAAGTTTCAACTTACCACTACAACAGCTGCAGATTTCCCACTCGCCACTAGGAGTCAGAAAAGCTCCACAAGAGGCGAGTAAGGTGCGCTGGGAGCCTGGGAGCTGCTGAAGCGCTCAGGGCAACTTTTCAAACAGTTCGCTGTTGTCTGAAGATGTTTCGGTTAAATTTAGACTCTGGGTCGCAGGACGTTTTCTTTAATGAAGCTGGTTTAGTTTTGAGTAAATAACACTTCATTTTAACAATTCAATCGAACTGACACGGTTTAAATAAAATCTCAGAGATAGATAACCCTAAGAGCAGTGGAATAAAGATCCACTCCTGTAAATTGTGTGCTTAGTGGAGCAGGACAAGTGCTAGGCTCATCATCTGGGTGTCTAACTTTTGGCCCTCATGTTGGACTTCATTTGTAGAGGAAGGTGTGACCATAAGCCAGACAGCAGTCTTCTTTTAATCTGTGTTTTTCGCTTGTTCTGCTCTGGCAGACATGATACTTTGCGGGGGATTTTGGCCAAACTTCTCCCCATCTGCTTGCCCATCTGAAGAGGGCCAAACCTTAACTTTCGCAGCGCAAAACCTTAGAGGAAGGAGCAGTTACTGGGGGATGGGGATAAGGGGGGTAAGGGGGGCATTAGGGAATCAGTGACAGTTTTATTGCTGTGTGACGTGATGTGATTTGGCACACTTTTACACACAAAGTAGGCTAAATAGACACAGGAAAACCCAAAGCAGTTGCGTCCTGAAAGACCGCTTTCTTACATCCCAATATCATAAATGACCCCAGCAAAGATTTTCAATAATAAAAATGAGCTAAACGTCTACTTCTGATGGAGTTCCTGTTCAGGGCGGAACCTGCCTGGTTAATGCGCGCACATCACTCTAATGCATGTTGATCGGAGACTCTTTCCCGCGACAAAACCCTACAGCTGTATTCAAATCATTACATGTCAAAGCGATATGAAAGTAAGCCCATGCAAATCCAAGTCAGGTGAGTCATACTGCATATAGTAGCATATAGAGGAAAATAACACCCATCCAAGTTGCGTTGTTTAGTCTGACATTCCCACCAAGGTTTGATTTAAACCTGGTACAAGTTCGAAGATTGCTTCTCCATTTTTTTCTTTCTTTTTATTTTTTATTTTTTGGCTGAGTTTATTGAGTTGTCTTGGTGTATTAAAAATGAGCGGCAACCTTTAATCACAGTTCATCCATCATTATTTACTGAATATTAAGCAGCAGCGACCCTGCAGTGCGCCTAGATTTGTGTGCGCTCTTCTTTCTCTCTCTCTCTTTTTTTTGCGTCAACGCAGGAGGAGGGTTGCATCTGTTAGGGTCCAATGTTAGTCTTAATTACTGGCCTTCATGTTCTCCATGGCCCTCAACCGTCTTTAATTAAAACCTTGATTAGGGGGGAGGAGGTCTCGGGCAAGACTATTACCAGATGGGTTTCCAGCAATAATAATAAAGACTTTATCCTCCGCCACGGCTGCCGCCTGTGAGCCATAAAGCGCAGAGAGCGCCGGCCGAGCATATCAAAGCACAGCGAGCAGAAAGAGGCTGTTAATTACGCCGGTAATTACTTGTCTAATTACGGTTCGTTTGTGATTACATTTAGAAACGTTTCACGGAGTACACAGAGGCCCTCCGTGGCCAGAATGCGGGCTTAACACTGCATAGACTGAAATGTAGTGTGCATCCACAGCGGGGTGCTGCTGAATAACCGGCCTGCAAGGGATGGACTGAATAAGATCAATAGTGAAGCACTGACCCGAAAATCATCTTTATTTCTCCTCGGAGAAGTCTTCAATAATCTGTACGCTCAAGGAGTAGCAAAGTGAATCCAGAATAGGTCGCAAACATGTCGTCAAAACACAAAATTCGCTGTTTTCCTTTCTGTCGCTTTACGCTCGTCTAAGATTCCTCGTTCTGTTGCCTCTTTCTCCAGATGAAAGAGGCAACAAGAGTTTTTAGTGAGCTCTTCTGAGCTTCCTTAAAAGCCCCCCGAAGAGGTCATTTGGAGCTTTTTTTTGTGCGTGTGAACTTTATGAGTCTCGGTGTAATAATTCACAATTTCTTAGTGAAAATAACCTTTGCGATTTGCAGGAAAAGGACGGAGAGTCCAAATCAGTAATGCATCCTGACATGTTCCGCAGAACTGCGCATTAACGATTCAGGAGTTGGCCCTTTATGAATATATCTTGCCAATGGTCTGAAAGTCATTAGGAGTGCGCACAGGCATGCCGCCGCTTTTATATTCAAGTCGGAGAAACTTGCAAATAACAATCAGTTCAATTATCCTCAAAATATTTACTCCGGGATAGGCTTTGTCATCCGGACGCAGAGAAGGAGGGAGGGGAGGAAGAAGTGATTTCTTGCCACACTATGTGCGTCCATTTTCCAGACGGTTTGCCGTAGTTATTGCCTGATTTGCTGTGTGTTGTTTTACATAGGCCTGTTATCTGTGTGGATTCGCGAAGCCTGCAATGCGCCGCCGCGTCCATTTATACGTATCACAAAGATTTGCGCTGAGTTTGTCACATTTGGTGCTTTAATGTTCCGTCTCCTCTGTTGCTTGGAGCCATGATGGTCTCTGCGTCAGGCATTCCGACGTGTCTAAAGAGCCTTAAATCTACCACCTCGCCAGATATTTAATTAAACACTGCAGATTTTTCCCAAATTTTGGCGTGATGTTTGACTAAAACAATCCCCAAGTGAAACATGGTGGTGGCAGTATGGTGCTGTCTCTCTCTCTCTCTCTCTCTCTCTCTCTCTCTCTCTCTCTCTCTCTCTCTCTCTCTCTATCTATCTATCTATCTATCTATCTATCTATCTATCTATCTATCCATCCATCCATCCATCCATCCATCCATCCGCAGGTACCGGTGGTGTAATTACCTCTCTGCAGCAGGTGCTCTGGCCTCTCTGACCCTGCGCAGTAAAGCGCCACAGGCCAGGTGATGGCATTAGCGAACTAATGTCTATTTTTACATCCCGCCTCCTCCACCAGGAGAGAAAAGAGCGGGGCTGAATTACAAGCTCACAAATGTCATTCCGTCACACGTTACTCATCGAGCCAGCTGAATCGAGCGAGAGGGTCTTCTAATACTCAGCTGAACAAGATTTGATTTGGAACGCTGAGTTTTTGAAGGCAGATTTGATATTTGTCTTGATATATACATATTTGGCCAGGGGTTAAAATGTGCAGCTTCTCCTTCCCGTGTAAGATTTTTTTTTCTTTTTTTAAAATCTAAATCTAGTTCAGACATTCACACGCCTTATTGGAATAATCGAGTTACAAATTGACAACTAAACCGAGAAACGAGTTCAAACTTGCGTTGAGATCTTAAGTCAGGATCACAAATGAAAAGCGGTGTGTTTGCTAAAACGCACACCCCTTATTTCACAGAAGAAAATGCATAACCTCGATGCACAGAATATTTTTTGCTCTTACAGCTGACTTGATATCAGTTAGAGGCCGGGTTGTGGGGATGAAAGAGATCGAGTGATCGAGTGGCACCTCAACAGACAACTTAAAATCGTTGCCATGGTGGCTCTAAAACATACATTCCAACAGTTTTCCACACAACACAAATCACAGAGTTGTCTCTCTTTTTTCCCCCTCTCAATTAGCTGTTGAAAGTCGGAGGTCCAATTGCTATATTAGATCACATTTGTGATGAAGGTAGTGTTCCTTTATGGTGCTGAATCCAGGCCAACACCCTTTAGTTGATGCGTAATTTGCTGCACCGTGCGTAATTAACTGAGTCGCCATCAGAGCCCTGTATTTGCAGCACTTTATTTTTTGAACGGTGCAGTACGTTTCCATTAAATGTTATTAAAGCGCGGGGAGTGACGAGCTCTCATTTGTCTTGTCAGGACATCTGACAACCTCGTTAGCTCCCATTTTCCCCTGTCAGCTCACAGCGCGACACGGACACTGACTTTAGCCACTCCTGGCAAGTGAGTGATAAACGCGCCTGTTCAGCCCCGCGCAAAGCAGGAGCATTATTGTTGCAAGCACAAAGCATCAGAATCAATCAGGGCGAAGCCTGGATGGCAGGTGTCAGTCTTGAGTATGTTTTTTTTATTTATTTTTTTTTAATCCATGAAACTGTCAACCTTTAATTTAATTTAAGGGTCATAGATTTGGGGCATACTATCCCTTCATTCTCACTTTCTCTACACACCCTGACTCTGACGTGTGCAGTTCCACATATTTCACTGCTCACACAGGCCTCTCACATGGATCAAATGTTTGGCAAGTAGACCTATTTTGGATATTTGTCAGCAAAGAAATAAATAAAATAAATAAAAAAATAAAAGAGGAGATTGGGGGGGGAAGTGATCATGTTGTTTCCAAAGGAAGAAAAAGCCAGAAGAACACTTAATGGCACGGGATCTTTCCGCTCTCTGCGCTTTCAGATGGAATTCTAGATCGAAGTTCGGCTTGTCACGTTGAGCGAAAGTGAACTCCTAACATCCAGGGCGTGCCTGTCTGCTCCGGACAAATTGCATCCAATCACCCCGGGGGAATTCGGCTAATGTCTCGATCCGAAGTCGGAGAGCGCGGAGAGAAAACAAGTCAAGCTCTGCGCACACAGAGCGCGCGCAACTTCTTAAAACATTCCGCGCAGAAATGAAAGAAACAATAAAGTGCGTCTTTACGTTCCTGTGACGAGAGGTGGGGATTCTGTTTGATTACTCTTTCGTGACCTATAGCAAACTGACATGATCGGTGGAGCCTCCTGAACACTGCTGGTGCTTTGAGGCAGAATCACACTATCATGTCATGCATCAGATATCCAGGAGCCAAACAACTGTTGCCCCTTTGATTCATCGTTCATTGCGCACACAACAATAGGCATTTTGCAGCTAAAAGTTGTGATTTAAGGCATTGAATGAGGTCCTATGCAAAATAAACTCCAAGTTCAGAAACTCACCTTCTTGCCTTGGATTTCCTCTATTTGAGAGCTGCATCATCTCTGCGTGCACCCAAAGTGCTTGGTCCTCCTGGACATTTTTCTTTCTGTCTGCAGTAAACAACAAGCTCATGAAGCGTAGGGCTATCTAGCATAATGTTCTGCATGGCTAGAGAGGGGAGGTCGATCATTACATGATTTGTTTTATTGTTATTTTTTTCCAGGGCGCCCAGGAGATTGACATCTCAGAAAAAAAAGTAAAGGAAAGAAAAGAAAAAAATAAGACGAAAGTGCAGCACCTGTAGTTTGCTCCAAGTTTTGTTTTTTGTTTTTCACATATAGGCCAGAGTGTGTCTAACTTATATCTACAAGTTAAGTCGGATGTATAACTTAGACTGGGATGTCTTGGTTAATATGCAATGGGAATAGATAATAGAATCACATGCAAATACGGGCTGATATCATGAATATTTGAGTTGCAGAGTTTCCATACATCTATAAAACGCAGAAACAACTGTCAGTGTGTTTCAGAGTACAAATGACTGCGTGCGTGTGTGTGTGTGTGTGTGTGTGTGTGTGTGTGTGTGTGTGTGTGTGTGTGTGTGTGTGTGTGTGTGTGTGTGTGTGTGTGTGTGTGCGTGGGAGAGAGACACAGAAAAGCGGGCAGGGAGGGAAGGAGGCGGTGGTGCAGCAGCAGCAGCAGCAGCGTGGTGACGGCAGAGGGAAAACCGGCTGGACAGATTTGCCTTCACGCCTGATCTGCTTCTGGAGAGCGGGGCAGTGTGGGAAGGGAAAGGGAACACCTGGCCCGACCGCTGCATCCCATCTCGTTTTATTGACAGCCTGATAAGCAGGGACCAAGCCGTGCGGTTTCCAGCGCCCATGTTGAGCACCCTGCTGCGTTGCACAGTATCGAGGCCTCTTAATGGCAGCGCATCCAAATAACGACCCGAACGCAGCCAGTCCTGGCTGGCCCGTACCTGCCTCCCCCCCACACCCACCCCCCCTCCTCCCCTCACCGTCTCTTCCTGAGAGACGAGCGGCGGCTCGGTTGCCCATTAACTCACCGTCTTGTTCAAATTGACATAAACATCAGCGGTTGTGTAAAAAAAAAAAAAAAAAAAAAAAAAAAGGGTTTGAAGCTTTTAGCCTGCCTCGGTAAAAGCCGAGCAGAAGCCCAGTTATGAGTCACTGATGACAATTTTATAGGGCCGGAGAAATAAAAGGCAAGGGGGGAAAAAAACAGTGGAGAAGTCTGGTTACCTCTGCTTTATGGCGGAGAAAACGTTTTATTCCTTTCGTGTGCGTGAGTTTCTATGTGAGCGTTGAAAATATACCCACATCCACCGAGAGTGGTAGGGGAGGTCTGAGAGAGTAGCTTCCACGTGGTCTGTCCGCACCTGTTGCAACTGAGCATGCTCAGGCAGGAAAACACCCCCAAATAACGCTTTTAATATCTTAACACCTCAGCAGCTAATTCAAATATTCTTTGTCACGATTTAAATCAGCACAATTTATCTTAACACAAAACATCATAGAAAATTAATATAGCCTATATATACTTTTTATGAACGCTGCTAGACGAAATAAACTAATAAAATGCACACACACTGTAATATCAAGACCATTGAGATTCAGAATAACCTTAGCGAATCTCAGCTTCGGAGCAGAATTTTATGTGATTTATTAGGTATGTTGTTGCTGTGGTAGAACTTATTTATGTGGTAGACATAAGTAAGTAAGTAAGTAAGTAAGTAAATAAATAAATAAAAGTATTTACCCATTAACCAAAAATGATCTGTCTTGACATGTTCAATATTTTTAAGAGTGTAAATTTATATGGGTGCCAGATGCCCTCTGTAGGCCTCCCCTGGGTGGGTCACTGGCCTGCGGCACGCTCGGCGTGTATTTAGAGAAACTTGAGAGCAGAGCGGACAATTAAATTAAAATACACACGATTAAAATAAAACAATAGCCTTTATAATGCAGCAGAGTCTCCGCAGAGTCAGTGGCTAGCTGTTAGCCCCCGCTCACAGGCCGGTGAGCTCCACATGGAGGCCACCTTGCGCACTTCCCAGTCCTGCGCTCCACCGCGTCCTGTCCAAGGTGTGACGTCGAGCCGTCGCTCCAGCCAATCACTGCCAACTTCAGGCAGATGCTGAAGGGGGAAAGTTGCTGGTAAGTGCTGCATATTTTCTCAGCCCTCCTCACTCTCATTGACATTTCAACTCCACGACGGATCCGAAGGTAGACAGATTTTTTTTATTTTTTATTTTTGATTCGGGAGTTACACGTTTCTGAGGAGAAATCCGGCGGAGGGGCGAGGCGAACTTATATACACACACGGATAGGATACACGGTTACACACCGCTGCTGCCTTCACTCCGGTGAGTTTCGCTGAATTACATTTTAAAATAAATAATAATAATTTGTTTTTTAAAAAAAGCTTTCCATACATATATTTTAATCAGTTCTGATGCTGAACGACATAAACGCTGCTGGAGAATATGCGTGTATTTTCCTTTTATAGGACGAGAACTTTTTACAACCTTGACGCAACTTGAAGAAAAATAAAGAAAAGAAAGAAATAGTGCTTAACATGTTGCTCCATAATCAGCCACACGAGCTGATCAGAGTGAGCGGATTTCCTTTTTGTTGTCACTAATGCAGCTTTTATTTAATCCTCGCTTTAAGCGCTGTTAACGTTTCCATAAAAACCTCTGGTGAGTTGAAAACTGCTCGGACTCCGTTGACCAGTTCGGTGGACATGTCGCTGTCCAGCAGCGGAATCTCTCACCTGCGGGTCTTGGAGCGATGCTTCCTCAGCTTGTTTGAGTTTTTGGATACTTTGAGGCGCTAAGTAGTGCTTGTGAACCTAATGACGTTAGACCGGTTCAGTGAATGTCGTGTGAGGGCAACACGAGCTTCGAAAATGAATGAGTTGTGCGAATTTGTAAGTTAAGTTATATTTTTGCCTTTGGAAAATGAAAAATGGTCTACACCTTCTTATTAAATCTGCATCTATAATATTCGAAAACTACTCGCCTCAGGTCCTGGTTCTTCTGGCCCCTGTGTCTCTTCCTGTCTCGCATGTTGAGCTGCTCCGTGACTCCGTCAGTCCCGGAGTTTCTCCCAGCTTTCAGCCTTGTGCTTTTTCAGAAACATCCTGTGCAGAAACATGAACGTACTAAACTAAATTCAATTTAATATTGAGAGAATATAGTATAAATGTAAGGAGCATAACGCAGTATAAATCATTTTTTAAAAAATTACTCGTACCATAATTTCTACAAAAGACGCAATAAAGAGAAGACGAGCAACATTTAAACAACGGGAAAACGGGTTTTTTATGCTATATTTCCTTATTATAATTCAGTATTTAAAAAAAAAAAAAAAAAGTCGCGCGCAGTTAAAGGAGCTTCCTCTGTTTCTGGTCGCGCTCCACGTGCGCCGCCAAGCAGGGAGAAAACAAAAACCTGGCTGATGTGGACTGATGAGATCTTAGAGCGTAAGTTCAATTTATTCGAATAAAGCCCGAATCCTACTTATCCAACGCGTCAATGACATATGCAAATAAAACCACCGTGGTGTCCTCGTGCGTCTTGTTGAAGTGAGTGAACGTGTCAGTCAGAGGCTGTTTGATGAATCACAGTGACAGGAAGGACAGCCGAAGTTCTGCAAATATTTATTATTCATATTTATACATGCATAAAAGAGACTTATTTTACAAGTACTTCAACTCCTGTAATAATAATAATAATAATAATAATAATAATAATAATAATAATAATAATAATAATAATAATAATAATAATAATAATAATAACAATAATAATAATTTATCTAGATGTCCTGAATATTCTTTAATACTCGTAACGCTGTGTTGAAAATGGTATTTTGATTCAATAGTTCTAGATAATACAAAAATATAAAAATATAACAATAACATGTATTTAAAATATGAAGATAATGTGACGGTTTTCTTCATTCTGCAATAATTTTCTTAAATTAACTCTTCGCTTTTTCAGCTGATAGACTTCTGTAAAATGGCAGACATAGAAATGTATTAATTGGATTAAAGTTTATATATATATATGTATGTGAAAATTGCACTTTTTCTGACAGTCTTCCCCTGACATGCTGTGACCTCCAATGGAGTTTCATAAAAGGCAAACAACTCTATTAAAACAGTAAAAAAATATTTAAAAGTGTATCCAGTAAACTAAGTTTTCTTAAATTTGATCTAATTTACATCTGAAAACTTCACCAGTGAGGTTCAGCTGGGAAAACTCCCATATCAGCCAGCATGGTTACTTGACTCTCCAACAGATCTGCTTTCCCCTCAGCAAAAAAAAAAATGGAATGTTTTCACTTCAGATCTCTCTTTTTTTTTTACATTTATTCTTTCTTTCCACTTGTTTGTATTTAAAAGTTTCTAGAGGATACAAATACTGCAATGCCTCCGGGGGAAATGGCGAGCAGCTTAGGGTTTCCTTTCAAGGCCTGTGACATTAGTTGCTGCTAATCCGAATTGGGCTAATTGCTTTTCCCAACATCACCCCCACCCTCTTCTTCAATTATTTGTTCATTTTATACAGTATTTCATTTACAGCAATTAAATGAACTTTATCAGTTACAAAACTTGAAATGATAATAATAAAAAAAGAAGCTGATATGAGCTAAAATATTTTAAAAATTGCTTTATTTCCACTAGGCTTGACACAGATTGATGTATCTGGGAAGATTTAGAGAAAGAAAGAAAAGAAAAGATTACAGAAACCTCTTGAGAGTGGAGAGACAACGAATTAGCTCTTAGAGCGGATTTACAGCTTAACCAAAAAAGAAACCAATAACCTACTGGAGGCATTGTTTCCAAAGAAAACTACTTGACACTCTCACCGGGGAATCTGTCTGTCAGGCGAAGACAGCCAGGTTAGTGGCGTGCATTTTGTTTTGTTTTGTTTTGTTTTGTTTGACAGCTGCAGATTGTGACGAGTGAGTGGCACTAAAGTTAGCACAACAAAAGTGTGCATTTGAGTTTTGCAGAAAAAAAAAACCCCATGCATTTCTGCGACCCTCTGAACAATCAAATTGGAGACTTTAAAACGGTTCCTACATGGATTTTAAAAAAAAGAAAAGAAAAAAAAAGAAAAAGAAAAACTTTCCAACCTCTCACAGTTCTCCTGGAGCTCTCTTTCAAAAATAACACTGCGGATATAGAAAATTGTCTTTATCCCTTTTAACATGTCTTACTTTAATACATCCAAACTCTTGGAAAGTGTAAATTATTCAAAGCAGTGTAGCTGAGTGAATCTTTAGCTCCTCCTACAGTTTAATTTGGAACCAAGTCGAGGTCCCCCTAATGGCACAAACTCCTGACTAGAAGGAGGAAGAGGTGAGGGAGAAACGGTAGTGTGTGTGTATGTGAGACAAAGTGTGTGAGGGGGTGTTTTTGGTCTAATGCATGTCTAATAGGAGGGGTCACTGACGTAAAAATGTTAGGGAACCCCCACCCCACTACCACCACCACCATACACACACACACACATACACACACAACCCTTCCACCCCCTCTTTAGATGATATAAGCTGCGAGCATTCACGGCGGGCCCATCGGCTGAACCACCAGTCTGAGTAAGAAGAAACAAAGCAGCAAGGAGAAACAGATGAATGTGCTCGTTTAGTTTACGGGTTGTTTGATGAGGGAGCACTGGCCAGAGTGTTGTTCCTCACCACGGGACCCTCGGTGACAGTTTGAGCCGGTCTTCTCAGCTCATTATCTCGCCGGCCCACTGAGGGCCCCATTCAAGCCGGGCAAACCCTCACCTCCTTCCCTTCCATCCCCTTTCCTTCCCTTCCCTTCTCTCTCTCTCTATCTCTCTCTCTCTCTGGCAGAGTCGTTTGTCTACTCATTGAACCCGCAGTCAGGAATGCAATGGTTGTTAGGGAGCCCTCTTTCACCTCCAAAGTGTTTTATTGATGAGCTTTGACTTCTCCTACTTTTTCACATGTCAAAAAAAGTCAAGTGTAGGCCCCCATGACTTCATTTCGTGGCCCCCATCCCTAAAAAAAAAAAAAAGAAAAGTAGAAAAAAATTTCCTCCCCCTCCCCCTGTTTATGCTCTTCCCCTCTCTCGTCATTTGGCCCTCTCTGAGGCACCCTCAGTTATTATTTTTTTTTTGCTTTAGTTTTGACCTCAGCCAGCACACAAACCTCACATCTCTCTTCCCCCCCCCCGCCCCCCCCTCCCCTGTCCTCGCCCCCGTCCTTTTTTTTCTGGGGTGCCTTCCTTCCTCCCAGAGAGCTCAGAGTTTACGCTCGGACACATGGCGCAGAGGGGTTGCTTTTGGGTGCGCTGAGGTGTGCGGTAATGGTCCAGTCATTCAGCCGGTGCAGTTACGGGGAGCGTGTGGCCATGGCTACGCAGTCATTTGCTTTACTTTATTTACGCGCGTGCTCTTCGCTGTCAGGAAGCGGGAGTGACGTCGCAAATGAACCCCCCCCCCCCCTCCTCCCCAAGCCCACCCCCTCTCACTTCAACACCGCCACCCCACCTCCCCATAAAACGCAGCCGAGCTTGCCTAAAGGGCCGCGCTCTTTACGCATGGCGCTCCTTGTTGACAGGAGGGCTATGGCTGTTCGGGAGGGGAGATGGTGATGCTCCAAAAGAATAAACAAAAGCACGTGGTGGGGATTTTTTTTCCAGAGTGAAAGCTGTGAGGTTTTATCTTACAATAGTTCGATTTAAGATGGGAAACTTAAATCGTGCCAGTGAGTGACGCCTCTAAAACTTTGAAACAATAACGTTTTATTTTGTTCTAGAAGCAGAAGCCGTAACAACTAAACTAGTTTAGTTGTTGCGGCTCATGAGCAACATCTGCAAAGGGAAAAACAACAACAACAACAACAAAAACAAACAAACAAAAAAAAACAATATGTATGGATCTCCGTGATTTTAATCGCATCGACTCTTTTAAGAAAGTCACGCTGCTGTTCTTTGTGGTTTTAATTCGGTGCTACGAGTTCCAACATTCACGTGTGCGCTGCTCCACTGCCGTGGGTTCCGCCAGCTTCTCCCCCATTTGTCCACTTCTTCCCCTCCCACCTCTTTGCAGCACCGTCAAGCCTCAGGTTGGAGCCGAGCATGCCTTAGATTCCCTGGAAGAGGAATAGACGTTTTTTTTCTTTTCTTTTAATTTCTTTTTTTTTTTTTTGTCTTTGCAGCTGCTTATTTGCAGCAAGTGTGCACCGGGTGCATTTGCGTTCGTGGGCTGCAGAAATTAGTGGGTTGGGAAAGACTCGAGATTTTCTCTCTGCCCCCTTTTTGCTTTTCTTCTTCTTCTCCTATTCCTTCTTCTTCTTCTACTCCGTCGCTGTGGCTCAGTCCTGTTTCCCGCTTTGGCTGTGGTGCAGGGGGGAAAGTGTTTATATGGGGGATGATGACAGAGGTCGGGTCGCGCTAATGGGCCAGTGAAGAGCAGCGAAGGGAGGCGAGGAGAGGAAAGGAGAGGAGAGACGAAGCGCGCACAGCCGACCAGGAACACATAACATTAATACACTTGTTCCATCACCAATCAGCATAGGTGTGTTCATTCTCTTTACCCCCACCTCCTTTCCACCATCGCTCTCTCCCTCTCTCTCTCTGTCTCTCTCTCTCCCCCTCCACGCCTCCTCCCCTTCCACCCTCCCTCGTCTCTCTCTTCCCCACTCTCCCTCATCCCGACTCTCTCATTCGCTCTCTCACACGCCAGCGCACATCCAGCGCCAAACTCCGTGCGTTCTGACATCTGAGTTCACTGTCAATCTCTGTCTCCTTCGCAGGGATATCCCCTCCGTCTCCGCCGAAGACCATTGGAAACTAATTTTTCCTCTTCAAAAGTTCCGGGGGAGAGCGAGACACTCAAATCCTGGTCGGCTTTTTGGCTTTTTGCTCTTTTTTTTTTCCTCCCCCCCTCCTATTATTTTGGTGTGGAGAGCGGGGCTCTACAGCCTATAGTTTAAAAAGGACGGAGGATGCCCCAAAAAGGTGAGATTTTGATTATAAGTTTCTCCATTATTATTATTATTATTATTATTATTATTATTATTATTATTATTATTATTATTATTATTATTATTATTATTATTATTATTAAAGTAGTATATTTTCAGCTTTAGCTTGATGATTAGTGGTAAACCTGTGGCTGTGGACCGCGCTGTCTTCTGTTTGGACTCTTTCAAAAAGTCCAAGTCGCCTTCAGCGCTTCTGTCGTATTTTACGCTCCACTTTATTTCCGTCAAAATAAAGTGGGGAATAACTTTATTTTGTTGCGTTTACGTCCATGGATAGCTTACCGCTTATTTATGACAGCACACGAGACGGGAAAAGAAAATAAGTACAATTTAAAAAAAAAATAATAATTATTTAATAATAATTAGAAGAAGAAGGAAAAAAAAAACAAAACAAACCACGATGAGCCAGGACAGTCAGTGGTCATCTTGGGGAATGGAGCGCGATGACCCGTTGAGGAAAGGTGTCAGATTGATTCATGCAGGCGAGTGATAGAAGCGCCTTCTTTCAGATTAAAAATAAATTCAAGAAAATAAAATAAAGTATTTAAAACATCACGTACTCAGGAAGATGGTTGGTTTGTTTGTGTTCCACTTAAAAAAAAACAACAAAAAAACCAAAAAAAAAAAAACTTCCCATCCTTACGTGCTCTTCTAGTGACCTGTAAGCAATTGGAACTTTCTAATATTATCTGGTTTTTATTATTTTAGGAGTAAGGACATATAAAGTGTCTCTTATAAAAGCTCACCAAATAATCCCCATTAAATAAATCCTTAAAATATAATTTGAAAAAAAATAAAAAAATGTGGAACTGCTGCTGCTTTCAAGCGAGTTTCTTAAAACATGAGAATTGATTTTTTTTTTTTTTTTTAAAGTACTTTGATTTAATTTATGAATACATTTTTGATTATGAAATAAATTAAGCCATGAAATAAAACCAGAAACATATTAATTAATGCATTTGTAGCAGCAGATATAATTATTTTAACAACAACAACCAATAAAATGCTATATTTTCTTCTGCATGTTCGGCCTGAGTTTTGGCCTTACGTGGACCGGTTGTATATGATAGTGTTGTGTTGTGAGCGCAGCGTCCAGCCGCCAGAATAACGCATGTTGAATTAAGACATTGTTGTTCCGGATTACGACAGGGAAAGAAATGCAGATTAGGTCCTAGTTAACCCCCAGGAACAACAACGTTTGAGCTTTCGACCCTAAATAAATGATTAACCACTCGGGCCTTTATATGGAGCCTGAAAGCTACAGACTAAACAGCAAGCGCATTTATAGGGCGATAAAAAAAAAAAAAAACCTCAATGAAACCATTTTATTTATACTGTCTAGATGCAAAGCACTACGTTTAAATGAGTACATCTTGAATTGTTAATTGCGTATGCATAAATATATATTTTTAAGATTTATCTGCTGACTGATGAGTAACGTGGGTCAGTGTGAAGGAATTTGAATTTGATTAATCACCGAACAGCTTATTTGTTAAAACACGTTATAATCTGAAAGTAATGGTGGCCCCTGCTTGCGTCTTCCCAGTCTAGTCTCGGCCTATACACGCATGTCTATGAGAGACAAGGATTGTGGAGCCTCCTTTTTTCCCCCTTTTCCTCCTTTCTCTTTGCACACAACACAGCTCCACATGGAGGGAGAAAATGAAAACTTCAGACTTCTCCCTGGCCTGGCCCCCTTTTTTTTTTTTTTTTTTTTTTATCTGTGTCCCCCCTCTCTCTTTTTCAATAGCTTCTTTACGGCATTTGTCTTTTCCAATTGAGCGCCCCACTGCGCTGTTGTGTCGTTAAAAAACCGCTTTACAACCCGCACCAGCAGCACCGAACAACCACCAAATATTTAGAACAAGAAATTACTTTTTGAAAAATAACAACAACAACAAAAGAAAAAAACATTTATATCTCCCAACCCAGATCTATGAGAGCAGGGCAAACAAAACCAGCATTGACGCACCAGCGGCAGCGGGGTCACGGCCGTGTGTGTGTGTGTGTGTGTGTGAGAGAGAGAGAGAGAGAGAGAAAGAGAGAGAGGGAGAGGAGTGTGTGCGTGTGTGTGTGTGTGTGTGTGTGTGTGAATGCTCCCGGAGGGGGTGGATTCATGCCTCCGGCTCTTTGTATTAATCTGAACTTGTTGGTGTGTTTTAGTTGCGTGTTTCTAGTCGAGAAGGCCGAGTTTTCACCCCGGAGTTGGAGGTATATGCAGAGAGGAGGGGACGCAGCATTGTTGGGGTAGACCAGCAGGCTTTGTACACCAGCTCTGTACCCCCTCCTGCTCTGCACTTTTGCAAAGCAATGAGGCGAGGTAGACAACGTGTGTCACTGTACAGTTCCTACATCAAGTCTTTTTTTTTTTTTTTTTTTTAAGGGAGGTAGGGGTAAGGGGTGGGGGGAGTGTTTAAAGGCCTCTTGCTGGGACGATGAGAGCTGATTTCTTTGTTTAAAGCCCCACAAAATAAAAGCACTGAAAGGAAAAGTGCTGCAAAAAGAGTTATAGGCCCACTGGTGGTTAGTTTGAGTTTATTTTGACAGGTGCTGACACGCATGTTGTCTCACGTCAATTATAAGTCATTTGCTTGGCAACCGGATTCAGATTAATTGTAAATAAAGTTGGGGAGGGAGGTGGGGAGCGAGGGGGAATGTAGACTGTTAGGTTTGAGCAGATCAGTGTAGCTGCTGCTGTGCTAATGTGTTGTTCTGCTCTGTCCTATAGGGAGACATTAAGTAGTGAAAGCGGCAGATGATTGACTAAATTGTTATAGAGTGGACAGTCAACTCTGTTTCCAGGCAAGTTTAATTAAAATCCACATATATGAATATATAAATATAAACATGCACTCAGGATGTAAAACAAATATACATTACTTTTGCATCTGTATTTGTTAAAAAAGAAAAGAAAAACAGATAAAAGAGAACAAGAAAAGGCAGCTGCCAAATTCAAATCGAAAAAAAAAATGGGAACAATTTTTAATAATCCTTAAAAAAAAAAATCTAGAACGTATAAAAAGCAAGTGAAATGAACATTTTTATAGGAAAGTCCTAAATTTGATGCTAACCATATTTGTTATCTCCTTGTGATGCTTAGAATACCACAACCAAGCCACGTGGGAGTCTGGCGTAGCCTCAATGATGCAGAACAGTAAGTTGTTTTCATATATCTCCATTTTATTGTGACAGTCCTCATTACAGCCGCAGCTTCTTAACGTGGTTGCATGGAAGCAACAACCGCTGACATGTTTGCACTCTCAAAAAAATAAAATAAAATAAAATAAAATTATGTGTGCTTGCAGAAATTTGCATGAGGGAAGAAATGTTTGCCATGTGATGCTCGTTTCATTGCAGCTAATTTATTATTTTGTTACACCTATTTTGCAATGATATGTATAGGCAAAGTTATTATTGAACAAGTTAATCGCACGCCATGTCTCTCTAGAGAGAGAGAGGGAGAGAGAGAAATGAGGAGAGAATAGAAGGGGGTGGGTCGAGAGGGAGATTTTTTTTTTTTTTTTTTTTTTTTTTTTTGTTTATGCTTGAGTTGGTATTAAATAATTGCACAGCCGTCTGCATTAGCGTTAGAGCTGGCTGCCAGGGCTGCATACGAGATGAGCTTCGCAGGGAAAAGAGCCCCGCATGAAACACGGGGAATGGCAATAATGTCTTATGTAGATTAGTCCATATATTTCTGCAGCACAGACAGCATGAACTAGAAAAAGAAGAAGAAGAAAAAAGGAAGTAGAAATGTTCATATTCTAACCGGTGTAGGCTCAGAGCGGGGATAAATAATAAATAAGAATATTGTCCTGGGTAGTGGGGGGAGAAAAAGCAAAAGATGAAGCTGTTTAAAGTTTTATTCCTGGTGTGCGTGTGTGAGTATGTGTGTGTGTGTTGAAACATAAGAAGGATAAACATGAAACATTTTCTCTCTTGCTGCTGGACAAGAGGTGTATGACATCTGTGATGAAGGTGTGTGGAATAATTTTATTACATTATTCTCCATATACCTCGATGTCTGTGCTGTAATCTGTGCGCATTTTAATCCAAACATATTGGATAGCTGAAGTGGTGGGATTTTTTTATTATTATTATGATTTATTTATTTTTTTTTCTTGTTTGTCACTTACAAGAGATGATGGGGGGGCGGCCTTATCAAAGCTGTGTACAAACACCCCTGCGCTCCTGCTTTGCTGCGGATTGATGTTAATGGGATGCTCCCCTGGCTTGGCGTGTGATGTCTGCTGCGAATTGCCGAGGAGATATCACTCGGCCCGGCCCTTTGGGTTGTCTAAAGGTCGCGGCGGCCTCGCCGGCTTTTGTGCTAATAACTCCTGGGTGTATATGGTGGGGAGCGTCCAAATTGACACCATATGTTTTCCTATTAGTCGACTTGCAATAGAATACAAGGGCGCGTAATCAGCGCCAGCGGGCGAGATCGACTGCGGCCACTTGAGGGAATTGCCGCCATGATTAAGACTTAACCTCAGAACCACGGAGAGAGTTTGGTTTTTATGTGTCGTCCTTATCTGACGGTTTTATTGATCAGGAGGATTTATATGATAGGCATAAATCAGAGGTGATGGAGCGGCGGAGGAGAAGCAGCGCAGCTTAATGTTGGAATGGGCCAATTTCATCATAAGAAGTCCATTAATTCCACTTAATCCTGGAATTACCAAAAGAGCAAGAGGGATGATAATGGATTTACCATCAATCAGATCCACGCTGGGAGATTATTACACGTTGCGGCCAAAAGGGATATGTTGCTCAGTTAAACAGGTTTGCATCCAGTCAAGTATGAAAGGGATATGTGTTTTTTTTTTTTTTCGTCTCATAGCATAAATAAAGTCTGCACTCATTGTCGAGTGGATGTTGCACAGCGCAGAGTAAAGACACCCACCGACTGCACACAACAGGACTGCAGTGGCTGTGAGCATTTGTTGTCAAATACAAACAAGGGGGAGGAAAAAAAAACTGCATGTCACTTTTAATATGTTAAGAATCCAGGCGCGCCCTCGTTTCTGTGACCGCGCGTAGCCCCTGGCCACCTTAAAACGAAGTCTGCCTCGGAGGGTAAACGAGTAGCGTCCAATTTTGTCTGAGTGATATCCAAATGCAGACAGAAAGGGTCGTTTTATCATGCTACTATTTGTCGTGACGATGCGATTTTCAAAAGCGGAGCGGTGTCATAAAGTGACATGCCTGCCACAAGTGCTCCAACTGATCTTTTCAATTAGCCTCCCATGCATGATCCGAGGCGACTTCCGCCCATTTCCAGAAATTAAGCTCAAACTTGACGTGCAGCTAGCTTTATTTTAAAGACAAATGTCAGGCAGGCTCATCATATTTTCCCCCTCTTCTATATTTGGAGCTTATTTATTGCTAAGGAGCCTCTGCTCCCGGAGTCAATGCACCGGGCGGCAGCGCAGGGGAAGGGAGCGGAGAATCAGAGCGCAGCGCAGGCACTCCGGGGAGTCAGCTTTCCCATTTGGCTTCAGGTTTGCGGGTTTATTCTTTGCTTTACAGCAGTGCAATAAAATAAGCTTAAGGAATTTTTATTTCATTTTATTTTATTTTTAAATAAGCTATTAGTTTTTTTAAGACATTGCAACAAAAATGTTATTTGGAAGTTTGCATTTCAATGCTTATCACCTTATTTGCGCATTTTTTCTACAGCAAAGATTTCGGATTTATCGCCTCTCGTTTGAAAAGAAATGCTGCGTTTTAACTGAATTGCAGCCATTCCGTCATTTTAAAACGACATTGCGAGGGATGTCGATTATCATTTTAGAAGCTTGATATTGGGTGAAGTGCTGGTCTTTGTGGCAGGATGGAGAAGTTTGCTGGTTTGATAAAAGGTTGGTCGCATTTGTCTGCAGGCAGCTGATCGTGCAAATTTGATTTCTGTTCCCCAATTATGATGTTTCGGCTTGGTTTGTGTGACGCTGCTGTCCTCTGACTCCTGTTCTGCATGTGTCAGCCGCTGTATAACTGTGCTCTGTTTGCTATCAGAGGAGAGCAGCCCTGGAACACCTCTTGTGGGGAAAGGTTTTCTTTCAGTTTGACCGTATGCTGCCTTTATGTTGCATCTTTACCTCGGTTACCCTGTACGCTTTAAGCCACCCTGCTCACCATTACATGAAAATCACTGTGCTTCTTTATCACACAGTTGTTGTTGTTGTTGTTTTTTTTTGTTTTTTTGTTTTTTAAATCTGCTTCTGTTGCCACGCTGCGCTGTGATGTGATGACTCCGACGCTTTTGTCTCCATGTAGGTCACAGTGGCGTAAACCAGCTTGGTGGTGTGTTTGTTAATGGCAGACCGCTGCCGGATTCCACCAGGCAGAAAATAGTTGAACTTGCTCATAGCGGCGCTCGACCCTGCGACATCTCCAGGATACTGCAGGTGAGATTTTAGTTTTTCTTGTGTTGCTGATTTTTTTTATTTTTTTTTATTTCCTAAGTAAAAATGTATCAAATCTTTATGCAGACTCTGTCCGCAGTCTGAAAATGATCTCTTGGAGCAGAATGGAAATGATCCTAAAAGATCATGTAAAACGCGGATTTTCTGTCCCTTTCAAGGCAATAAAGTAATATAATTTGCTCACTGCAAATTTAATTAAGACCGCGAACAACGACGACAACAACAACAACAACAAAGAGAAAAGTACTCTGCCTGCTATTATATAGAAAAATGCCTAATGTACAATTGAAGGCATATTTTCTGTGTTTGTAGACCCATGATGAAGTCCAAGTGCTGGACAGTGAAAAGGTGAAAATTATTTGAGCCATCATAGACATTCCATTAATAGTCATAAATAATGTATGTGAATTGTGTCTTTTGTTCCCCGTCCAGGTGTCCAACGGCTGCGTGAGCAAGATCCTGGGCAGATATTATGAAACTGGCTCCATAAGACCGAGAGCGATAGGCGGCAGCAAGCCCCGCGTCGCCACTCCGGAGGTGGTCGCCAAAATCGCGCAGTACAAGCGGGAGTGTCCGTCGATCTTTGCCTGGGAGATCCGCGACCGGCTGCTGTCGGAGGGGATCTGCACCAACGACAACATACCCAGCGTAAGTGCACTGACTGGAAGTTGTGTGCATGATTTAATTTGCCACATGAAGTGACTTTTTTTCCCATGCAGTGGAGGAAAAAGAGATGGGCATCCAACCATTCAGTCTTATTAAATGCACCGCGTTTCAAAGTGGAGGGGCAGTACAGTATGAAATCCCCCCTGACATGCGCCAACCGAGCAGGAACCATTTGTGCGCATTTAAAACTCCCCAAATTTAAAGATTATAAATCTTTCACGCTCTCATGTTGAGAACACAGTGAACACCTTTTTTATTTTATTAATTTTTTTATTTTTTTGCAGTTCCTCCTCTGACTCGGATCCTCAGTTTGATCATATGTAATTTGTCATTCAGGTGTCATCAATAAACAGAGTCCTCCGCAACCTGGCGAGTGAAAAGCAACAGATGGGCGCAGATGGCATGTATGACAAGCTGAGAATGCTCAACGGTCAGACAGGAACTTGGGGGACCCGGCCAGGCTGGTACCCCGGAACATCAGTGCCAGGGCAGCCCAACCAAGGTGAGCCTCATTATCATCACGCAGTGGCGATAGAGACACCTTGACGCACGCGACTTCCAGTCTCCTTCTGATAATTACAATGATAAAACCGGACACTCCAGCTCTTATCGATGTGGTCAAGTCGCTAATATATTTGATTTGCAGATTAGATTTAGAAAGAGCTGCCATGCCACTTTGTCTGCGAGCAGGTACTGTAAGCCTCCACCCTCCCTAACAAGTCCATCAATTAAGGGTTTTCTATTAGAGGAAGCTGAAGGCCATACATGCAGACTGAATGCCTCCACTGTCCCAGACATGGATGTGCGTGACAACGGCTTGTCCTTTCAGCAGAGGTGTCCATCCAACAGCCCTGCACTTCCTCCCCCTTTCCACTGATGAGGAGGCGGAGGCAGCGCTCGGAGCGGTGTGCGCGGATATCAGTACAAAGGAATGTTTTCCTTCACACGCAATGATTGGTTATGGGAACGGCCCGCACTATGTGTAATTGCTCATTAGAGGGGGGCTTTGTGTCTCATTATGGCAACACGCAGGAGCGTGGAGATGGATGGTGGGGCTGCTGTGGAAACGCTCCACTTCAGAGGGCTTCGGTGGTGTTGGGCCTGCGCATTACAGGCCTAACTTTGTGCAGAAAAGATCGGACGTAACAGATAATGTGTGTTTAAAAAAAAAAATCGAACAAATTAAACAAGGAAGTATTTTATTTGTGTTTGATTTACACGCACCTCAAGGCGGAAATGCAAGTGGGGATTTCAGAAATGCAGAGGAAATTAGAATTTATATAATGACAATTTCAATATGTGGGCTTGTCACCACGCAGTAAAACAATTTATTAAACATTATTATGATTATAACAATAATCATAATAATAATGACAATAATAAAAATAATTATTATTGTTACATAATAATAATAATAATAATAATAATAATAATAATAAGTATTATTATTATTATTATTATTATTATTTATTAGTATAAATAATAATTTTATTTATTATATTATTATATAATATTGAAAATGGCTCTTTATATTAAATGTACGCATACAAATATATAGTATGTACTTATAAATTGCATATTATCATAGAATTACGAGCATTATATGCCCAGTAATGTAATAATAATAATAATAATAATAATAATAATAATAATAATAATAATAATAATAATAATAATAATAATAATAATAATAATAAGAATAAAAGTTAGTTTTATCATTATTACATTCGATCTAAAATATGACAGTATCCTAATTAACCTCATTATTATTATTAATAATAATAATAATAATAATAATAATAATAATAATAATAATAATAATAATAATAATAATAATAATAATAATAATAATAATAATAATCTATGTTGTTAATATTATCACCGACCCTTCAAGTATTTGTCTCAGGGGATCTAAAATATGTTTTCCATCAGTCAAGCGGACTGAACACATAGAAAGGTTACATTGAGAGTGACAGGGGCCCCAAACAGAAGACAGCTCTATATCCCAAAGACTGACGAATAAAAACCTCGGTGCCGATCGCCCTCTTTCATCCCTTTCTCCTTCTCCTTCGCTGCCTATATGGCTCCAAATCCCGTCTATAGGATTTAGTCTCTCACTTTCTCTTTCAGTATTAAGCGGTTTCTCAAGAGTGTTTTGATCCAGCCTCAGCAGCTGAAAGGTGCCGCAATTGGTTCGGTATCTCCCTTTTTTTTATTCTTCTTCTGCTGCTGCTGCTTTTCCGCCTGACTGGTTGAGACACCGCGATACTAAAGAATGAGTTTATTTCCCAGCGCTTTTATAAAGAAAACAAAATCCCATCCGAGCGTCAGTGGGTCTGGCAGACGGATAATAGCTGCACATTCGCTCTTTTTTGTGGATTATCCGGAGCGAAGAAACAAATAGCGCGGACACAAACTGTTGGTCTATAGATGAATACCTTGTCCATTATGCAGCAGGGGAAATTGTCAAGTAACATCAGATGTCCTCCACTGACTCACGTATTGAAACATTTGCTATATGTTTCGGCCCAAGTGAACACGTCAATATTTGCTTACAGATAATTTCGAATTTATCACCAAATAGACACATTTTACTTGATGTGGCTTGTGGCGTGCAGGGATGGATCTGCGCTTGTTCCAACGTCAGTGCAAAAAAAGAAAAAAAGAAAAAGAAAAAAGGAGGCACGTTTTGACGCCATCGTTGAGATATTACATAAACCTCCCTCCAATGGCTCACCCGCTGCTTAATTTCGCATTAACTTCTCGGTGTGATAATGATGTCCAACAACAAGACAGACATTAGTCGATAAGCCTCGCCCTGCATCTGAAGGGGCCTTTGGGCCCACCGCGGACAAGCAGGGGCAGTGAATAGATTGGCCCTATTTCGGGTTGTTCAGGGGGTTGCATGCTCTCTCCTCACTCATTTGTTTCCAATTGAAGACAGAAATCCTGACTGGCGTGTAGCTGGCCGGGGGACGTGATTAATGATGGTAGTGGATAAGGGTTAACACACTGGACTCAAAGCTCTGTTGACTAGGATCCTCGTACGCACAATGCCGGAGCACTATAGCCTGCGCGCCTCCACAGAGAGAGGATCCTTTTGTCACCCCCCTCCCCCCATCCTCCTCCCATATATTACACCCACCGAGGGCTCGCTGGTCGTCCCTGGCTGTGTCCATAGTTTAATGGTTCCCCTTACTCCTGGAGGCATTGTATCATTCTGAAAAGCGTCTTCTCCTATTCAAAAGTTGGTGGTCACCTCAATGGCTCTACCAACGCCCATATGGGAGCGACCATTGAAGCGCTGCTCTGTCCTAGAAAACAGAGGGGATGGGTTGGGGTTGGGGAGGGGGGAGGCGCAGAGTTTTGTGGTTTTAATACATTTCATAGGCTCTGAAAGGAGGCTCGCCACTTCTTGACACATTTCTCTTAACCTTTTGAGAACACAAACCATTGTTGGGAGACGATAAGTGCGCAGGGCCATCTTGTTTTTCCCACAATATTTTATAAACACATTATAAACAGATTTTTTTTTTTTTACGCTAGCCTCATTCACGTCGGCACTCGTCAATAATCTGGCAACACTAGGAAGAAATTGCAATAATTCCTCCAATTCGGAATTAAATTAACCATGATGTGGAGGGAAAGGGGGGCTTAATTAATGATGTAGCACAGCGCTCTGTACAATTAGCTGTAGGCTCATGCAACAAGATAATTAATTATTCAATTAGATTAAATGAATGTATATTTCCATTAACGATTTTTTTTCCCTCCTCCTTCTTTCCTCCTCTGCTCTCAGATGGCTGCCAACAGCAGGACGGCGCAGGAGAAAACACGAACTCCATCAGCTCGAACGGCGAAGACTCGGAGGAGACGCAGATGCGTCTGCAGCTCAAGAGAAAACTGCAGAGGAACCGCACGTCTTTTACGCAGGAGCAAATCGAGGCGCTGGAAAAAGGTCCAAAATATCAGCAAATTATTTTGTCAAACTCGTATCATATGAAATAATAGCAGCCGATATGTTCGTGGTGACCATGTGAATTTATTCTGAGGGGAAGACAAATAACCTAGCCTTTACTCATGTTTTCGTTTGATTGATTTGTTCTACTACAGAATTTGAGAGAACGCATTATCCAGATGTTTTCGCACGGGAAAGACTAGCGGCGAAAATCGACCTGCCCGAAGCAAGAATACAAGTACGGCTCACAACAACTTGTTTTTGTTCACTTGTGAAAGCTTGCAGATAAGATTCTTCTTTGGGGTTTCTGTCTTTTGGGAAAAAACCCCCATATATGTAGTAATTTATTTATTTACTTTTTCTTCTTTTTTTTTTTATCGAAGGTATGGTTCTCAAACAGAAGAGCAAAGTGGAGGCGAGAGGAGAAGCTGCGGAACCAGCGTCGACAGGCCAATAACTCCTCCAGTCACATTCCCATCAGCAGCAGCTTCAGCACCAGCGTCTACCAAGCCATCCCTCAGCCCACCACACCGGGTAGGCCCACCACACACACAACTTCAAACTCTTCAGTTTGATAAATATTTTAATATTTCCCAGGTGGAATATTTTTTTTTCTTTTTCTTATACCTTGTATTTTGCGCTGTGGTTAAAATTCTGGGATCAACTTACCACAAAAAATGTTCCTGAAGATCCACTTTTTAAAATTACAAAGAAAAACCAAAAAGTCTATCTGGCCTGAAGGAAACTATAAAGGAAAGACTACATTTACATTTGTAATTGCATATGGTAGCTGTTTCCACATGCAAAATTGCACCATGAAGCTAGTTTTTGATTAAAAATAGACTATAAAAGTTGAGAACGAGGACTGTCACATGCCAACACATTTGAGACTGGGTTGCGCGTGCATGTCCTAACTGGCTGACAAACAGTAAACCGACTCTTTAAGCTAAAGT
This sequence comes from Gambusia affinis, assembly GCF_019740435.1. Taxonomy (NCBI): domain Eukaryota; kingdom Metazoa; phylum Chordata; class Actinopteri; order Cyprinodontiformes; family Poeciliidae; genus Gambusia; species Gambusia affinis. The sequence continues at coordinate 13,335,855 of NC_057869.1, read as the reverse complement.
GAAATTATAGTTTTCCAAGACGTTCATGTAGAACTGACAAGATCACTCCAAAATGTTGGGGCTACTTCCAAAACACATACACACTAATCAAATAAATGTCCAAAACTTATACAGTGACACACTCTATCACTTACTGGTAGAATCCAGACAAAATCTGTCTGAAATATCACTAAACAGTAAACGAGTCATAGTTTGAGTGGAGTGATATAGTAAAGGGGGGTTGTACACTTGAAGAAAAGCTGTGCTTCTCTTTTAATGGATGACTGAGTAAAAGTTCACAGACTGTCTGTGTAATTGCAGAATCAGGCAGGAGAGCACACCAGCAGAGCTGAAGCTCGTGCTCAAAAGTCAGTCACCTGAGAAGTATTGTACAGTATTTCTCTGGGCCCATCAGCATGTTGAACGAGACCACGAATGAGACGAGCTCTGTTGACCAATGTGTGCATATGAGCACAGTTTCTGTTGTTTTTAACCTTTTTTTTCTCTCTCTCCATCTCCTTACAGTGTCTTTCACCTCGGGGTCAATGCTTGGCAGGCCTGATTCTGCACTAACAAACACCTACAGCGCGCTGCCCCCCATGCCCAGCTTCACCATGGCCAACAATCTACCTATGCAAGTAAGTGCATAGGAACTTTCAGTTCAGGTTTTAGGATGATGCAGGTTTATTGTAAGTCTGAAAACAAACACACCTGAAGTAAGTCCAAACAGACACCCTAAAAGTCTTCATAAGAAACATTAAAAATAATAATAAAAAATAAAAAAACAAGAGCAAGAAAGAATGGCTTTCATGACAGGGAAATATAACAAACTGCAGCATAAAAGCTGTTACAGACTGCTGAGCTGAAAATATGGTTGGCTAAGCTAATAAATAATTTTCTCCTCGTTTTTATAGCCCAGCCAGACCTCCTCTTACTCCTGCATGCTGCCTACCAGTCCGCCTGTGAACGGGCGGAGCTACGAAACATACACGCCCCCTCATATGCAGGCACATATGAACAGCCAATCAATGACCACTTCTGGTACCACCTCAACAGGTAGGCAGAAAGTTTATTGTTTACCAACAACATTCGTATGGGAGCTAATCGCAGCACTGTGAAATATCTGCCACCTCTCCTGTAATTAGGGGGTACTTCATAGCCATCTCTGATTCATGATCTGTCGCTGCAGCTTTACCTTCCCATCCTGTCTGTTTGAGAGACTTCCATCGTTTAAACGTCCCGGGGTCAATATCAAATCATTTTCTCTCCTGCAGCAGTGTGAGCCCTGCTCATTTCATTGCCACTCTAGGCCATCATGTCAGCCCCACGACTCCGGCACATAGTTTAGTTCCACCCCATTAGGGTGCTGTTTCAGAGGGCCATACATACCGGTTATAGTCATGAAGAGTTAATCATGCATAACCACATTTCCTCTGTGCTAAATTGCTAATTAATTTGATTCATTTGCTGTTGTACTCTCTCTGTTTAAATGCCATTGCCACGGCCTCAATTTATCGAGCTTGCGAGCGTTTCAGAGAGCGGCCGTGTGCAGAGCATTGTGACTCACCGCAGCCCCCCACCCTCCGCTCATTTTTACAAGCTTTTAAAGTACAACACTCTGTCCCGGTGTCACCTCTGACTGCAAACGGTGCATCCACTCAGCTACTTACGACCTTTGAAGACACTTCACCTCTTTGCTGATGGATTTCTGTATTATGTTTCTTCATTTCTTTTTCGTCTCTGCAGGACTCATCTCTCCTGGAGTGTCTGTCCCTGTCCAAGTCCCAGGGAGCGAGCCTGACATGTCTCAGTACTGGTCAAGACTACAGTAGAGAGAAGAGCTACTTCACCCTGTAAGCACCCACTCCACCATCGCCCTCCGGCAGTGCTCCTCACAAATACATGGCACAGGAGAGAAAGGGGGAAAGAAAAAGGCGCGAGAGGGTTGAGGAAGAGGCAGCAGACAGGAGAGGAAAGAACGAGAGGGACTCTGGGAGAGCCTTGGGACGTCTGGGCTTTGTTTCCCCCCGCTGGGACAGTGTGCTGTTGTGTAGCTCTAGGCACATTCAAACGAGGACTTGGAAGAGAGAGACCAACAGTGGAGAGAGGCAGAAAGAAAATATGGACCTCTGTAAAGTGCCCGGTGTTAAATTTTTATGGAACAAAAACTTATCTGTTCTTTTTCTATTTCCAACTTCAGTCATTGTTTCCCTTTTTTTTCTCTGATGTGTTTGTAAATGGCCATTTGTATGTTAATATGAAAAAAAGAAAAAACAAGATCAAGTACTGATAGAAGGATTGCTACAAAACCATGTTGGTTTTTCTTTCTTTTTTTCTTCTTTTTTTTTTTTTGCTAAAGGAGAAGCTGAGAGAATCTGCCATGACTATCTTTTAATCTGCTTATATCGAGACTTTCTACCAGCCTTTTGCATGGTCTCTGGACGCATATCATTAAAGACGAAAAAAGCTGGAAGGAAGATTCTTACTGTGACAGAAAAAAAAGAAAAAAGAGAAAACTATTTATTGGTCCTATTTGTTGCGAATGGATATTCGGTGGAGGAAAACTCCAAGTCGATCCACCCACTGAGGCCGCGGCGGTCTCGGCCTCTGATACAAGGCCTTGCATTTATTAGACTGGGAATCCTATCAGCAGCTCCAAGCGTGCAAAGACGGCACAGCTTGCAACACAAGTTTGGACCTCCTGCTTCTGTGGTTGGATTGATTCTTTAGATTACCACCGAGAACATTACGCGTGGAAAACAGGTGCAGCGAGACCCCCCTCTGCCCCCTCCACGCCTCCTTCCCCCCCCACCCCAAACACCTGTATTCTGTAAATGGTTGACTGCGTCTTCGATATAATCCAGTTTGTTAATGTCCAAATGTAAAGTACTTGTCTTCCCTTTTTTTCGGAAATCTTCCAGAAAGATTTCTCCAATAAAAGTCAATTTCAGTTTTACATTCCCAAGAATATTCTATAAATGTTCCATGCATCATGAAATACATTTCTTTAGGGTCAGGTACAATTTGTCTCTTAGGTATAGTTGTAATATAGTGTCCTATGGTCATAAAAAAAATGTGCAACTAGAAATATTTAATTCCTATAATTATGATTAAACATTGCTTGACAGAGTTTTAAACTTAAGTGTTTGGCAGTTGTTTACAAGTACATATCAGATCTAATCATTGTTGATTGTAAAACAGACCAAAGCCTTTGTATTTCATCTGGAACACAATGTTTCTTTCATTCTGTTTTTTTTTTTTTTTTTTTTTTTTTAAGATATTAGTTTTGTGTTGGAAAATTTTGTAAGCACATTTTGTTCAACTACATTGGCTTCGAAGACTGCAGTCGAACAGTCCTTATTTATAATTAAAGACCATGGGATGGGTTTTATTTTTGTTTTCTTTTCTAGCATCATCTGTCACCATGCTCTTTTTTTGAGTTTTGCGTTTTTGTTTCAGTGTGTACGTAGAACATGGACACATACCGGGGTTTACGTCTGAGCTTTGCTTCTGAGATAAAACACGCTGTCTCTTAAATATTTCAATTTAATTTTATTTAAAATGGAGCTTTCTAAATGTATTTTGTGAAAACTATAAAACATTTTGTACAGTAAAAAAAACAATGTGTCTTAAAGAAAGCCTTTTCTTAAAACATTTTTTTCTTTTTTTGCGTGCATTTTGAAGCATGAATCATTCCTGCATTTGTAAATAATTCCTAGCGAGGCAGCTTGTTATACACACCGCAACATTTCAAACTCTCACCAAAACAAAGGTGTCCAGAATAACAAACCTCTCCTGATGTATGGGGCTGAGCCGAGTCGACACAGACCACACAACAAAACACCACCACACAATGAGAAAGGTCAAGCAATTCACCATCGCTGGCTCTTGTTTTAGTGGAGTGGCGGTGGTATGGAAAAAATACAGAGGAGGAGGCAGAGGGGAGAGAAAGAGAGGTAGAGTGAGAGAGAGAGAGAGAGAGAGAGGGGGAGGGAAAAAAAAAAGTTGGGAAATAAAGCAGTCAGAGCCTAGAGCGAGGAAGAGGAGCGATTGTGTGGCAGAGTGAGTTATTTTGCTTCACTTGCTGCCTCAGCAGGGGGGGTTATGTGTGTGTATGCGGGTTTAAACGGGTGTGTGGAGAGTCCATCTCTATAAGGCAAAGATACTCTGGAGAGGAGCGGGGTCAGGTAACACACAGCAATCTGGAGCGCCAAATGTCCCACTAAAGTGATTCATTGAATTTACACGTCTCACCCAGTATTTAATAGTCCAATCAGAAGTTGGAGGATTGGAGGTTAATCAGATTTCTTAGATGATCCCCTCCCCCACCCCACCCTCAGAATGCTATTTCTTTATTCATTAAATCCACTTTATCTCAAAAATGGAGGAGCGGTTTGTTCAAGGTGGAGGGAGTGAGAGAAGGCAGAGCAGAATAGCAGGAACATTAATAATTACAGAGAAAGAAATGGAAGATGGATTCAAAATGCAAGGTCTGCAATTAGTGGGAATCTAAATAATACACATCTTTGGGATGAAATGGTTTAAATGTAATTCTCACTCATTGTGAAGTCAGCGAGTTTCTTTAAAACAAAGTTCTTGGGCTCTTTGTGCTTTCAGATCCATTCTTTATTGAGGTGGGTTCATTTCGAGAGATCTTAACGCGAGTTCAAACCGCAGAGAACAGAAGGCGGCACTTAAATTCTCCGCGGTCTGTGGAAGCGAGCACAACAGCCAGAGTCTACGTGATAACGTGTTCTTGTTAAATATTACAAGCACGTAGGTTGTAGCGAAAACCTGGACCAATACATGTGGTGCATCAACGCAAAGTTTTCAGAAAAACTTAGCTTGGTTTATAAATGTTGGGCTTTCAAACGGAACTGCGGCGTAGTGCAGCTTAACCCAAAGGAAAGTGAGCTCTAACATAAAGCAACTTCTGGAAAACAGATTTGATAGGAGTCAAAAGGACATGAACAGCTGCTGTAAGGACACATTCATACACTCAGTCCTATATTACCTATTTGACACTTTTGTTGCAGTTGCATTTCAAAAGTTTTTTTTTTTTTTATAGACGTGAACAATTCTACAACTCAAATGTAATTTGTGTAATTATTTTTCTTCACAAAACTTAAAGCACAATTACAGCTGAGCCCAAGATGAATCGTGCTTCAAGAAGATTTAGTTTCTAAATTGCTTTCACTCACTCAACCAGGAAGTTTGTTGTTGAATAGAAATCAGACAAGCTTCAAGAAAAAGGAAAATGTCTGTAAAATGAGACGGTTACTAAGTTGTATAACTAGACCTAAAATATTTTGTGGTTATTGATAACAGAAAATATGTTACAAACCAAAAGCTACATGTGGTGATCTTGTTTAACCCACTGCTAAATCCTGGAAGAACCAATCAGGAAAACCTTGAAGTTTTACCCCCAAAAAATTGAAATCAACTTTACCCTTTATCATCAATAGTGTGGCCATAAATCCAACACCGCATAATTGAAACCATGACTTCGTTTAAAAACACATTTAGACTGAGAATGTGGAAACAAGCAAACTCAATCTGAGAGGAACGTACACAAACTGAATGCCACATTTATTCATTGCAGGGTGAATTACTCTTTGAATAGCCGGTTGAAAATTGAGGCAATGTCGCTGTGAAACTGGAGTGCAAACTGCCATAAACTAATTCGTAAAAAGTTCAAATTAGCCAACGGCTCGCTTAGGGTTGGGGGAAAATGCAAAAGAAAAAAAAAACGAAACAAGACACATGAAACATTATGACGACTTTGTCAGTGAAGTTGAATTGCAACCACTTAAACGTGATGCCAAATCTTCATCATATTAGACGGTTTATGTATTTTTTTTTTTGTATTCATGGATAAAAACCAAAAGATGTTTGTTGATAATCTGAAAATCAAAGAACAGCAAACCAGCACAGAATGTTTTCAGGTCAAACAGTGGAGCACAAAGACGCAAACATTAAAACATTACAAAACTATTAATTAATTAATCTATTCTCCTGCAATTCACTTTTAATGTGTATCCATTATATGTTCATCCATCTGTCCCTGGTGGGGTCGCCAGGGTTCAACAGGCGAGAGGTGGGATACGTTCTGGACAGCTCGCCAGTCCAACCCAGTCCTTCATATGTCATTACAAAGTATTAAACAGAAGTACCATAAAAATGACCAGTGTGTCCCACAAGCTGCTCTGAACACACGTTGCAAACTGTCACCCATTCTGCCAAGTTTCAACAGGCAAAAAGATTCAAAGTGGTGTCAGCTTCCAACAAAACAGAAAACAAACATAAAACATTTAATTTGTATGTAACTGTTTGACCTAATTTGATCTTTAAAGCTCATCCATCAAACACAGCACATGAGGTGTGACGCCTGCACCCACTCTGCCCACATTCCTATTGTTTCAGCTCTGCTGAGACGATGTAGATGCCGCTCACCAGCAATGTCTCTGTGGATTAGACTGGAGCATTTCTATATAAACCTGAACCCAGTCAGGCAGACCAGAGCGCCGCCATTCAGGACGCTCCTCAGAGTTGAACCAAAATTCAACAGAGAGACCATGTTGGGTTTTGTACACTTGTTCTCTTCTTTAATTAATTTCACAAGAGCACATTGCACTGTCCCAGAACATAGATTGTATTTGCAGACCGATTTAAATGGTGGAACAGCACAGCAGATGCCTCTTGTTTGTAAAGAAAGCCAAGAACAAAGATAAATTATTCAATGTTTCCCAAGATGGAGAATCTGTAAAGGCTGTAAAATATTTCATGATTACACTGGCGGCAGAGGCAAGCTTTTGTGGGCAACAAAAGTAAAAAGAAACAAACTTTGTCTTGTAATTGAACTTTTTATGACATTCAAGATGATTACTATTTAACAAGCGAACAAAATCATGACAACTTAATATATTTGCGTAAAAACATTAAACGGAAACGATAAATGTGTTTGCTATGAGCAGAGGTGTTGTGGATGTTTAGATCTTCACCTCTGGCTGCCCTGGTTGGCAGGTGGTAACGGCTGGCTGCTTCATCGCCGTTGACATCACCTGAACGAGGCAACAGCCCGGTTGCCGCGGCAAAGAGGGCAACGGCCACGGTGATTCAGTCTTTGGTTTCCTGTCAGAAATCCAGGTTTTTGGTGCCGGAAGCGCGGGAGCCACAGGCAGAAGCCACTCCGACAGGCTCCCCCCTGCTGACACGGCTCACCGTCTCGGATAAGTCCGGAGGCAAATGCAGTCGCTAGGAGAGAGGCACAGAGAGAAACGGAGCGTTAGAGCACAAACAGTAGCAGTACAGTAGATCAGCATACAGTAGGTGGTACACTCCAGTGGTGCTTATTCACAGAGAGCCATGTTGGGTTGAAATTGCATTAGATGCTTCAGCACTCCCTTTAACACTGGCAGCATCGAGGAAATCTGCTACCTTGCTGCTAAATGCTTCAGAGAGCTTCAGGTCTGTTACACCTCACAGCCAAAAAACTGGATGTGTACCAGTGTGTCAGATTTTATAGAACAAAAAAAAGATAAATAGTAAAAAACAGGAGAGAGGGGAGAAAATGTGTGATCTGGCATTAAAGGGTAATAAGAACCCAGATGACTGTTTTGTGCTGGTAATGTTTGCTTTGTCTTTAAAACTGATAATTCTGTTGAGTTCATGCCAAAGTTGCAATCAGGTGCTTTAGCCATTTTGCAGCGGAGCTCTTCTTTACTTAACGCACAATAACATTAAGAGGTCGAGGAGGTACACTTGTTTAAAGCATACAGTGGAAGGGCCACACTTCCAAGCTCTCACCAGAATGAAGTAGAAAGGCCGTCAACGGACCACAGCGAACAGAGCCCTGAAGGGCCCTCGAATGCCTGAAAGGAGGTGAAGTATCTTCCAAGTCAAGTGTGCCCCTCTCCCGCCTCCCCTCCCCCGGCAATGGTGTTGAGTAGCACGTTGCTCGAGTGTCTGTCAAGGAAGTTAAATCAGAACGCTGCCATTCTTTGGGACAAGAGAGGTTAAACCCTGTAATTTGCCCTGAAAGAATCTGCTATGACATCTGAAACCCTCTGGTCAAAGCCTGCGCTCTCTCCCACCCGATCCCAACCAGCTAAAGCTTCCCTGCCCGCCACATCCGCATCCCCTCCAGACATCCAGCTTTACAGGAGAGCCCTTCCACTCCCCAAAGATACTTATCTTTATTCTAAATGACTAGGTGTTTGGGTACGGGGTGTAGAAGAGTTTTACTAAGAGATAAACCGCAACCACGTAATGTTCTTCACCCCTTAAGGGTATGCAACTTCCAGCCACTATTCAATTTTGTTTTTGGAAACACCTGACTTTGTTGTACTATCACTGATACTATTGTCTGATATAAAGGCTTGAGTTCCTAGTGATGACATTAAACAACTTAGAGATGCTCAAATGGTGCTTTTCTTAAATTATAGCATGTTTTGGAAAAAAAAAGACAAGCTGTGATTTTTGTGCGATTTGGTGCGAACTTAACTGAGTTGTCCAGAAAGGTAGTTGGACTCTAAAAAGGTAATTTTATATAAAGAGTAACAATCCTTGCAGCTTGAGGATCTGATGAAGCTATGACAGACGGATGGAGGAAAAAAAACACACTGAGCAATGGGCAGCTAGTATACAAAGGCCAAACATATCCTTGGAGTTCAGCCATGGGTAATTCCTTCAGTACGGGGCTCCAACACATCGCTTCCATACTCAAATTTCTAGACATTTTTCTTTAGCTTTTATAAGTTTTTCTGGAGATTTGATTAAAATATAATTATCATGATTTTGTTTGCATCTTATTATTACCACTAATAATTATAAAATGCTGAAATTAGCCTTAATTATTTTAAGTGTGGGGCCATTTAACTGGTTTTGTAGCATCAGGGACAAATTTGGATCAGGTCTCCATGAAAAACCTTGAACTCTTGAAACTAAAATTGAGTTTCTAAGAATAAATGCAGATTCTTCAAGACACAGTTTGGAAAATTTGGTATGTTTACGTTAGAAAAATTTCCTAAAAATATTATTTACTTTTCTGTTTAATAATGAAAGTTCATTTGAACTTGAAATTAAAACTCTCTAGAGACCAGCGCACTGCAATGAAACCCCACCGAAAACCTCCAGGTTATTCCACCAAATATTGATTTCTGAACTCTTCCTGAGTTAAAACATTAGCATTGTTGTCTGTAAACAAATATGAATTTGTTTTCTTTGCATTATTTGAGGTCTGAAAGCTCTGCATTCTTTTGTTATTTTGACCATTTTTGATTTTCTGCACATAAATACAAAATTTTTGCTTTGTATTTTGGAGACATGCTGTCAGTAGTTCATAGAATAAAAGAACAATGTTAATTTCACTCAAACATTTACCTATAAAAAGTAAAATCAGAGAAACTGATCATTTTAAGTGATCGCCTGTTTTTTTTCCAGAGCTCTGTATGCAAAGAGAGGGATTTATTTTGGGTTTTGTTTTTTGAGTAACGCTTTGCGGGGTTAGCAGATGGAGTAAGATAATGTATGTTTTTGCCAAAGAAGCTTAGAGATTTGGAGAGAACCTGTAATTTATCTCAAGAAAAAGGTAACAAGTGTAAGGCAAAAAACATGAAGATCTTAGAAAGACAAAGTTTGTCTATGATCTTCCCACCAACTTCATTCCAAATGCACACAAACGTCTATGGAGTCATCTGGAAGCCCTGCTTTGCTTCTATCCCTGCCAACCCTCACCTGGGTAACCTTTCGTGTCTTCAGCTCACTCGAGTGTGATTGAAAAAGAAAAACAATGCATTGATCAAGCCTGGACTCAGTCCTGCTTAGTGCACTGCAGCAGAAACATGGCACAGAGAGGAATGGGGGAGAAAAAAAAAAATCAATCACATATACATCACCCTCACTGGGTGAGTTAAAAAATAAATAAAGAAAAATAACTGCTGTCTCTCTGCCACGGGCCTGCCTCTCTTTGGCTCTGGGCTTTGAGAACCCACTGAGCATGTGCAGAGCGAAGGTCAAAGCAATCCAGAAGTGAAGCTCCGCTCCTCTAACCTTTGAGTTCAGGGGCAGAGGGGAACAATCAATGGCAACATCAAAGTTGGAGGGAGGAGCAGACAAAACCAATCGATCGGTTTGGCACACTGAGGGAACAGGGAGCCTTGCAACAGTCAAAAACCATCACATACATCACTGGCAGCCGAGATATGAAAACTTATTTTACACTACCTTCCAATCCAAGTGCATGAATTTCAACACCAGGGAACATGAACAAATTAGCATGATCGTGTTAAGATGTTAATACCAAAACCAGGAAGCATTTTTAACAGAAGTACACATTCCCACAGATATAGATCCAATAGATATAGATGAATGGGGCTTAGCAAAAGGCTCAGAAAGACTTTGGTTAGAGGCTCTGAGTCGGCTTTCCTGTGACTTGCACACTCCATGATGTAAACAAGGACATCCGGAAAACCCTCAGAGGCATAGCGGGGTGGATGTTTGTGTGAGATCTTTTCTCTGCTGCCTGGCAACCTTAGTGAGGGTGGAGAAAGAAGGGAGAGAAAAAAAACGAGTTGGGGGTGGTGGCGGGGCGGTGGTGGGTGTCAGATGGGAGTGGACGGCGGGAAAAAGGACCACTGGTTGAGCTGCATTGATTAAAAGCATGGGGGAAGAGAATGTGAAAATGGATGTGTGCCACAATCTAAGTGGGATTGTGTATATAATGTCACTGCTGCCTCACCGGTGGTGGTCAGGGGTATTTCAGCTCTGCTCCCAGCCAGAGGGGTTCGAGCCATGCTGGCAACAGGGCGAGGGGCGACAAAGCTCCAAACGAGCGCTAAGCACTTCATATGAGCCTCGAGGGCCGGCCCACAGACTAGCTTAGCCTAAGAGGGTTACTGATATCTACAACATGCAATACTTTAAGAGCATCAAACATAATGATTTGTTGAATACAACAAATCATTATGCTACTGGTTTCTAACATAGCTTCGTTTGTAACTATGCATGACTTATGGGGCAGCAAAGGTATAATATTAAGCTATTTTTCCAACATGGAGCTACAAAGGAGAATAAAACTCAACACCATCAAAGGCATTCCTCTGATGCTAACAGGTTGCTAATGAATGGAGTATTAGGTGCTAATTTAATGAGTCATTTCTTCCATAGAGTTTTGGCCACACTTTCAAATGGCCCGTGTCACTGTACAGCTTAGAAGTATGGGAAACCCAACACCTTGTTGGAACACATGACCACCGCCGTGGCTATTCCAATCAGATTAGCCGTGGGTGGAACATGCACATGGAAGTGACACATTTACCTTCAATGCCACTACAACACAATCCCTGCTGAGATGCAGTCACTATTTTCATAAGCTCCACTGAGTGAGCGACATAAAAGTTGGTAGATTTACACTAGAAATTGTGAGCAAGCAGTTTGACTCCATAGTGTAATAAATAAAAAGAGAAACGCCTGATGCTGTCCTGATGCAGAGCAACACAAAGTACAGAATCCTAAGCAGCTTGATTTGGCCATTTCTGCTTCCCTAAGCGACACAGCTGCAGCGCAGCTACTGTAAACTAATATGTCTGACCCTGACGTTGGGTCAGCGTCCTCTATTTCAAGCCCCATTTCTACAACCAGCTAAGGGTCAAAACAGCAGCAGAACGTTTCATGGCTAAAAACTGGGTAGATATTTCCCAGACTTGCCTCCCCGTTCATCCGCTAAACCAGCTAAATCACCTCCACAGAACCATAATCTCCTCACACCTCTAAAGTTACACCTTACTGTGTGGGAAATCATTTGCTGAATCTACAGAGACGCACAATGACGTCTCACTGACTATGACACACAACATAATGAGGTAATGTGATTGTTTATTTAAGACACAAACTATCATTAAATTTACGATGGCAATTTCAGAAGATACTTCCGCTGCCCTGCCTGAAAAAGAAAAAAAACAAAAAAACTTGGGACAAATCCCATCACTTCTCTGTAGTAATTCTAACCCACCTGCACTGAACAAAGACTCAGAAAACCTCTTTGTGGCAACAAAGAGTGAAACACGACCCTCAGCTGCAGCCAGAGAAAAACCTGTTCATAAGAAAGGTCTTTCTAATTCACACTTCAGTTTAAACGTTCTTTCTGCCATTCATCTCTTATCATTTATTTAAGTTTTATTCATTAAGTTATTTTTAACATTTGCGCAGGAGCACTGTTTGTCCCCTACCCCTAATAATACGTTAAATTGACAGCTTTGTAAAACAACAACCAGGGAATACTTTGAGTCCATACTTTGGAGCGATTATGATTTCTCCAAGAAAAGTGCCAACAGACCCAACATGCCAAGTCTAGCATTATGTTAGACAACAGTATCTCTGTCCTGTTGGTGCAGGCAGGTGCGACACACTGAGGAGCAACAACTTGCTCCAAAACTGAGCCAGGATGGACCAAGGGAAAAATAAGAATCAGCATTGACCAACAGAAAAAAACCTCAAATATTCTGTTTTATAGAATTCAGTTCCCAAAATCTGGACTGTTAGTGCAAAAGATGCAAAGGGTACAATGATCATACAAATGCATGCACTACCAGTGATTTTGACAGAGAAAACTTTGTTTTCTTCATATTCAGTGGAGTCACAATATTATTAGATTTTTAATTGACTTATTCAAGTTCTATATGGTCTTTCATTGCTTAGTTTTAGTCAAAATAAAATGGACTTAAATCCATCTATTCCAGTATTTTCACCGAGGCCACAACTCCACCTCATCATCAAACTTTGGCAAATGTCATATCTGTCCTAATATGATTTTTATCCTATTTATTGGTTAGTTTTTTTTTCTTTTTGCAAAATCAATGCACTTACTGTTCCACTAAAATCGTAGTTGTATTTTACCATACAATGCATAAGGCTCCATATAGTGAAATCGGGGTTTTAAACACCTAATTATCCTCACAGAAATGATGGTTTAAACTTGCATATTACTATATTTTCACCTCCACAATTTGATGTTGACAAGCCTACTGCACACACTTACAGTAGAAGCACTTTAAATCTTGTGCTGTTTGAGTTGAAGGAAGAATTGCCCAAAACTGCGCTGCAGCTCTTCTAATATTTCTCTTCGGTAATGTGGTGATAGTCACCTGCCCACCAGGTCACCTGCCGCCTGATCCAGGATAATCTGAGAGGCAGGGCACACAGACAGTCAGGCGGACTGACAGATAGACAGATACAGACACAGGCTCCTCATCTCTTCCGCTTCACGGCCTAATGAATCTGACAGAGTAGGCAGCAGGCAGGCAGAGGGATGAGTAAGCATTTTGGGTGTAATTATATTCCCAAACAGAGAACGGAGGGGAAGGGACTAATAAGTGGCTGAATTTCATTAGAAGTGAGCATGTCCAAACAGGAAATTGATTAGCTGACAATATTTCAAAGTTGTTTTTTTTAATACCTAATGGAATGCCTGTTCGTGTTGCCTTTATTAGGTAGCTCCTCACTTACCCTTCACGCTCCACAGGCTGATAAAATGCAGCATTTGATATTATCTGTCACGTTACTAAACATGACACGCATGGGAACAGGCAAGCTCTGGGTTGTTTCTGAATAACAAATGGACAAACGAGGGCCAAAGTGTAACTGCACTGTAATACAACAACTTGACTTGTTATCTCAGCCATCAGTGTCTTCAACTAAACACTCCTCTGGGGTCCTCGGCTTGGTCCTGTCAAGCGCCTTGACAGGAAAATGCAGCGTGGGGCCATTTTGTCTCTTTTCAGTTCAGTTTTGTTTCTTTTTGCAGGGCGGTGTTGGTACAGACCGTGGGCGTTGAAGGGTGGGGGGCACGCTGACCCTCATAGCAAAGGATAGTAATAGGAGGGCGGTTAGTTGGCATTTTGGATGTGGGCACAACCATGGAGTGCTGGTTTGCCCCCCTGGGGTGACATGGCGCCTGGGGAGAAAAGGGAGTGGGGTAGAGGGCGAAGAGTACAAACATATCTAAGTGCTGCCTTCACTAGAGATAGGCCCATAGCATAGAGCACGGCCGCACGGGTTATGACAGCATGTCTGGGGGACCTTTTGTGCCCTCCACCCCTCAAACACATTTCGCCCCTCAGACCATGACTCTGTTACAAACGTCCTCAGGTTAAGGCACCGCTGACACTTTGTAAAAGATTTTTTACAGTTTTGCTGATGCTGTGGTACAAAAAATCACACTTTTAGCTAATCTACAGCCTAGGGGTTATTTGTAAAATAAACAAACTGATTTGCAGCTTTGCAGGGTTAATTGAAATTTTGCTTGGTTTCAATTTAAACCTAGAGCTGCTAGCTTAGGTTTTGGGTGAAATCTCACTTTGCCAATTTGTAACGCCATTTTATTGCCATGCATTGCCATTTGGTTCATCCTTTGTTCCATTCTGTAGCCTTAACAAACTGTCTTGCACCAATGTACCTAACAATTACATGCTTTCCTCTTTTCATATAAAAGCATTTCATAAAAAAATCTTAAATCTCATACACATATTAATCTATTTGTACTATTTTTTTTAAAGTTTTCAATATAGCCTATTTCCATTTCTTGTTATTCTTATTCTCCTACAGATGAGATTATTCCAGCAAAATATGACAAATTATGACCTCAGATTATACCACAACTACAGAGTAGCCTGCAGAAAGATATTTACGTATAGATAGTATATTTCTCTATATAGATGGAGGAAAACATCTTCAAATCATTGGTTGTTAATAAATTGTCTCCGAAGTGACTATGAAACTGCTGCCTTGGAAGAATTACTTGGAAGACAGCCCTCTTTCAAACCTAAAAAGATGGGAACGACATGGCAAAATAATAATTACATTCTACACAAAAAGCATATTAATACATGCTGCGGTTTCATAGTGCATTATTTTCAGAACTGTTACCCTAAAAGTTAAAATATTCCCTTGAGATACCTTCTGCTGACGTGTTCTGCCACTACTACAGTCACAAAAAAGCAAGAACATTCCCAAGAATACCTTTTTCATGCATTATTCAACTTTTCTTCTGTATTCAGTCTACAGTGCACACTCTTGTAGAAAAAAAAAAAAAGAACAGACGCACACCCATTGCCACTCTCCAATGCGTGTGTCACACAGAGAGGTATTTACAACATGAGTGCACAATGCCTTCTTGTACATTGAGGATTTCCTAAACCCAGCTTTAGCTCCAGTAGAAAGTCCCTTTTTTCACCCATCATTTGTCCTGTGATAGAGTTCACGCAGTTTACAGGCATAACATTTGGCAAAGCGAAAGGTCGTCTGGAGGTTATCGTGTCGGGCCGGGTAAGTGGCTGACCGCTTGGGAAGGGTGGGAGGATGGAGCGACTCTCACAGAGGAAGTCTGCTGTGCTAGTAGGAGACCAGCACAGAATGAGATGAGGCAGGAATAAGACGGCAGCACAACGTGCGCCGTGTAAAAGGCGTCCAGTGTCCTCAATGACAATTTTAAAACTGTCACCACAAGTATGTTTCAAATAATACCTTCTTTAACTTCCATGTTGCACAAGGTAGTACTGCACTGAAAGCAACAAGAAAAACACGACTGAATTCCAGATTGTTCCCATGCCAAAGACGAAAACCAACGTTCTTCTTTATATGTCTGACAACGTGAAATGTAGAGTAAGATGAGAAAAAAGTAATTATTCACATGAGTCAGGACTGCATTGGTATTGGCTCAAATGTAGTCTTGCAAAAGCTTCATACAAAAGAGATGGCATAAAATAAAAAAATATATATATAGAAGAAATTAGGTACATTTCTAAGCAGATATCCAAATTTACATAAAGTGGCAATAAAATATTTCAAGGTAGGTGAGGTTATAAATTCATAAGACTTGCATCTTCCTCGCTAAAATTTAACTGATGTCGCAATAGTTTTGCTGTCACAGAAGGTGTGGGTCTACTTTTGTGCGTCAGTGTCTCTTAGTCTGCAAGGATGAATAAAAGGGGTTGGGAATAATCCATCACTAGTTGATAGTCCTCACAAAAAAAGAAGCCCTTTTGCTAAAAGGAAGGCCCTTGTGCGGACAAAGACCACCATACTTGGGACTTCATAGGACCCAGCTGAAAAGGTGTTGCCCAGAGTAACCTCATTCACATTAACAGGCATGCTGGCCAAAGCCAGTCATTACTGCTGACTTGGACCAGCCGGGCCACACATAGACCAGCCTAAAGCCTCAAAGGCCATTCACTTCTCATCAGCCCACAGGCAAACGGCCTGAACTCTGCCACTGAGGAGCATCAGGAATTGTTACTGACCTATCCGGGTGTCTGTCTGAGAGACATGCATCTTAGAGAATTCAATATGTGTAGGTTTCATGGGAATATACATATATGTCATGTTTAAATAGTTAAATTAGGTATGTATATAGAAGGACAGATGGGTAGACTTCTCTGCCATCCCTTCACGTCTCTGGTGCACACTGACCCGTGTTCACCATTTCAAAGAACCAATGACAAGAATATGATACTGGAGTGTTGGACTCAAGGTCTGAGACCTGAACTCATTCTTAAAAGTCAACACAAGAATCCACCCATTTTCAAAATCTTAGAGCTTTAACTTTACAGGAAAATGTCTGAATTCAAACAGCATCTAAATTTTATAAATTGTAAATCTTTTATTAGATCAAACACAATGATTTACTTACAATCTAATCTAACCCAAATGTATTTTCAAGATTAGCTTTTGTTCTTGTCTTCATATTTCTGTATTCTCCTTGGTTCTTGGACACATAAAAACACTCAACTGACTGGATTATAGTTCTGTTCTTTTATAGTTCTGAACAAAATGTTTTCCACCTTTTATTTCCTAATTTTCTTCCAGTTTTCAGAAAGTTGTTTTCTATTTACTTTATTTCTATTCTTGTTTTCTGTCTATTGCCTTCTTGTCTTGCACAACCAAACACTTCAACTATTTTTTAATTGAACCTGGTTTTATTTTTCCATTGCAACTGAAGTCATCTTTTTTTTTTTTTTTTTTTTTTTTTTTAGGTAAAATTAAGATGCAAAATAATGCCTTATGTAGATTTTTCATAAACCAGATGAAATAAACTTTAATTTTAAAAATACCTTAAATAAGCACATTTAAGCAAAAACATGATGGTGATCCTTAAATTAACCAAAGACAGTTTTTTACATTGATTTTTATTTGACCTTCAAAAATTCAATAGGTAATTTTTTAATGACTTTTTGAACAGAGGTTTAGATTGAATTGTCAAGATACAAACATCATAACTTTGTGTCCTTTTCAGTTAATGCCAAAAAATATTTAAAAATTGTATTTGGTTAAACAAAAAAATTGCAAAATAATAATACCAAATAACTAAAAAGCATAGTCGAATTCAAAAAGCATAAGGTTCCAGGTTTTGTGATAAACTTGAGGTGTATTTGGTAATTACATCAGAATACCAGAAAACATGGCAAAACGCTGATGAGTCTGTGTTTAGTTTCCAAGAACAGACTAGAGTCAGTTACAGAAGAAAAAAAAAAGATATTAAATACTGAAACTTTCAGTCACTAATCTGTTTCTATCCTGGTTAAGAACCAGTGTTGAATCTCTGTTACAGCAAATGGTCTGAAAAGGTGTTGCCAAAGAAATGGGAACCAGGTGCAGTGCAGGACAAGTTGACAGAGCGATCTTTGAGGCAGGCGCTGAGGGTTCACTTCCTGAACTTGAGAATTTTGCAGTATGTGTAAATATGTGCAAATGTTGAATGCGGAGGTACTTTTGAGTCAAATATAGTATTAATGCAAGCATGTGTGCGTGTACGTTTGTGTATGCAAGCATAGAAAACATGAGAAACCTTTCAAAATGAGATTCAACATTTTAACATTGCAAAGTAACATTTGAAAAGGAATTTTAAAAATTAGCATTACAAGAAAAATAAATGGCACATTATGATGCAAATGTATGTGATTATGGAGGAAATGTGCAAACAGAAAAAAAAAACCAGCATTGTAAAGCAAAAATAAACCAATACGCGCTAAACTTTTCCTGTAAAAGTCAAGCACTAGTTTTGTATTCTGTACACAAATAGCAAAGAGCATTCAAAGTCACTGTGTAAATATATTTCTCTCTCTCCACCACATTTACCCTCCCTCCACTCTCCACCACCTCCACCTCTGTGTTGCTCTCCAGTACAATCCCTGTGGGCAGGTGGTTGTGTAAATTTAGCCACAGCTAGGTGAGGTGCTTCCTGGGCAGACTGTTGGCAAAGCCACCTTTAGGGTGTTCAACATGTCAGAGGGAATGAGACATCACCTCGGCTGCCCTGTCAAAAAATTCACCACCTTCCATTTCCTGCATAACCCCTAGGTCCTCGGAGCAATCGGGGGTGATGGGGGAATTCTTGTTTTGTGTTTTCTAATTTAGCCTGAAACACACCAGCCATTACTTAACCCAGAGCGCTGGCTGAGTGTTAATTGTGAAGCATTACGAAAGCTATTAAAACAGTGAGCCAGGGCCTGGGGAGAATGCACGCTAATGTCAAAAATCAGAGAGCCAGCACTAAATGCATAGTGTACCTTGATTGTGACCCCTTTCAGAGGTAAAACAGTGGAGAATGCTTAAATAAACAGGAATCACACAAACATGGTAATAATTCACCTTTGAATAGTACAAGCCTATTGTGAATAGCAAAGAGGTATCCCATAACAATAAGTTTTCATTTGCAAATGTGGGAAAAAATGAATAGAAAAAGTCTAAGCATTCAATCTACTTACAAATGTATAAAAATCAAGAATCAGCAAGAATATTTATGATTTTCACAGTCCGTGTGTTTTAAAATGGCTTCTATATCACCAATGTTGGGTGAGACATAGTAAACTGATTTGATGCACAGAAAAGTTTTTGTAATTTTAGTATAAAGACTGTAGATTCTGAATTAGAGATATTTTTTTATTAAAAATCTCCTAGAGGTGGCAAAAGTTTATTTTTTTAAAACAATATTAATTGAAGAAATTATAAAAAAGTAATCCCTAGTCACTGCTTTATTTAGTTGCAAAGATTTGGCAAATATTTGTATTTGTAATGCAATTTGCAACACATTTCCAATGTGTAGAGCAAATTAAAAATGCAATATATTAAATAAACTGATGGTTAAATGAAGGAGAAAAACTAAAATGTATGACAGCTTTTTTCTATATTTAGTACTTAACTGTAAAGTGGAGGAGTAAAACAAAGTGTATGAACAGAGATGGATACAGAACATTGATGATATGTACAGAACAAAACTAGAAAGCAGTTCAAATGTTACCATCAGCTTCTTCCTTCAAGTTGGGCATTTTGCTGGGAAATGGGCGGCCTGCCAGATTGGGGCCAAGTCAGAGTTGTCAGGGGATTACAGTTCTGCCTTGCTCACTGCAGGGGGTTCGGAGTGGGCCTCAATTACCCTGCAGCGGCGTGTTTGATTTGGCCCGGCACATTTGGGGACAGACCAAAAGCTGAATAATGCACCATTAGCAACTCCAAATCCTGGCCCAAAATGAGTCCACTTATGCATCACATACAGTAATTGTGTGTCTATCAAAGGCTGGCAGGTCCACACCAATTACCCCTGATAATAACAACAAGACAATGTACGCGTCATATTATCTACAGAACACCTGTAGGCAACCACACACATGCAAGTCTTCCTGTTTAAAACTTTTAAGCTTCATTCAAAGTCTGGCATAAAGAAGTGGCTACTGAGTGTTCAAAGAACCAAAATGACACAGTCAGAAAATATGAGAAATTAAGAAGTGAGGGAGAAAGAGCACGTGGAGAGACAGAGACGCGGAGTTCCCCCTTCTTTGGCTACAGCAGAGCTGTGCAATTGAATTTCACAGGGTATAAGGCAGCAAATGGCATGTGAAGGCTGAGGCATCAGACGGTTCCTGCCACACACACACGCAGACGGATAAGGGAGGTGTAAGTGACATCATTAGGTAACACTGCAGGATATCGGGGGCAGTCTAGGGCTGGCAGGAGGCTATGGGAACCAAAGGTCCTCCTTGAGCTCCTTTGAACAGCCACTGGGTCTGATATACATGCACTCACAAACACGCAGGGAGAATCACTTCTGCAAACACTGGCTGCAAGACAAACAAGGACTCGAGGTGGAGACAAGAAAACGACTGAGCACTGTTTTCACTCCCCGCCCACAAACACAAGCACATCAGCACACGCAGACGTGCACGCATGTACACAGCACTTCAAACCGCAGACGCCTCATTGAGGTATCGGCCCCAGCGATTGTGTTTGTCCACCTGAGTATGAAAGAGCCATTCTGGCTGGCATTGAGGAGGCAGTAGTGTGGTACCTCTCAAGCCGGAGCCCAGCAAGGCTACGTCTGTCTCAGGCCTCTCAGGGAAGGGAGCAGCCAAGTGTGGATGCACCTCATTACCTCACTCATCCACACACCAATTACCCCTAAATAAATACACCCAGCCCACAGGCAGCAACAATGACATCTAGCCTGAAAGAGAAGAAAGGATGCTGTTCAGAAAGCATTTGCACGCACAGAAAAGTGCTGCTGGATAACGATGAAGAAAAGAAGTAGAGAGAAAGGAAGCAAAAGGAAGAACATGCAGGGGGGGCTCTGAGTCTTTTGAAGAGCTCAAAGATGAAAAGGAGAAGGAGAAAGAATGAAACAAACACAGAGCAAGCAGAGTGAAGTGATTCAGAAAATGATAATTTCTTGCTAAATTTCACCCAACACATCCGCAAATTATTGTTGTGGTGGGGGAGGAGCAAAGTTGAATTGTTTTAATGCACGCAGCCATGAGATAGCTCTGCTGCAGACTAAAGTGGTGATCGCTCTTAGAGCATATTTACACATATTTACATGCAAGACAAACCGCTTGGGGTAATGGAAAGTGTGATTTGTCCGAATAACCCAGGTTAAAAAGAATGCAAATTCTTTCGGCCTCCTAAACGAAGGCTATTTAGGAGGCCATGGCAGGTGCTCTGAAACAAAAATACAAACAGTTGCACACCAAATAAGAAAACTTTATGTTGAAAAAATGGGGAGCAATTTCTAGTGCCAGAGTGCAAAGATGATGTTTCTGTAAAGGTTTGTGGCAGAGAAAGGAAGACAGATGTGTTTTCTAGGAAGGGAGGTACAAATGAGGAGAGGAAGCCAAGAGATCCTTCATAGCCCCTACACCTCCCTCCATGTGGGTTCCTTCTGCATGAGTGACTCAGTCATACCTGGGGGACAAAATGGTCTCTCTCTCTCTCTTTCTCTTTTTCTGCTTGTCTCCATCTCTGCCCCAGTTCTACCCTTCCTCTCCCCTATCAGTGCTGTGACTTTTGTAAGCCAAGCCTGGTTTTTATGTCTGCCGCCATGTGGAAAATAATCCAGAGACAAGACTTTAAGATGCTCTCTATACAAAAAATATACAAAATATACAATAAAAAACAAAAAAAACTAGCTGCCACAAAGTCGAGCTTGTTCGCTGTATTTACTGGACTCCACCATAGCTGCACTTCCTGGGTGCCTTCCTTTCCCAGGAGATATCTGGGTTTTCCTGTAAGAGCTGTTACCAATGGACCTGACTGCTTAATAAGCATAAGAGGATGGAAGAATGGATGGATAGATGAATGGATGGATGCAGGGGTATCTGGTAAAGATATGAAAAACTTCTTCATAAAACACCTGAGAAGTCGGGTGATGGGTGGGACTGTATAAATCTGGTGTGGTGTGATGGGTGCGTGTCTCAATATGCACTTCCTGATAGGCTGATTTCCCTTCAGCAGAATGCCAGAGCACATCCTCAACTTGAACATAACCCACATGACCAAAGTAGGGCTGGTTTACCAGACCAGAGGCAGATTCCTGATTAACTGAAACAACGGCTGGGAACGTGTCAGTTTTCCACCCTGTTGATTCGATGTGATGAACAGAACTTGATGGATTGAATGGAAGTGAAGGGAGCAGGTTTATTAGGATTCCTTCCTTTTGGAAGTCTAATTGATAGAGAACTCTGCACAGGTCGGGTGCCACAGGTGGGTGGAGTAGCACTGACATGCCGTGGCAGCATAGTCAGGATTCCTCAGCCCTTCACTGGAAGCAAACTGCATGGGAAACTTAGGTTCTGTCACACACAACAAAACAGGTAACGCCTGTGAAGACTTTCTACTAATTACTTTGTCTTTTGTATATATATATTTTTTTTCCTGTTCCTGGTATTCACACAACAAAGGTCCTGTATTTTTCAGTTTGCTTAACCATACAACACCACACACTAAACCACGCTACAATTATTTTCTATGAAGATTTTGAATTCTGCTATTGTTTGTGTACAGTAATATGTGATAATTTTTTTTTGTTGCTAATTTTCAAGTGATTTCCTCATTAAAACTCAAAGATAAAGCTTGCGTGACTTGCTAGATTTCACACACTTTGAGGAATGCAATAATACATCCACTAATACTTCCCTATCTGTACCCATGGAAAACATACCGTAATCGTACATAAGGCATCATCTAGCTTTTGTTTGAAATTGTTAAAACATGCTAAGTGTGCAGGATTTACAACTCCAGGTAATATCCTCCTAGAACTGTATGGGAAGAAATCATGGAAACTCTCCAACTCCTGTGCTTTAAAAAGTAATCAGACAAACCTTTGTGGAGGTGCTGGAAACAGAAACATGTTTTTGTCTATTGTGTTGCTCTGCACTGGTCAAACCATATCTTTTTTTTTTTTTTTTCTGTACAACTTATGAAATTCATCTCCTGTTCCAGTAACAACTTTGGTGTCAGTCCTAGAAAAAGTTAATGTACATTTGCTAATTCTAAAAATCTTCAAAAATATACAATAAATGATATATTTAAGATAAGATTTAAACTGAAAACTTCACATTTTTCTCAAGATTGGATAAGCATGCATCCAATTACATTCTTTTTAAAAATAAAAAGCCTCTAAGCTAGAAATAAACATAAAACCTTAAATGTTGTGAATTTTTAGATTTAGAGGAAGAGTGAAGTTTAATAATGGATACACGATTTTCTGCTTGGCCACTGTACAATTGTAAAGGCAGATAGTAAATTGTCAATCATCATAAAAAACAGAATTTAACCCAATACAAAATTTTAAATTTAATTAACAACTTGCATTCATCCAAGAATTTTGCAAGACTGGAAAGTCTTAAACAAAATAAGAAAGAATTTTTGATTTCTTAAAATTTTTTATGCAAAAATCAATGCATAAAAAAGTTTAATTTACATCCTTGCGTGTGACAGATATAATAGTTTGCCTTTTGTTTTTGAACATTTAGAAGAATGGG
This sequence comes from Gambusia affinis, assembly GCF_019740435.1. Classification (NCBI taxonomy): domain Eukaryota; kingdom Metazoa; phylum Chordata; class Actinopteri; order Cyprinodontiformes; family Poeciliidae; genus Gambusia; species Gambusia affinis. The sequence continues at coordinate 13,312,573 of NC_057869.1, read as the reverse complement.
CTATTCAGATTATTGTTCTAAGAGCGTAGTTAGATTCTAAAAAGCTAAATGTCAACCCAGATATACATCAAACAGCCTAGATATTTTTATATACAAATAAAAATGTTTTAGATTTATGTTTGAGTGGAAAAGCCCAAGTTTATAGCTTTTACATAGAAAGCATACAAACAGAAATGCAACTTGCAAATGTTGCAATGGTTAATTTATTCACTGAATACATTGTTCTCTACAATTATTGGCAACCCCTGATCAAGATTTGTACAAACCCAAAAATATATTGTTGCTAGAAAGTTAATGATGCCTCCCCTTTCATGCAGGTTTTACAACGGTTAACTTTAGAGGTTTTTTTAGTTACCAACAATCAGTGAGACAAAGATAAACCTGGGTCCTTGTCGAATTTTATTTGTCATAATTCTAGATGATTTAAATGTATAAATCTTTGCTCGGGTTGGAGACATGGACACGTTTGGGCAGATGGATTCTTTCCTACATTTCTTGACTCATATAAATTTTGACATATGTTACCTGAATTGTATAATTAGAAAATTACAATGCTTATTACAAAACTTGCTTCGGTGAGAGGACAATATACAAAGGCGGCAAAAGTTTTAAACCATCAGTTTTTAAATGTTTTGCTTCCCAGAAGCCAGACTGGTTAATTTCATTAACATTCCACAGGTCTATCAAACATTTTTGACTGCTCTATTTAAACACATTTTTGAATATTTTGAACAGTGTTGCGTATTAAAATAACATCACATAATAGCACAATCTTCAATAAGCAACACTATGAATTACATATTTCATTTTATACTAGCTGCATCCATTGGCGAACACACTTACTTCATCGGCCAAATCCCTAAATTAACACCTTTTTCAGTAAGAAGGCTCAATTTGGAACACATCACACCAACACCACAGCTGGCATTCAAGGGTAAAATTAATTACTTCAGATACATGTGCTTCCTCTCAAAGTGGCAGACTTATTTGCATTGAGGAACATTCAGCAGAAGTAATCGATGCACAGACAAAATACGGCCACCAAAATGACCCCGGCCCCATCTCAAAGTCTCCTCCCCATCCCCAAAGCCCTGACGGCTCAGCCATGCGTGCAGGAACAAACACAGGTAGCGCGAGCAAGTCTGACTGCAACAAAACACAAAAACATGAATGGGAAGCACTACAATGACGGGCTGGAAGCAGGACAATGGGCCCGGCATTAAACAAACGGCAAATCCCACGACAGGCTGCGGGAGTATGATACAGATTACAGGCACCTAGTCCCCGATGGGGAGCAAGGGAGAGCAAGAAAAAAGGAAACAATATTGCAATCTGACAGCTGACGTCTTCATATAAATGTATGAATTTACATTCCAATTAGAGGAAATTTACATCTTAATCACAGCGAGCAGTGTGTTGGTCCCCCGGTTAGTGTGCTGCTACGGTAATGAGGTGGGATGCCGCTGTGCTCTCTCATCCAGACAGCGATCTGTCAGCAGACGACACCTCCCTGTTATGAGGAAGCTGTACTCTTAAATGCAAGCGCCACCGCAATACGGTAATATTCATTGAAATCTGTCTTAAATACCAACAAGGTGTGGGACGCCACCCGAGGATAACGTGCCAAATATGGAGTTTGAAAAACATCAAACATATCTTAAATACAGCGCACTGAACCAGGAGTGTCTTTAACTGTCACTCAAGTGACAAGCTTTCAGTATTCTACGGTATTACATTTCTCATTTCCATACTAATAATAGGTATATTATCTTTAATGGCTTGACTTTGTTTTATGGCATTTGAAATGGATCATGAAGGAGTGTGCAGAATAACTTAAACATATCATGTAACAAGATCAGATGCTGCTAGCAAAGACAATCTGAATGTGTGATGTAGTGCAGTCAAACACCTTAGATTTGACTTGCCACCTAATTTGAATGTTTTTTTTTTTTCTAGGTACCTCTAAGTGTCCGTAGCAGACCTTTAGATGTAGCCAAAATAACTTGTGAAATAACATGTTGATGGCTTAGAGCCAGGATTGATTACATGGTAAGATTTGATCGCACTACATGTTTTTATTTGCTATTATTTGTTATTATCACACACTTTGCTATATTTGTCTACTTTTGTGTAAAGTTCCTGCAAGATTTTATTTTGTTTTTCATTCACACTATAAACTTGTGCTCAGGATCACTTTGTAATATTCTTTTACAGTGTCAAATGAAACCCATGGAAGACAGAGCTCCTGTTGGAACTTAAGCAGACTATTTCTCCAGCCGAGAAAGAAAATTAAGTGACTTAGCAGCCTGAACAAAAATGCAATTTTTTTTTTTTTTGCATTACATTAGCCTGATTTCAGACTAAAGTAATTAATTCTTACCAGTTTGCCTCCCTGCTCAAAGATGACTGAAATACATCAAAAGCTCTTCTTCTTATCTTAGTAACAACAAACAGCTAAATAGCTACTTAAAATAAGTTATTCTTCAGACTGATCCTGAAGCAATGTGACTGGCCAATATTGGATTGGTTGTGAAATCTATTGGTTTCTGAAACAGCATTTGATGAAGCTTAATAATTCTACAGTGAGATGAGTGGATTGAGCATGTGACAGTATCAACAATGCAGTTTTCAACAACATAAATCCTAAAGCCCAACTCTAAAAGGAAGAACTCAATGACTCAATACAGCGTGCGTGAACTTGTGGGGGAAACAAGAAAGTAGGCCTGCAGGAACGGTTGAAAACAAAGAGTAAAACCTGCTGTAAGAAGTTCTCAGTAAAGGTCTTAAAGTCTGTTTGCTGACACTTGTTGTGGTTTTTTACTCAATTAGCAGACAAGAGAGGCTGGTTTGAGGTTTTGAAATCAAAACCATAAAAACAAGCCTAAGGCCGGGAAAAATAATCTTTTTTAAACACGCTCAAGAAAAAGAAAGAAAGAAAAAAAATCTTGTATACTGACTGTAATTGAAACAAGCCACAAAGAGAGCCCTTTAAATTTTAACGTTAGTTTTCAAACTTGCTTGAAATAACTTCAATTGAGTGAAATCAGTTACTCAAATGGAAGTGCTGATTGCTGACAATGCAATCAGGAAGAGCAGATTAGCTGAAAACCAAACAGAAGAGCGCATAAATCATTTTAACACAGTCCTTCGCCATCTTCATGCTTCACTTTAATACAGAGATATGTGAACAAAAAAATTGGAGGGAAATGAGGCATGGCTTCTTTATCAGCTACCTCAAAGCCAATCAGACCCCTCTTGCCAGAGACACCGCACTAATGGCCGATATCTACGGGAGCAGCCTATTACTGGATACTGCCTGTAATTAAGACAAGTCAGATTACACCACGGCAAAGCATCTTCTCTGATATGTAGGCAGCCATTAAGTCCTGAAGAGGTAAAACATTTGAATGCTGCAGTGAGAAAAAAAAAAAAAAAAACATTTCATGTGCAGGGTAATCAGAGAATGTGTCCCCAAACATTCCATGGGGTCATTTGCAGGGCGGGGCTCAGATTCCACTGTCGGCCGCAGGGTTTTTCAGAAAGGATGTCAGAAAGCTAAACATAGTCCCTCTGGCCCTCGTCTTGCATATTCCGACATTTCAGATTAATTCCCAAAGCATCTACTTTACACTTCCATATGAACATCCAAACAGGCTGCTCGCCTTTTTGTTTGAGCACAGCACAGGGTGTGTGTGCAGCTCTAATGTTCACCACGATTACAAGTTCTTAAAACAGGGAGCAGCCAATAAGTTGCCAGGGTGAATTTGCGTCTGCAAGCAAATGAGGTAGAAGTAGAGGAGCACATTTCAGTTGAGTTCCTGAATGTTGAAAGAGCAGTGCTTCTAAAAAGATGAATGTAATTAAAAAGAGGAATGGAGGGAAGAAAGCAACAGTGAGTGAAAGAAAAACAGAGGTGAGAGTTGAGATGGGACCATGCTCACAAAGTAATGTTTGTGAGACTCACTGCTACACATTTTATTTTGAAATACTTGGTATAAATACATATTTCTTGCTTCCTATTGTAAAGTACAATACATCTAATGTGGTTATTTGCATTAAGCTGAGTGTATAGGTCTCTGCAGAACTTCAATAGAGCCACGTAAAAGACAAGTAGTGACTGCTGGACCTTAGGGGAAAAAATTATTATAATAAACGATTTCATGAACAGTGAGAAGAAAAACCAACATCTCTTAGTCTTTTCTTTCAACCGACTAAAAAATAATGTACTATACAAAATTCTGCCACTTTGTATCTCAAATATTTTCATTCTATTTTAGAAATAAATAATACATCAAATACAGATGGAACACTGATTAAGTTTGTGTAATAGCTACTTTATTTAAAGTACACAAACAAAATCGATCTCCAACACCCATCACTTGTATCCTTAGTAAATATGTCTAAAAAAACCCCTTTAAATTAACCAATAATTTACTGAAAAAAAATAAATCCTTCCTTCAATTTAGTTTGATTTATTCAGTGGCAAAATATTATTAGAAACAGAAAAAATCCATACATGTGTTGTACAATAATAGCTTGTCTAGATTTGGTTATGAATAACTATAAATACTTGCTTAGGGCAATTGTTGATCAAATTAGTAACTTAGAATAAAACTAGTCGAGACACTACTCGATTATCAAGAAAATAGCTAAATAGTTCATTCTCAAATATTGTTTATGAAGGCATATCTGATACATGCTTCAGTTTTAAAATAATAGAAGACGACTTACATCCAGCATTGCCGTTATTTGAAGAGCAAAATGCTATACATGTGTAAGATGAACAGAAAAAATCCAGCGTTTTTCTGTTTAAACAAAAAATATTGTTTACAAGCATCAGCGGATCACTGCGACTGACAACACCAGCATGAACTGGCTGTGTTTGTAGAACCTCCGTATTCATGTAACATAGCGGCATGAAAGAGAAAGAAAATGCCAATTAAAAAGATAAGCTGAACCTTACTAGACATTTGGTGTTAAAACCTCATTTTCCCTGAAATGAGACTTCAACAGTCCAAAAGCTATAATTTGCTTTAGCTGCAGCATGAATGGCCTGCTTTGTTTGGATTACTTGTAAGTTCTAAGGCATCAAGTAAATGTATGATAATACTTTCTGTTTCAAAATGGCGATAAAGAAAAAGCAAAAGTATTTCTTTCTAACACACAGTAAGGGAAGTGAAAAAGAAATTTCCAAAGATAAGGGTGGATTTTTGTGATTTCCAAGTCCCCATAACAACCAGAGGGTATTGACTAGTGGTCTGAAATGGATATGAGAAAAAAGCTTCTTCTACAAATACAGAGCTGTAGTTCGGTACACACTACTGAGACTTTAACCGGCACTGCAAGCTTTGGTCAAATGGAACTGACTTTTTCAGCAGCAAATACGCTAGTAGGATCTGGAGTAAAGTACACTGTGATGTGGAAGAATATCTCATCTCTATCATTAAGTATGGTAGGTTTTTTCTATTGTCCAAAGGCCATGGGGCCCTCATTAAAGTCCCTGACATCATAAATCAATTGAAATACCAGCACATTTTAAATAAAATCTGAGGATTCTACCAAAAATACTGAGCTGGTCCCAGAGTTGGTTTTCATTGGGAAATAATCCAAAAACATTGCCAAATCAACACAGCAATGCTTCACCAAGCACAAAATGTTTCCTCCGTTCTCAGGCTTAAGCCTTTTAGAAAAGAAGTCAGCTGAAGGGGAGAACCTAAATATTTCAGTATGAAATTAGGCAACCTCATTAAAACACGAATCTATTTTGATGGTGTTTGCATGACTTTTCTAGAAGAGCCAGGAACCGTGAAAGCAGCTGCAGAAACAAAACTGCCAGTTATAAAACCACCATCGATGTGGGCTATGGGTTTAATTTGAGGATATCAATATCCTAAATGCAAGTACAGGAGCATACAAAAGCAGGCGCACTGATGCCCATTCACAGAGACCGATGAAGCAGGCATACATGACATCCCCATTCAAACAGTCTGTGTAAGTGAGCGTACATCATCAGGCTATCAGATCACTTCCCTCTCCAAACACGAAGCCTTTAATAGATGTGAAACTGCAGGCCCTGATTCTTTTCACACCAGTGGGTCACAACCCACACAGATAAACAGAAAGCAAATGGTGACAGTGCAAAAAAAAAAGACAATAAAATGAATTCAACAGAAAGAGTAAATGTATTTATAATGATGAAGAAGATATGCATTATATTTTGATTTTGTTTCATTCAGACAATCCCTTCAGAGTTAACAGAGACTACAGTCATCTGAATTAAAAATAAATAAATTAAATAAAATAAAACAGACTCATAAGAATCCTCAGACTAACATATGGAGTAACCTTTGTGGCCTTCCGGGACTTGGGGGCGGTTCGACAAATTTGCGGGGGGAGTCTAACGCTCCAAGGACAGTAGGCACGCTAGGGAGAGGTGAGCTGTCACCCCCCATTACGATCACCGCCAGACTTCAGAAAAGGGGGAAGGGGCAGAAGAGCTGGGAACAAAAAAATTCCAAATAAAAATAGAAAAATACTGGTTCCTGACTAACTGCCATGTAGATCCATCTCCAGGCCACAAAACCCTCTAAGATTGCCCCCTGGGAAACACTTGCATGCAACCCCTAGTCCCTGGTTAGAAGTAGGACATAAGTGTGAAGGGGTAGACGGAGGGTGTTGTGGCTTAACTTTGGGTGTGTGAGCATTATCTATGGATTTGGGCAACAAAGGGGGAATGGCACATGCTCTCCTCGATTCAGTATTAGCCAGAAAGCTGATATTTAAGTAGCAATTCAAAAGCAATTCAGACAAATCAATACTTAAGGCAGCTTTCTTTATTTAACCAGGTAAAACCCACTGAGATCCAGATCTCATTTGCAAAAAACACAGCCGCTGTTATTAAGGTTCTAATTGTCTTATTCCTGAGTTCTATGTTTTCAGGGTTCAGGTAGAGGTGTTTTTAGACAATAAATTATGAATTAAAAAAAACATACCATCATGATACTGTGAACCCAAAGACAAACAAAATATTGTAGTATATTATGTGATATGTTTCAGAGTGAAATAGAGTTCGCTGGCAGATAAGGAGCTTGCCTCAGATTTGACCTTTTGCTGGCTTTTGTGTAAGTCTGGTGAGCACTGCTTAGGCACATTCTGTTCAGCAGATCCCACCGCTAACACCCCTGTCACTCATCATCACTCATCATTGTTAGGGACAAAAGCAAAGTTTGGTTAAGCTACACAGTGAAGAATTCTCCCACCCTGGTCACCCCCACGGCCACTACCCTCTACCTTCACACATTTCCGTACGGACAGTGCAGACATGCATTATAAATCTTTGCCGCATAAACACAAACCGATGAGTCAGAGGTGCTTCTTGACTCAGACATGGGGTCGCAAACTTTGCATCACCTTGCCCTCTAACTTTTTTTTTTTGAAGTGCAAGCTTGGCCTGTGAATGGCCTTTTGGTTCATCAACTGTGTGTAATTAAAGCCTATTCAGAGCTCTATATGTGTCCTCGCTATCCTCCATCATCATCATCTGGCCGGGCCTTTCAATAGCCACCTGTGAACTGTGAAGGGAAGGGACACATGTACCGCAACCCCCATAAAATTCATGACCACCAAATCATTCAGTTGCTGGCTAACTTCCCTCAATGGCCAACTCCGCTTTAAACAACTGTGTGTTAACAGTTGGGTGAATCCTTAAATGCAGCTATGTAGACTGATGTCAGGTTTCAATAGCCCATGAAACAAGTGTCTTTACGTTGTGAGAGGAATGAAAGAGACAATCTGCATTCCTTCCTGGGAGAAAGGAGGAATGAAAAGTATTTGCAGAAGATGGATAGATGATGGATAGATGATCCAACAATCACATCCAATGAATATAAAAAGGAGCAGGGAATAAAGCATGGAAATAAAAAATAATAACACTGCACCTTTTGATTTTTATGCAATACTTATCCAAAACAGGAAAATACCTAAATCAATACTTGTGAAGGAACCCTATTTGAAGATGTTGATGTTTAAATGTTAATATTTACAGAGAGATGAATGAGAAGCTATCTTTCTGCTTTTACGATTCTCACGTTTTAGAGAGTCCAGTCAAAGACAGACTGCAGTGACTCTATTCAGGAACACTGCTCTGTGAAGCATACAGATGAAAGATGGAGCAATGTTGTTGAGTCTTTGAACAAGCAGCTGAGGTAATGCAGTCAAATCACTGAGTATGCAAGAGAGGGCTGAATGTCACAAAGAGAATCTGAGAAAAAATATATGGTATATAATTTTCCCTCAATAAAACAAGCAATTATCTAAAGATTATTTTTGCAATGGGAATCTAAACCTCAGGTAAACTAACTAAATCTTTGTAGCCGAAATGAACATTTATATTCACAACAATAATACAACACATTGGAACAATGAAAAACAAGACAAAAAATACAAACACATACTCCTCTTCCTGACCCCCCCTTAGGACACTGAGCAGAGAGAGTGTGGGAAAGTTATTTTTAGGAACCATGCAGAGAGCCTTCCTGAGTTGGATGCTCCTGTTCGGGATCAACATTCCACCTTTGAAGCGCTCCGACCGCGGAGCTGTTTGTGCCGAGGATGGCAATTTTTACTTTTGTTGTGAGTCAACAGCAATGACAAAATTGTTACACTGTTGACATTTATTGCAGATAAGAGTTGAACATTTAAAATTTTGAAGAATCGATAAAACGTCAAACACAACAAAACATATTTGAACAAAATGTTCTTTAAAATTTAGAACTGTGGTGATTTTTTAAGCCACTATTTCACAGGGTTTTTCACAGTCGCTTGCTGGAATTTTTGCCCATTCCTCCTAACATAGCTTACATGGAGTCAGGTGTGTAGGTGCACATCTTTTAGCTCTGCTAATAGTTTTTTAATGCACTAAAATTATGGCCTCCCTAAATGGAGTCCAATAAAGTTTATACTCCAATGATAATGACGTATATTATTGGAGTACATTATATTCACATTTAAAAATATGAATATAAAACATTCAGGAATCTGGAAATTGCACCCATGGATGAAGCCAGGTTGTGAACGTCCACGAGTCTCTGATTTCCCCATGATGTCACACAGTGACTACAGTGTTTGATGTGTGCTGTAACATCCACATGCGTGAATCATCACCCAGGCTTCTGCAAATTGTTTAAAGGCACAGTTATATAAACCAATATAAACTTTTGACTCTACAGAAAGTAGAGTCAAAAGTCAAATGACTTTCTCTTACAAGTTGAATCTTCTGGTACTCCTGACTGCAGAAAAAACAAGACATGCTTAAAGTGGTTCTGTCTTTGTATACTGTGTATGTAAATATCTGTTTTCAATTGTATATCTCAACCTCTAAGCAAAAGAAGTTCTGCCCAAGGTTTACAGTGTCACTCACAGTTTGTAACACATGAACAGAGACTGCATAAACCCAAGGCAAAATTATACACAACTTTTACAAAAATCTAGTAAATATCAAGAGAAATACATCTGAGGCACAATTTATAAGTACCAGGGGACCTATGGTTCTCCAGTCACTATCAATATGCTAATAGACGCCTTCTCTGAGCAGAATTACACGTACCCTTTAGTGCCACAAGACCCCACAGATGTAGGATGGCTTGCACGTTATTGCCTCTTTTCTTTTCCCTAATGGGAGCTGAAGACAACTGGGGCTACTTTAATCAGGTCTGAGTCCAATGTGGCCAGTCTAGTCTGATGGGAGCTGAGTGGTGCATGGGCTGCGTTAAGGGTTCACTGCTCACTGATGAAACAGTTTCACTTTCAGGGTGAGTTCAGGCAAACCACGCTGTTACACAGTCTGGCAGGAGGAGCAAATATGCCCTGTTTTGTTTAGCTTTAAGACTGTCTGCTTGAAACAAACATTTGGGCGTTTTGTTCATATAGCGCGGACGGCAGTGCATTTGGTTGCCACAAACATTCTTTTGCCCAACTTTGACTCAACTACCACAAACAAAGCCACACTGCTTCTCCATCCAGAATATTAGTAAGTAAATGGACATTCTTAAAACTGTGGTCAATGTTTACATTGATTTTTAAAAACTGGCGTCGTTATTTGGTGAACATTAACTTGAACCAGCCAACCCTGAGCTTAAATTAGTGACTTGTGCCATTATGGAAGGTTATGGTTGCATTTTCTGTTCTGGATATCTTAGACTGTATCTGCTTTAGGACAATTCAGAAGAATTAAAAACATGCATTTCTGCTTTTGACCTGAATCACTTAAGGATCTTGCAAGTACCCCAGCAGATGCAGACATCACCCAACATGTTCAGGAGTCAGCACCAAAGCATGCACGCTCGTCTTAAAAAATACACATGCACATTTCCAGAGTAGATAAAATGCCTGTTCAATAATGGATGCAAACCTGATATATGTAGAGAATTGTTTAGCTGAAAAGTTTGATAGAGTCCCATGGACTGGCCTGAACAGAACCCTCTCTCACTCTCTTTTGCCATGCACACACAAACCATATGCACACCTGAACACAAACTGCAACCGAGGTTGCTGTGCACCCAGGGAGGAAGCATGAATTATTTAATTAGAATATTATGCCAAAAGGTCCATTCCCAACTGATTGTGACTTTATTGGCAAAGTACAAATCAAAGTAAGGTTTTGTAAAAGGCTAAATGACTTCCTCAATTCAGGACAGTCAAACAAAGGCATAATCTTAAATGTATTTCATTTCCCAGAAAATAGTTGCCATTATCTCTAAATGAATTCAAATAGTCAGCAACTTTCTTCAAATGAGTTCTTTTCAGCATTCGCCTCTCCCTGATCTTCTGTGCCAAACATTATTGGATGCAGAGAGAAAGAGAGAGAAACAGGCATGTAAAGCAAACAAACATTAAAACAAATGCAAAAAAACAAGCCCTTAGGAGTCTGTCCCTGTCTGACTCGTTCTGCATTTTGCAACTCCTCCTTCCTCCCCTTTTCATTTCTCTCTCAATAAGACGGTTTGGTGCCTCTGAGGAGAAGCCCTCATTTTAATTAGACCTGACCTGAGAATCACTTAACTGCTCCTCTCCGCTTATTCCACCCCCTCCCTCCTCTCCAAGCCTCTCGCTCTGTTCCTCACATAGGTCCATTAACACCCTTCCCTTGGCACCCACAGGCTTCAACAGGGGGCAGACACAGGCGTTGTCTTAAAGACGTTTTGAGGACATGCCAAGAAACATTAAACTACTCTATACACCTCCTTCGGACTCTTTCAGTTAGTTTCCTCTTTCTCTTGAGTCCTCTTCTCTTCAGCATCTCCATCTGTATTTGTGTTTCATATTTGTTTCACCTTTACTCACATTGGTACAAAACTACTCAACTATTAGACTCATGTAGAAGTGAGAGGAACAACTTGAGATGTTTGTAGGAGTGAAAATCTGGTTGTTGGATCTGAAACACCAACATGTTCTTGGTTACAGGTGCCTTTTCTTTAAAATCACACTTCCAGACACATTAGAATGAGCCTGTTTAAGAACCATTTATAGGTGATCACCCAGACCAAAGATACTGCATTGAAATGCTCAGCCATTGTTTTGTTTCAAAGATTCAGCTTAATGTACCAAATCCTCAAATTTAAGAGTATATTAAAACTTCAATACCTAACTCTGCACATTTAGCCTTAACATTGGATCGAATGCTTACATTTGTTCACAATCGTTCCAGATAATCTTCAGAGTAAACATTACACCAATAGAATCCAGTTCAATATAAAGTTCAACTACTAGAGCAAAATTCAGATGACACATTTTGCTGCATGCATATTTTGCACATGACTGAAGATCATGTTTGATGTAGTTTTCAAATAAACTTTTGTAAAGCAAGCATTAGTACACCATTAGGGTATAGACTTGTCATCAGTATCGGTAAGGTTGCCCCTCCCCATTTGTTGCTGCACACTGTTAGTCAGCTAAATACTAATGGAGAGCCAGACATCACTGCAGATGACACATCTGAATATCATTTATATAAAGGTAGCACCTTTTTATGAGACAATCTGAGAGAAGCATGTTTATTAAACATCCAACGGTACACAATTAAAAAACGGTAGGCTGATTAATCAAGCCAATTAACCACACAAATTAACCAGCAAATATCATCTTGCTATAACTGTGTAGTTTTATTTAAGGTAGAATGCCAAAATAGGGAGAATAATCTGTGAAAGAAGAATTTAAACATGTCTACTATATGACTACACTTGGTGTTTATTTAATGTTACTGCTCGTGCATGTTACGTATCGAAATACAAATGACTAAGTATATTAGTTTCTCAGCTGATATTGGGTTAAAATTTAAGACTGTGATATAAGTATTTATTGCATTTTGTATTTAAAGTTAAGATTAATGTACATAAAAATCTCAAGGCTCAAGTCCATACCCTATTTCTGTCTTATGCAGAATTTCCCTTAGTATATTACAACCCTGGCGGGCCACCAGGCTTTACTTGTGCCCCCACCAGGCTAGCATTACTTATTTATTTAAGTTTTTTTTATTTTTTATGTTTGCATTTTTTAAGACTTTATAGTTGGTGTTCAGGTATTAATTTTCCAATATTTCAATAACACATAGTTATCAAGTGATATTTCAAATTTTCTGTCAAATTTAAACATTTTTTAACTCAAAAACATGACGGGCCGCTGGATGAATGACTGTACTAGCACCCAACCACCGAGCTTAGCAAGTTTTCTGGGGGAAACCTTGCTCATGCCTGTTTTAGAAGAATAGAAATAACTTTTAATGTTCGTCAGCGGGGAAATTCAGGTGTTCAGCAGTGAAGTGACAGGCAAGTATATATGACAGATATGAAAGCAGCAAGAATAACAAACTGTTAAGTATAGGCAAATTTGTTTCATAAGAAAAAAATTACTATTCATTAACAAAAATAGCTTCAGGGGATCCCACAAATATGCATCAGAGCAGGGGAATTTTTAAAAATGTACAAATTGTGCTTAACAATAACAACAGACAATTTACCACAAATGAAAATAAAACTGTGCAAATAACAGGGATGTGATAATAGCAGCAGGACTATTGATAATTCTCCTTTGGGCACTTGGTGCAGCAGTCTGACACTGGAGGAGCTCTCCAGTTCAGTAACACTGGGAATAAATCAAGCAAATATTGGCTGGATAATTTGTCAAACTTTCGGTTTGGTCTCCAGATAGAAATTTTGTCTTTGTTGTTGGCTGAAGTCAAGAGTATGGAACTTCTTTCAGCCAGCTGAATACTGTGTGCAGGTCTCTAGCACTTTCATCAGCATCTCAATAAAAAGGTATGAATGAATTGTAAAGGTTTTAAAACCATAAAAAAATTTAAACTTGGTATACCTTGACACTGGGACCAGCCTATAATTAGAGGGAGCTGAACAATTCCTATGTACAGCATACACAGCTTCAGTGACATGTCCTACATGTACAACTAAAAACACCTCCAAATAGGTTCTTTATTAGAGGACTAATTTGACACAAATCCCTTTCTTACACTGTAGTTGACCTTTTGACCTGCTTCTGGCACCCCGGTACCCCAAAGGCACATTGCCTGTCAGTTTAAAGGGTCAAGCAAAGGTAAGGAGAATGTAATTGCGTACCATCTGCATTCTTCAGCGCTTCATCCTCAAGCATCTTGCTTTGTGAAACGTGTGACAAGAGCTTGGGTGGCGCAAAATGAGTGACTAGAACAACTCTCACGCACAGAGTGAGTTACACAGAATTGTTTTCACATAAGCAATTTGGATGTGTTGTTGCATCAATGTCAATATATCGATGTGTGGGAGCAAGAAATGTTTGCATATATGAATGACTGTGTGTTAATCCTGTCCAAACACCTAACACTCCCCTACCTGCTCAGACAGGGCCATGGGTTAATTCTGGCCTCAGGCGTCATGGCTAATAACTGCTCATCAACCGTAGCTTGAACTCTCAGTAAGTCAAGTGTTGCTGGGGCAACCTCTACACCAAGAAAGTAAAGCATTGATGAGCCAAGTGTGGGATTGCAGCAAGTCCTAATAACCTTTTAAAAAAGTAGATAGTTTAATTTAAATCAAATAAATCCTATGTTCTGTCTCTTCATTCCTGAAGTGCTTGACAATCGAAGGATGAGTCAAGCAGCAGTTAAGATATTAGTTACTTGCACAAAACCACACGTAGCTAGGATGGCATGCAGCTGCCTGAACCAGCTGGTAAGAAACTGTTCCTGTCAATCAGCTGTCACTCAGCACCACCACCACCCACATATTATTCCTCATAGAACAAATGTTGAGAGCTATCAGATTTGCTAATATTAAAACAGAACAAATCTACAAAAAGTTGAACCTACATCCATCTCAGCAGGACATGAAGCACAGTGGAGGGAATGCTGGCTCTTGTGGCTTCAGGGGAAAAGAGTCTTATAGCCTGAGTAAATGAGATGATGACCACTGCAGTGACTTGTCAAACAAATTCAACTGTCATCTCATATGTCAATCAGCTGTCCACATAGTGAGATGACCAGCAATATGGCTGTTAAGTCCAGCCTGTGATCTAACAGTCACATATGACTCTGTAACCTTTTAATGTTTATTTCCCAGTTGATGCACAAATCAATAGCAACAACCAACACGGAAGAACATGATAGGATATCACAATGATAAACCTATGTTATAGCTAATTTGATGCGTGACTATGGATACAACACTCTGTGGGAAATTCCCAGACAGGTAAGAATGTGTCATAGCCAGGGATTATGATTGACAGGTTTGATTAAGTGCGGCGTGCAGAGTCAACAATGGCAACTATTTTGGGGTTGTCGTCTCATGTTGGTAGAACTAATTTTCTTTGTCAAAGCAGAGCCAGAATATGATTCTCACTTAGTCAATAAATATATCCTTAAAGAATGATCAAATATTTTTGTTAGTAAAGGTCTCAATGTAGAGATGTACGACATCATATCCAGATATGACCATTTAAACTGCAGTCGGGATTTAGACCCCTTACAAAAAAAATCCCATGAAAATCACATGTATTTACATGTGATTTTCATGTGATCACATAATCCACCAAATAAACACGTTTTCACAAGTGATTTTCATGTGATCACGTGGAAATGTGTGATTCACATGTGATTCACATCATTCACATTTAAAAATTTGTGTGAACCACATATGATCACATGTGAA